>NC_091950.1:46074637-46392137 GCF_031021105.1 Erythrolamprus reginae
ACCAGATTCTTGCTGCCAAGACGAAGCTGTAGATAGCAAACAGACGCCTCCCATGAGTCTTCCAGACTGCGAGGCCACAAGCCAAGATCAGAGACGCTGAGAATCAAAACAGGTCACCGCAACTCCAATTGATAACACTCCACATGGCTTCAAGGCCTTGCCTGCCTTTTAAACCCTGCTGATGAGGACCACACACAAACACAGCTGTTTCTAATTCAATGGTGAAAATATTTCTTTAACTGCTCCTTTCATTGCTCTGAACGTCTCTGTCTCATGTCAATGACAGCTTGTGCCTCATCACCTAATGACTCCAAGCTACTGGCTGGGGAGAGCTCCCCCCCCCCCGGCTCTCATGCTGTTCTCCTTCATCCCATTCCTGACTCTCCTCTCCCCGTCCGACTGTTCAGCCCCCTCCTCTGCGCTGTCATCCTCCTCCGGGCATGGAGCCAGCAAGGACACAGCTGGTCCCTGAGCAGCCTCAGGCTGAATCACAACACTTGTAGATGCTTCATTACCCAAATTAGGTAACATCATCAGTGCTCTGCTGATGTTACATAGTTTGGGTAATGAAATGTCTGCAAGAAAACAACCAAAGAGAGCACAAAGGACTGCTCATTCCAACCCTGAGCTACAAATATTCTCCTTTATTAATTTCCCTGTTCTCTAGAATGCATTCGCTCGATTGCAACAGGATCAAATTCACTTAAGGAAATCCTTAAGACTTAGCTATTTCCCCCAAGTGTTAAGGTCAGTTGATTGGGAGTTTCCTCCTAAAGGTCCTTTTTTGGTATGTTTAGCCATCATTTCATATTTTGTATTTATATTTTGCATTGTTTTTCTTTTGTTTAGTTTGTCCTTATGCTGTATGCTTCCCAGAATAGAATAGAATAGAATAGAATAGAATAGAATGGAATGGAATGGAACAGAACAGAACAACAGAGTTGGAAGTGACCTTGAGGTCTTCTAATCCAAACTCCTGCTTAGGCAGGAAACCCTACACCACTTCAGATGAACAATTATCCAACATCTTCTTAAAAACTTCCAGTGTTGAAATTAACCAGTGTTGGTTAATTGTTCTAACTGTCAGGAACTTTCTTCTTAGTTCTAAGTTGCTTCTTTCCTTGATTAGTTTCCAACCATTGTTTCTTGTTCTACCCTCAGGTGCTTTGGAGAACAGCCTGACTCTCTCTTCTTTGTTGCAACCCCTGAGATATTGGAACACTGCTAACATGTGTCCTCCTAGTCCTTCTTTTCATTAAATTAGACATACCCAGTTCCTGTTTTAGCCTCCAGTCCTCTAATCATTTTTGTTGCTCTTCTCTGCACTCTTTTTAGAGTCCCAACATCGTTTTTACATCATGGTGACAAAAAACTAAATGTAGTATTCCAAGTGTGGAATATTTTAATAAACTATGTTAGTTGGGTGATTTTATAAATCTTATAAACAAACAAACCAAAGTTTTCTGGAAAAGTAGAAATCTGCTTACAAGAGTAAAAATCTTAAAAGCAACAAATCAATTAAGTGAAACATTAATTAATGCCTAGTCCCTAATTAGCTATGAACATGAATAATCTCAAAAGGGCTAATTAATGGGTGACTTAATTAGTATTTTACTGGAAGCAAGAGCACTCATTTGGGGTAGAGACTTATAAACAAGGCCAAGATGGTAGTACTCATCCCCTCCACTTTCAAAGGTGTATTGCCATATTGACTTTTTGACTTGCCCCCGCAAATACACTTGATAGCCGTACAGAAAACCATAGTTTACATAGGGAAGATACAGAACCATTCAAGGAATCCGTGGCCACATCTATGAAATCATTAGGAGCTGAGCCTGATACAAGGAAACATTATTTTTTTGATATTACACAAAGGGAAACAAGCTGGTTCGGTTTCGCAGAATGAAGTTGATACGTAGTCTATGTACAGAAAGTTAAAATGTGGTCCTAGACATCTCAAACACTAAGTTTGAAAAATACTTGTAGCTGGTTACCAAGAAGGTTATATCAGAATAGGACATACTGAGCCACATGGACAATGAAGTAGACCCTATTTTTTACTAAAGTGACAAAATCAATGATGTTTGAGGCTTACACCAATTTCACAATAAGTATGCTTCTCAGGCTCTGACAAATGGAAAAAAGGGAAATGTTTGTAATGCCCTTGAGAGTCATCACTAGATCATCAAATACTGTTTGTCATTTGTAAATTCCTGGTGCCAGAAATAATAAGAAAAACTAATAATGTATCCTGTGCCATTAAGAAGTTTCCCATCCCTTGATTATATGGCCATTCAAGGCTATTAAATGGATGTAGTGTTTAAGGTGACGATTGAGGAGCAGAATCATCCTCATGGATGGAAAACTCATCCATTCACCCAATTATCTCTGCCCAGCCTGGAAGGATTGATTTGAGGATAAAATTAAGTGAAATCTCTAAATAAGCGGCTTTGAGCTCTCAGGAAAAGGGTGGAATTTACATTTAAGGAACAGTAATAAATGTATGAATACATGTTGAAGACAGGACCTAACAGCAGATGTTCATTATGTTTATCAAATGAAACCTCCCCATCCAAAGGCAGTAAACTCGGAAATGGTAGCAAGAAATGGAGGAAGATATTACTGCTCCTACTGTCTAATCCATCTGCCTCTGCCTATTACTCCTCATTTAATATCCACTGTTGGGGCTGGAATCTCAATCTTTGAATGAAGCTGTCTGTCAAACCAGTGCAGAAATTGGTGATAAATTAATGGTTTGCTACACATTGCCTTAAACACGAGCTAAGCACAGCCCATAAAGTCATCTGCTACAATATCCTTCCTGTCAATGACTACTTCAGCTTCAACCACAACAACACTCAATCACACAAGATACAAACTTAAAGTAAACTGCTCTAAACTCGACTGCAGGAAATACAACTTTAGTAACAGAGTAGTTGATGCATGGAATTCACTATCAGACTCAGTAGTATTATCACCTAACCCCCAAACTTTACCCCTAGACTATCCACTGTTGACCTCTCCCGATTCCTGTGAGGTCAGTAAGGGGTGTGCATAAGTGCACCAGAGTGCCTTCCATCCCCTGTCCTAATGTTTCTCTTTTACTAATATCATGTACATAAATATTATTATATCTTTATATACCACCAATACGTACTTGACAAAACAAACAAACAATCTTGTATTATATCTGTTTGATTGCAATGTTTCAATTCTGCTTTTCAATTTAAAAAGTACATAAAGAGCCCCATTGGTGAAGCTTGCTGGGTAAGAGATTTTTCAGTCCAGTCTTCCTTATCTTCTGGATGGAAATTATGGGAGCTAAAATCCTCTATATCTGGAAGACTTCAGGACTTCACTCAGATTTATTGGTTCCCTATAACAGATACAGGAAAAATAAGCCTTTATGAAGATCTAGGATTTGTGAGATGGCAGTCTGGTCAAATACAGAGAGTCTTTCCTTGAAGAAAGAATTGTGAATAGATTGATTGGAGAAAAATGAAACTGCAGAATGAACGATACCAAAAAATAAAAATAAAAATAGCCCCCACAGAACAGTTGTGGTTGATAACACAAACATGCTTTCTCTGTGTAAGCCACAGAAGACAATGAAGAGCAAACCCATGCACATGCTCTCAGGAGCAAATTCCATTGAATAAACTTCCACTGGAATGTAAGACTCCAAAAACAACACACATACAACTCTCCCTATTGCATCTGAAGACAGAAGAACTGCAGGAAACATGGCAGTATTGAATTTTTCATGGCTAGGAATGGAATTCTTCCTCTAAAATGTTTTTTAAAGCAAGCAATGGCCTTGGAAATTAATTTCAGTTAAAACAGTGGAAGAAAATATATCATTTCCAGGGGCTGGACATTTTCAAGAATTTGCCATTAAAACAAATAGGAAAGATTCTTTGCCAGCAGAAGCTTTGGGCTGTAATTCTGTGCTACAGTAAGTTGTTTGCAAGGCATTCTCAGTGCTTTAAATTCCATTAATAACTCTCAGTGACATCTGCAATCTGTGCCAATGTGACAATATGCAGATCGAATGGTTATGTAGCCCTCAAGAGTACTTTTCTAATTGAGTGGCCATGTCTAGTAGTCTGGAAGTAAACTTTTCATACTTATCAAGTAGGGAAAAGATTTTGGTGGTATCACCAGAGAGAGAAGAAAAACTCCCCCAAACTGACAGCTGGTAAACAACACACCCAACCGGCAAATACAAAGGTGGTTTCAAAGCCTAACTTTCCTTCTTCATGTTTGCATAATCCACCCTGAAGGGAAAGAAAGGGAGGGTGGTTGCAGTTTTAAGGAGGAGCAAAAGATTGGAAATGAAATTCCAATCTTCTTCTATGTTTCTATGTTTCTAAATTGAGCTGGAATTGAGAAGAAAGTGGAAATTTGGAAGGACCTGCATATTTTTTAAAATTTATTTTATTTTTTATTTATTCTTTGTCCAATATACAATACATATGAAAGAGAATAGACATTAAGTAATATATATAATGATAGAAAGTAAGAAAGAAGGGAAGTAGGAGGAAAGGAGAGAAAATGTATGATATATGAGATAAGGAAAGAAGATTGGACAGGAGACAATAGGCACGTCAGTGCACTTATGTATGCCCCTTACTGGCCTCTTAGGAACCTGGAGAGGTCAATCGTGGAGAGTCTTAGGGAGAAATGTTGGGGGATGGGGGCTGACACCACTGAGTCTGGCAATGAGTAGGATTCAGTGTGTAGGGAGGAAAGCGCATTATACTTATTCATCAACTCCGTGTACCCAAAATTACACCTTTGTGCCCATTTTAATGAACTTTAAAAGTAACTACCACCAACTGATTTTGCAGACATTGTCACTTAGCAACCCTGGAACATGAGCCAGCTCCATTCATTTGCACATAAAAAAGAGCAGAATATGGTACACTGCTTTCTTAGTTCCCTTGCTCTGACTGAAAGCATGTCCAAATCTTTCCCGGTGCCCATCCGGGAAGTTGAACTACACTCCCATAACAGCAATAACAATAGCATGTAAACTTATAGTCCACTTCACAGTACTTTACAGCTCTCTCTAAGCGATTTAACGAGAGTCAGCATATCTGGGTCCTTATTTTACCAAACTTGGAAGGATTGGAACGCTGAGTCAACCTTGAGCCTACTGAGATTCAATATGACAAACTGCTGGCAGCCGGTGATCAGCAGAAGTAGCTTGCAGTACTGCACTCTAACCACTGTGCCACCTGGCTCTATTATGATCAGCCAGTGTGGTCAAATAGCTGGGGGATTTCAGAAACACATCTGGAGTACAAGCACATCTGGTGGACACCAGACAGGGAGCCATCCAGGCTACCCAGTCATTGCAGAAGGCACAGTAGAAAAACTCTTGCGAAGGGAGAGAGGGAGGGTGGAGGGAATCAAAATTTCCACTATTGCCCAAAGACCAAAAGGCTTTGAAGAAGAGAGAGAAAGAATGGAGACAGGGAGGCATGTCCAAAATAATAATAATAATAATAATAATAATAATAATAATAATAATAATAATAACAATCACAACAACAACAATAATAATAATGATGGTGATGATGATGATGATGTAATTAAGTATGGATCATTGACATCACAATCTCAGGAGATAGCAGAATTGAGGAGAAGCAACTAGAGAAATTTGCTACGAAGATCTGAAAATGGAGCTGCAACAATTCTGGCATAAGCCAGTGAAAGTGGTCCCAGTGGTCGTTGGCACGCTGGGCACAGTGCCAAAGGATCTCAGCGAACATTTGAAAACCATCGAAATTGACAAAATCTCCCTCTGTCAATTGCAAAAAGCCGCTTTACTGGGATCGGCACACATACAGTAATTCACCACTATATCAGCAGTCCTAGATGCTTGGGAAGCACCCGACTGGTGATGAAATACGAAATCCAGCATAGTGATCTCGTTTGCTGTGTTGTATTGTTGAAATAATAATAATACTAATAATACTAACAACAACAACAATAACAACAACAACAACAACAACAACAACAACAACAACAACAATGCTCTCCATCTTAAACTGCTTTGTGACTTCCTGACGCTACAAAAGTTTTGATTTGGGGGAAGCAAGCAAACTACAAATATCACCCAGTGTATCCTTGAAAACAGCAGCAGCAGCATAACATTCCTGCTCCCACAGTAGCCCCAAATCTTTCTCTCTCTCTCTCTCTTTTTCTCACTCACTCTCCTCTTTCCCCCCGCTCTCTTTCTCTCTTTCTCCCTCCCTCCCAAATTTCATTCTCTCGGAGCTCCCCCCCCCCGGAGAACCTAGTGGGTCCCCTCCTTACCCGGCGCTCCTCTCCTTTCTTTTCCAACCTTCGCTCTTTCTTTTTTTTTACGTCCCGCCGCTTCCAGCCCCCAGATCACCAGACAGGCATCCCTTGCGTGGCCAAACCTCTCCCTTTGGCTCCGAGGAACACGGAGGCGGAGAAGAAACCCGATTGGTTTTAACCACAGACAGGCTGCTCAGGACAGAGTCGCTCCCGACCTCGCCTCGTTCTTCTCCAACCCCGGAGGAGAAGGCGCACTGAGGCTAGAAAGTGGAAGGAAGCCCAGAAAGGAGACAGCCCTGCCTGCGCTCCCACGTGGAAGGCGTGGGGAGGGGAAAAAACGGGAAGGGCGCCGGGTTGAATCTCCAGCGGGGCGGAGCCAGCATTGCCGTCCAGTTTGGCTGTCGTTATACCGCGTACAGCTGTGATCCAGCGTTTACTGGGGAGCGAAAAGCCGCGATCTTACGCCCAACTGGCCCGGGAAGGATGCGTCTCTCGCCTCTCTTTGCATTGCACGAAGAGTCTTCGCACGAAGGGATTTAGCTAAACGCGAACTAGTTCTGGCGTTGGGAAAGTGGGTGGAGGTCCCAGGCGGTAGAGGAATAGCTGGAGGGTGCTCTTTGCGCCTTGGGTTGAACAGCGGAGCATCGGCTCCTCTCATAAGAGAAGTTGCTCTTGTGACAGACCACTTTCTGATTTTTTAGATCTGCCGCCGATCCAAATAAGTGCTATTGTTTTGAGAGTGGGGAGGGAAGTTGCGCACCATTACACTAAACTTTTAAAGTAACTACTTTAGTTACTTTAGTAGTTAAAGTAACTACTTTGAGTTGAAGAGACTAATTCAGCTTCAACCACAACAATACATGAGCACACCATAGATACAAACTTAATGGTAAACAGCTCCAAACTCTACTGCAGAAAATACGATTTCAGCAACAGAGTGATCGAAGCCTGGACTGGAATGCACTACCTGACTCTGTGGTTTCTTCTCCAACCCCCCAAAACTTTAACTTTAGACTGTCTACTGTCAACATCACCCAATTCCTAAGGATTTTGCATAACCTCACAATCGTGCTTCCATCCCTGTCCCACTGTCCCCATTTTTATTGTTTTATTGTTTTGTTTTTTGCCTGCCTGCCTGCCTGCCTGCCTGCCTCTCTATCTATCATCTATCTATCTATCTATCTATCTATCTATCTATCTATCTATCTATCTATCTATCTATCTATCTATCTATCTATCTAGATTTACACCAAGTACACATAAAAGTCAATATAAAAACCCCTAAAAACAATACAAAACAGTGTAAAACCAACAACTTACAATCTAAAACAGTTAAAAACAGCCATGCATATCTTTCCTGGCGCCAGGCTTGCTGGAAAAGCCAAGTCTTTTCAGCTTTTCGAAAGGCCAGTAGGGTGGGGGAAGTCCAGATCTTAGGAGGTAGCTGGTTCCAAAGAGATGGAGCAGCCACAGAGAAGGCCCTTCCCCACAGGCCCGCCAGCCGACACTGTTTAGCTGATAGGACCCAGAGGACACCAACCCTGTGGGCTCTTATCAGTCACTGGGAGCCATGCATAGGAGGGAGCCTCAAAGGTAGTCTTTGTACTTATTTACTTTGCCTATGTTTATGTTTATTCCTATACCTGCTATCTTGTATATGTTTGACAAATAAAACAAACAAACAAGCTAACTTTCTGGACTGTTGCATGTTGCATGTGCCTTGGAGATCTGCTCGAGATTCTTGTGTATCTCTTACCCCGTTCGAAAACTGCCATTTAGATACTTTATTATGGGTCCAACTTGTCCAGAACTCTGATACCATAAAGGATTTCCCCCCATCACTTGCCACCTGAACATGTCCATCAGAAAGGCAACATATTAATTGGGTAGATTTATAAAAATGTACTCTATTGCTGAGCCAGTCATCCAGGGAAGGGTAGAGGAAAAACTGTAGTTCATTAGTATAGCCAAGGATTTCATGCAAAAATCTTAGGTGGAACCTCTGGCATCTCAAATAAGGGTAAAAAAATATTATCAAATTACCAGCTTTGCCAGTCTTCTTTGGGGTAGGGTGAGGATCACTTTCTTTTTGAGCTTTTAAGGTGGGGGTGTCAAACTCAATTTCATTGAGGTGCACATCAGGGTTATGTTTGATCTCAAAGGGAGGTGTGGGGGTGTGGCCAGCTTGACATCACTCATTTGGGGTGGGGGTGTGGCACAAGTGCTCTGCCAGTGAAAATGGCCTCCTGAGGTCTGTTTTCAGCAGCAACTTCCTCCTATAATCTTCTGCCAGTGAAAATGAGCTCCGTTGGGACCCTCCCAAGCTCTATTTCACTGACAGAGGCACCCTGGGCTAGACCTTTGCTGTTTCCAGGGTGGCCCCACAGGCCAAATCTAAGCACCCTGTGGCACCCTGCTTTAGTGAGTTTAGATTAAAAAGTGACAAAACTGGACTGCATGTGGCTGAAATTTGTTGAGTATTGTTTCCATTTTGGCTTTTAATATTTCCTCCACTGGAAGACCAACCAACAAGTGTTTTAAGCAATGCTGTGGATATTGTGACTATTTATAATTCTTAACCCATTTTGATCCTTAAATTTGTCCTAATCTTTAAAAATCAAAAGCTCCAAAAATGTCAATTTCTTTCTTTCTTTCTTTCTCTCTCTCTCTCTCTCTCCCATTCTCCCCCCTCCCTTCCTTCCTCTCTCTTTCCCTCCCCCCTCCCTTCCTCCCCTCATTCCTTCCTTCCTTCCTTCCTTCCTTCCTGCTTTCTTGCTTTCTCAAATTTAGATGGCTGCCCAACACAGATGACTCTAGGCAGCTTACAATATTAAAAAATCCACAACATAAAAACTATACAAGTCTGACCCCTCCCCCCTCCCCATGGCAGCAGCAACACAATCAAGTCAATCACTTGATCAGCTCCATCTCCATTTGGGACCCCCAGGCTAGCTGACAAAACTACACATTCATGTCTTTTCAAAAGAACAACAGGTCATAGATTTGGCTAATGACTCAAAGGCACACACACAAAAAGGATACAGCAGTTTCCTATTTTTCTGTGCCTCTGTGACTCTTGCTCACAAAGCAAGGAGCACAATGAATCACAGGGTTAAACACACGATTTTATCAATGTTTGCTGTTACAACATCTTGGTTTTTAGGGCTGCTGCTGGGAGTGACTCAGATTCCCATTTTAATCTGTTCAAAGTAAAGTACTTCTGTCCTACTTTTTTTTTGGGGGGGGAGGCAATGGAAGGAGCCAAAATTCACAATGTGAATATTTTGGAATAGTGTAGAATTCCCTTCTCTTTGTATTAAATAAGAATAAGACCTTTTTTTTAAAAAAAGGAAAAAGCCCTTATTTTAAATAGTAAAAAAAATTGTAAAAAAAATTGGATCAAGATAGATATTCCCAGATTGTGCAGTAATGTGATGCCCTAAGGGCTAAATGAATTTCTGCATC
Source organism: Erythrolamprus reginae (assembly GCF_031021105.1). Lineage (NCBI taxonomy): Eukaryota > Metazoa > Chordata > Lepidosauria > Squamata > Dipsadidae > Erythrolamprus > Erythrolamprus reginae. The sequence goes on from NC_091950.1 coordinate 46,084,412, forward strand.
TCCCTCTGAATCACAAAATAAATGATAGTGATTAATTAGCAAAAATTAAATGTCTAAATAATAAAAAACACTGTGACCCATGTATAATTTTGACAGATGCTCAAATCCAGGGTTTTAGCCCTCTCTGAAAATACCCAGCTTTTCTATTCAACCTCTCACAGACAAAAGTGGGTTGTTGGCAGTGAGTTTTGATACTAGTGTAGATATTTGCTTTTTTAAAATATTTGTAACTGTAAGTTGCTGGGTCAACCTGGAAAATCACATGCTACAACTATGAATTTTATCTTTAAAGACTAAAATATTTCTCACTCCAGAAATATGTCTTTGGTTGAACTAAATTCAGCCCCAGAGCTGAGTTAACATGTGCATAGGAGGTGGTATAATTTAAATATGATGGACTGCACCATATTTTAGCAGAATGGCCATATGTCAGTCTAAAAGAATCAATGCATCATTTATCTACTCAAAACCAGCACATAACTCCAAGTAGTTTGCAGAGGATTAATACAGGGAAAGAGGATACACATTGAGAAATAATATCTGTAGGGGTTGGAGCCAGTGAGAAGAGGACCAGCAGTTCCCAGGCTAAAGAAAGTCATAACAAAAACATATAACAACCTTTAAATTTCAAGCTCTCAAGCAATCTGTAAAGAGGAAGGAGTCAAAGTTGAATTTAAAGTCCAGAGAGCATAAATCCCTGCTTCCTTTGTACTACGATGCATTTTTATTGGCATTTATTTTGTGTTTGTAAATAAAATGTTTGTAATTTTGAAAGGCAATAAGCATTTGAATCTATCCAAGCTGTGTGTTGTGAGTTTTCTGCCAAGGCAAACCAAAAAGTGAAGCTAAGCCTTGAAACTTAATCACAAACTGTGATTGACAGCCATATCTTGTCTGGAAGAATCTTTAATTTAAACAGTATTGCAAAACACCCCTCTGAAGTCTGGAGATAATTGTGACAGGTCATCATGTGCCTGGTTGGTCTGCTACATCAAGGACAAGGGTTCAAGGGTTCAAAAAAGTTCCAAGAGCCAGGCTATGACCAGGATGGGGTGGTGGTGGAAAGTCCTGAATAAATTGTGGTGGTGGTGGAGGGTGGGTGGGTGGGTCGGTGGGTGGGTGGGTGGGTGGTGGTGATGGTTTAATTATATAGTTGTACATTCCATCTTCACTTTCCAACTCATCTCCCTCCACCCATTTTACATTATATGTAAAAGTAGTGCTATCCAAATGTTAGTACCTCATTTTTTAAAAATAAATGTTCCCTTGCAATTAAAGAGAAAAGAGACAGAACTGAAATGTCTCCCCAGAGGTGTTGATGGAAGTAGATTCATTTATTTTATGCACTGAATATATTTATTTAGCAAACCTGCATAGCCACCAGTCTCACAAAACATGACTCTGGGTGGCATATAAGCAACAATTAAAATTACAATTGAAAGAGGACTATCCACAGAGGGAACCATAGCTTTGCTTGTCCCAAAGGTGCTTCTTCAAGAGGCAACAGGTTTTTTTCTGGGTTTTCTTTGAAGACATTTCGCTTCTAATCCAAGAAGCTTTTTCGGCTCTGAATTTCTTTGAAGATGTTTCGCTTCTTGAATTGGATGAGAAGTGGAACATCTTCGGAGAAAAACCAGGAAGTCTAGTTGCCTCTTGTAAAAATCACCTTTGGGACAACCATGACCTGGATTGAATGAGAATCTCCATAGACATTTAGCGATTCAGCTTTGCTTGTGCAAACCTCAGCTTTAAAAAAATCTGTGATCCTCCCATTGCTTGCAAATACTAATGTTGCAAACCACATTTTGAAGGATTAAGTTTCACATCCCTGCATAAAATGATGCTGAGGTAGACTAGGCAGTCCTGTACTTAACGTTCAAATATACATACATCAAAATAAAATAAAGCAAAACCAGAGCCTTACCTCTTCAGCTACCTGATGGTTTTCCAGACCGTGTAATTGATCCTCCAGTGTGCAACTTTTGTAAGCCAAGCAAAATTCCACATAGCTGCTGAACTCATACATTATGTGTATCCCATGAATAGCTGAAAAAGATATTAAGCTTGATTCGTTTTCTCTTGTGGAAGACACCCAGGTCTTTGGGTCGGTTTATAGTTCAACTATCTCTATTAAGGGAACTTGGAAAGTGGGTTAACTCCATTACTAATATGTTATACAAACCCAGGGAATTGTGCTTTATTCACTAAATCGTGATTGTAGCGAACTGCAGCATAGTGTATTGTGTGAGCATTGTCGTTGTTCATAAAAGCACAAAAGTGCCAGTAAGAAAAAAAAGAAACAGTCTGATATTTAAGCTTGAACATTAATCAGAAGAATGGATTGTTTCCCACCATTGTTATTCTTTCTCACTTTATTTATTCTGCGAGATGGGTAAGAGAACCAATGGGTATTATTTGAATGCAGTCATTGTTAGAAAAGGAATGGAATGAAAAGTAAAAATGGCAAAAGCATTCTGGTTCTTTGCAGAGGTGGGTTCCTCCTAGTTCAGTAGGAACTGGGAGGAAAATGCTGGTGATATCATGATGACATCACTGAACCCGATCAGTCGGTGCTGGTCTGTGAGTGCCACCATCTTTTTTTTAAAAAACTTTTTTTGGGGGGGGTTGCACTGCGCATTCACACACACACACATACAAGGCATGGCCATGCGGTTCAGGAAGAAGTGAACCAGCAGTGAGGTAAGTTGGAACCCACTCCTGTTCTGACCTTTAAAGTACAGAACAGCCAGATAACATTTGGAAATAACTCAGGCAGTTAACTCCTTAATTCATTGCAATTGGCTTCATGAAGTAGTCCATTGGGTGGGGCTGACACTTGCCTCTCAGCTATTGGCCTACGGTGGCCTACGGTGGCCCTGTTAATGCATATTGTGCTGTGTACCATATATTTTTGGCTAATAGAAAAAAATCTATCTCCATCAGTTAGGGATGCTTTCCATTTCTGGTCCATAGTGGTAAAGGAGATTCTAAGGAAATTGACATGTTGATGAGTTCAGCATTGCCAGTTGTGTAACAACATTAGTTAGTCATCATTTGCATACATCATTGTTTCCTCTATGCATGCAATTCTGCTCAATTATGCCAGAGAAGTAGGCGGGACACTGAATGAAAATACTGAAGTGATACTCTGGAAAAACCCCTCTTAGCAGTAGCGACTGCGAAAGAGACCTCGGAGTCTTGGTGGATAATCAACTAAACATGAGCCAACAATGTGCAGCAGTAGCTTAAAAAGCCAACACAATCCTAAGCTGCATCAACAGGGGAATACACTCCAAGACCAGGGAAGTCTTAATACCACTCTACTACGCCCTGGTCTGACCACACCTGAAGTACTTTATTCAGTTCTGGTCACCACACTTCAAAAGAGACATTGAAACTCTGGAGAAGGTGCAAAAAAGAGCAACCAAGATGATTAAGGGATTGGAAACCAAGACTTACGAAGAGAGACTGAGGGAACTGGGCATGGATAGCCTAGAGAAAAGGAGGGCCAGAGCAGACATGATAGCAGTCTACAAGTATATGAGGGGATGTCACAGAGAGGAGGGGATCACTTTATTCTCCAGGGCACCAGAGGGCCGGACGAGGAACAACGGCTGGAAGCTGACCAAGGAGAGATTCAACATGGAGATAAGGAGGAACTTCCTGACGGTCACAGCGATCAACCAATGGAACAACCTACCAGCGGATGTTGTGAACTCCAACACTCTGGACATTTTTAAGAGAAGATTGAACTGCCACTTGACTGGTGTGCTATAGGGTTCCTGCTTGGGCAGGGGGTTGGACGTGATGACCTTCATGATCTCTTTCAACTCTAACAATAAATAAATAAATAAAAATATGTGTTGCCCAACTGATATGTCATGCATAGATCTGTGGTTAAGCTAGCCTTTGAAAATTAAATGTTGAATTATATATTCTATAATATAGAGCAGTGGTTCTCAAATAATGGGGTGCCCCCCCTGGGATGGTGCAGAGCAATCGGGGGGGGGGGGGCGTGATCCCGGGGAATGTGGTCTTTTTTTGCTGCAGGGAGTAGGGTTCTTTTGCACCAAACAATAGCACACAGCACAGAGCAGGAGATATGAAGTGGAGATAACAAACCCTTAAGAGACAGCATGGAAGAATATTTAACAGGGATGAAAAGAAAGGAGGAGAGAGACGGAGATAATGAGACAATCTCCCAAAAGCTAAGATGAGGAAATAAGATGAAGCATACGTAGCGCTTGGCTTCACCGTGACCACTGGTATGTTTACTGTGTCTAAAAATGTTGGCAGTGGACAGCATGAAGACAAATAAATTAAGGCATCACTTAACCCTGCTGTTCTGTTTAGAAAAAATCCCTAATCTTATGTTCCCGGGTCTATTTGACCCGGACTGCAAATTGATCATTTTAGGTACTTATATTTGGTCTTTTTGAAAGCTTTTTTCACCTGGAAACAAGTTTGAACATTTCTGCACACAATGGAATGAAAATTGAACTTAAAAAATTAATCCTTATTGGTTTATTTTGCACATAAATGTGCCCCCCCCCGTTTTTGTGAAATGTTTTTCAATTTATGGATAGTTTTGCTTGCAAAATGCATTCTATTTTACTGAAGTTGGTGTGGGATTGGTAGCTTGAACATTTCTGCACACAATGATATGAAAATTGAAATGAAAAAAGTAAATCTTATTGATTTATTTTTCTGATATAATGCATGCCCCCCCTGTTTCTGTGAAATAGTCTTCACTTTATGGATAGTTTTGTTATCAAAATGCATTCTATTTTACTAAAGTTGGTGTGGGATTTGTAGCTTGAACATTTCTGAACATAATGATATGGAAATTGAACTGGAAAGATTGATGCATATTGGTTTATTTTGCACATAAAGTTATTTCAATTTATATTAAAAATATGCTGTTAATTTCAAACTTACATACTTTTTTTTAGTAAAATGGATTTCTGTCATAAAATTAGTTCTCTGGCTACAATGTGGTTGATTTTCAAAAGGATATTCCAAATATTTCTAGCCAAATATGTATAACAAGTGACAATAATGGCACACAGCAAGGCCGAGGGGGGGTGGCCCTTTTGTGGCAAAAATAAACCAATAAGAACCATTTTTTTCAGTTCATTTATATTTTTCTTATGTTCAGGATTGTTCAATTTAGTATATCAAACCTTTTGGGGGAAAATTCCTTAGGGATTTGTAGCCTTAAAAAATATAAATTGACACGAAATTCAGAAAGGATGGGGAGAGGGGCTTTTTGATCAAAATAGAAATATAAGTCTCAATTTTTCCAGTTCAATTTTCATATCATTATGTTCATAAATGTTCAAACTAGGTTTCCAGTTGAAAAAGTCTTCTAAAAGACCAAATTCAAGTACCTAAAAAAAATCATTTTGGTCCGGGTCTATATGACCCGAACAGACTAAACGTGACTTTTTTTTGCCCAGAAAATTTTTTTCCCCACCCCCACAAATATTTTTTTGATGATCAGCATTGTTAAATTGAGTAAATGAATGCCTAATATTTTAAAGAATATTTCGGATTTGGAGCATAAAAAAATAAAAAGTGAAAATGGTTGCAAGCAGCCAAGGGGGGGGGGGGGGCTTATTTCTGATGTTAAAAAACCAGTAAGAATCTTTTTTTTCAGTTCCTTTATATTTTTCTTATATTCAGAAATGTTCAAGCTACCAATCCCACACCAACTTCAGTAAAATAGAATGCATTTTGCAAGCAAAACTATCCATAACTTGAAAAACATTTCACAAAAACGGGGGGGGGGGCACATTTATGTGCAAAATAAACCAATAAGGATTAATTTTTTCAGTTCAATTTTCATTCCATTGTGTGCAGAAATGTTCAGACTACTTTCCAAGTGAAAAAAGCTTTCAAAAAGACCAAACATAAGCACTGCAAATGAAGAGTTTTCGGTCCGGGTCAGGGTGACCCGGGAACAGAAGATTTGTAACTTTTTTTGCCCAGCAAAAACTAAGCCCCCCACCCCCCCAAAAAAAATTCTCATAGAGAGAACCCCTGAAATGATGAACAGTCATGAAATTTCAAGTTTCAGATATGCAGGGAAATTTTTTTACAGGGACTCAAACTTGGCTTCGGGTCACATACGACCTGAACAGAACAGCAGGGGTTAAACACATTACACCCAAATCACACTGATAAGCCGCTTGAGGTTTTTTAGTGAAAAATATGCTCAATATTTCAAACAATTATCCCGGCACAGAGTTGGGGCTGCATGAAATGTTTGCTTCTTCCTAGGGAGAGGCGTAACATAAAATAATTGTAAGGATTGATATAGAGTAAGAAAATGCAGAACCTTATTTTGAGGAAGATTGAATTGTCTGACCTTGATAAGAAGTGTAAAATCCAGGGACAACCTAGCCTAGTGTCTTCCTTCACAGCTACAGTGGCTACAATGGCACTAGGAAGTTTCCTTTATCTAGGCCAGGGGTGTCAAACTTGTGTCACCACAGAGGCATCACATGATGTATCATCAGGACTTTCCCCCCTTTGCTAAACCAGATGTGGCATGGGCAGCATGTGATACATCCATCCTGCAGGATGTGAGTTTGACAGCACTGATTTAAGCTGCATAAAACTGAAGGACCAATCCTTCCATCCCTCCATTCATTCATTTTATAAAGTTGCTCAGCCAAAATGCATGACTGGGCAGATTTTAAAAAAGGTAAAAACATTATAACAAGATAATAAATAACTTATCCAGCAGCTGAGATAGTTTTTTCCTTAGAAAAAAGAAGGGCAGGAAAGGAGGAAGGAAATAACTCGCTTTGCTGCCATCTAGTTGTTATCTGAATGTGGAATTTTAGATATGGACGCTCTATTAATAATAATAATAATAATAATAATAATAATAATAATAATAATAATAATAATAATAATTTATTAGATTTGTATGCAGCCCCTCTCCAAAGACTTCTCCGAACAGAGAAGTAATTCTCCAGACTAATTGCCATCGGCAGTCTTTGGAGAACTGGAATAGTTGTACTCCAGGGTTAATAAGCTTTCCAGACGGGGAGACACAGTTGGACTTCTTGATAGCATATCATGCATACACTCAAAAGGTGGCTGCAGTGTAAGACTTGTACAATCAATATAGAGGCCATAAATAATATGATAAGCTTCAATTCACCCATTTATCCAAAGAAAAATATGAGGCTGCTCCTAGTCACCCCCTCTAGCCCTTCATTTGGTTTTATAATCCCACATCTTCATATCTTTCCTGAGCAACGGAGCAACGAACACTAGTCTGCAGACACCCACTGCTTTTTCATTTGGCAAATATGTATATAGTGATCATGTATGACTCAGGGGCATTCTGTTCATATTATGAACAGAGGCTTGTGCTTTGCAATACGCCTTTCTGATTTTTTCTTTTTATTATTATTATTATTATCAGCTACTCTTATTAAAATAACATTTGAAAAATCTGTGTGAAGCAGGGAGTGGCAGGAATTAAAGTAAGTTCTGCAGGCACATTGGTGTTCGTAGCCTACAGCCTAAAATTCCAAGCTACAACCCAAGGCTTCCTGATAGCCAGAAAACACATCAGGATTTGGCTGACGTGTTAAACTGCCTTCCTTGGCTTGGATGACTAAAAGGGTGCGGTGAATTCAGTAGCATTCTTCCTATCTGTGTTTCTTTCCTTTTATGTGCACTGAGAGTAGAGGCACCGAGACAAATTCCTTGTGTGTCCAATCACACTTTTTTTACAATTTATTTATTTGTCAAAACATGTACAAGATAATAGGTATAATAGGTATACTAAAACATAAAACAAAAGCAAGTAGGTATAGGTAAATTTGGACAATAGGACAGGGATGGCAGGCATGGTGGTGCACTTATGCATACCCCTTACAGACATCTTAGGAATGGGGCAAGGTCAACTGTAGACAGTGTAAGGTTAAAGTTTTTGGGGTTTGGGGAAGAAACCACAGAGTCAGGTAGAGCATTCCACGATTGATCACTCTGTTGCTGAAGTCATATTTGAAGTCGTAGACCAGTGATGGCGAACCTTTTTTCCCTCGGGTGCCAAAAGAGCGTGCGTGCATATTATCATGCATGCGCGAGAGCCCGCACCCATAATTCAATGCTTGGGGAGGCCAAAAACAGCTTCCCTCACCCCCCAGAGGCCCTCTGGAGACCAGAAATATTCTGTTTCCCAACTTCTGGTGGGCCCAGTAGGCTCATGTTTCACCCTCCCCAGACTCCAAAGGCTTTCCTGGAGGGTAAAAATGCCCTTCCCCATCCCCCCGGAGGCTCTCTGGAAGCCAAAAACACTGACCCAGAGCCTTTGTGCAAGCCAAAATTCATGCATGTTGGAGCTGAGCTAGGGCAACAGCTGACGTGCCAGCAGATACGGCTCTGTGTGCCACGTGTCATAGGTTCGCCATCACTATCGTATACACTTGGCCAATAAAAAATTCTATTCTATTCTATTCCATTCCATTCCATTCCATTCCATTCCATTCTATTCTTGAGAAAATGTGACAATTCAAAAACTCAGAGGGGCAGGGCCAGGTTTGCTTCATATCAATCTTTTCTTAATAGCTTAACTGAAGATATCAAGTGTTAGTTTTGCTATGTTTACTTACAGTACATAATAAAATCACTCGGGTGCTGATTAACTTAAGTTACAACTTTAAACACTGAAGTTCAACATTTCATTCTCCAGGTGGGAAATTTGTATTTGGTAAAATATGGTTGTGTAGAAAACCCCATGACAAAGAGGAAAGTTCTAATCTAATTTTCCATCTACCATGATATTTTCAGTGTACAAATTCAGATTTTCTTAGGACAATTCAGAGATGTAAGTCGTTAATGCAGGGGCGTCAAACTCACGTTATCATGATGGCATCATGTGATCTTTCAGGACTTCCCCCCCCTTCATTAAACCGGGTGTGGGTGTGGCCAGTGCATGATGCATCCAGGCGGCGGGTTTGACAGCCCTGCCTGAGTGGAAGACGGAAATGGTACAGTCCAATCAGATTTCTTTCACCTGAGATCTCAGGTTAAGCTCAAACTGGGAGGAATATTTGCCTGATAATCTTTGTGTGAGGTCTTTTCTAATTTGTCATTCTGCATGTTTTGTCCTCCAGCCAAATGTGTGGCTGGAGGTCTTGATTTCCTTCATACATGTCTTCCTTGTGGTTTTTAGACCTGGCAAGTTTTGAAAGTGAATACATCAGAGGTGGGTTCCTACCAGTTCTAACTGGTTCTTTAGGACTGTTAGCAAACCAGTGTTGACATTGCAGAGCTGGTTCTGTTGATGCCGGTCCATGGGCACCGCCGTCTTGATTTTTAAATTTTTAAAATTATTTTCTGGAAGGGACGCGCTCACTTCCATCACAATACGAACCAGCGGGGAATGTAGGTAGAACCCACCCTAGAATACATATGTACTTACATACATATATTACCATCATGCAATATTACCACAAGCCAGAAAAGGAGTCAGAAATATAAGTTAAAAGAAATTAAAACGTAAGATACACAAATGCCAATTCAACAACCGAATCTATCTATTACAAATGATCCTTTATTCTGCAATGTACAAGCATAGCTTTATTCACTGCTTTTTATTTTTTAAACTTCTTAACTCTTTTTTCCCCAGGATCTTATCAATTCCATCTGAACGTGACTTTCTTTGACTTCTCCTTTCTATCAACCCATTCATTGTCCTTTGATCAAATATTCTTTGGGTGAGATGATAGGATGCTACTCCAGCAATTTCTTCAACTGGTCAGTTGTATTTTTTTCCCTGTCTGTTTACAGCTAACCATGATGTCTTCCAATCTGGAACCAGCATATTTATATGCCTTTTGTTCTGTTGCCTATTGACAAGCAAAAGCAGCTTTTTGTAAAAATGAAGACCGCATGCCTTCCAATCATTGTTTTGTATGCGAAAGAGCGCCACTGTTTATATCCACTTTAGTTTAAAACTGGATTGAAAACAACAACAAATACTTCCCTACTGCAACTGCTTCCTGACTCCTAGTTTCGTCATAATGGGTGTCTGTCACATATGCTCACACAAAACATTGGCTCCATTTAGTAAAATCTGGCAAAGGACAACATGAGGGACACGCCTGGAAGCTCAAAGTTCAGGACCAGTCATTTCTACTGCAATTCAGTGAAAAAGACAGAGATTGGAACAACCTTATGAAAACAGTCAGAAAGAAAATGCAGATTTTGCAGTAGAAAGTCATAGGAAATATAAGATATGTAGTCCAATGTCCAAATGCTTACTGGGGTTTATTTTGTTTTAGCTAAACAATTGGTGTGAACTTGCCTTTATGGTTTTGCAATTCTTAGTTTGTAGTAGAAGTATAATACCAAAGCTACAGTGTAGCAAGTAGGGTCAAAAACATGGAAGAAGCTCCCAGTCACTCCCAAAGTTGTTATTATTTGTTCATAAAATCCATTAAACTATTTTTGTTAGTGTAAGCAATGCTTACACTACAAAAATAAAAACCATAAAAAAGTGGAAGAAACAGTAAGTTAATGTAAATTTATAAATATTTCTTAACAAAATAAATATAAGTACATAATGATAGATTTCCATCAAATTTGTAATACTTTCTATCTTTGCAAATCAATGCCCATTCATTCTTCTTTCATCTATCCTCTCTCATCTATCCTCTAACTTTTTATACTTCACCCTGCAGTAATTCTTTGACTCTCCTTTCCTTCCTTCCTTCCTTCCTTCCTTCCTTCCTTCCTTCCTTCCTCCCTCCCTCCCTCCCTCCCTCCCCCCCCCTCCTTCCCTCCCTCCCACCCTCCTCCCATTTTTCCCAGGATCCATTCTTGACATTAACATGGAGGAAAAATCTCTCAAAATGAAGACACAGAGAGGTTGGATTTCCTTTTCAGAATGCATGAGATGTCAAAAGTCTCCTTTTGCTAAATTTTTAGCATTTACACAATGTATTTTTTAATACAAAGGCTTCTCTTTCTGGCACTTTCTGACTGGACCATATACCACACAGCCTGCATTCAATAATAAGGGCTTAGTGCTATTTTTTTCTTTATAAATTCCTCTGTCATCACATGTTCATTAAAAGACTACAATACATGCAACCCACATTGCCATGTAAATGTTAATTCCACAGATTCCTCATCCATCCGCCAAATCCAACTTTAGAATTTATGAAGTTCTTTTGCATTCCTAATTTATGCTGTACTCTATGTTATTTTGAGGTTATGGCATCAATTTGCTGCTGCAAATAGTACTGCAAATTATTTTTTTTACATCAATTGCATATATCTTTGTTTTCCCATAAAAAAATATTTCCAAGCTTAAAATGTTTTTCTTTTTTTGACGAATCGCTGTTTTTAGAATTTTATATTAAAACGCTGTTTCTACAATGGAAACTGTTTATATGAGTAGGCCCAGTAATGCTGTGTCACTAATATTTGAAGGGCTATTAAGAGGAGAGTTTAGATTTATGGGTCATAGTGCCTGAGGGTAGGACACGAGCCATTGGATGGATAGATGGAGCTAGAGCTAGAGATCCTGTCCATGAGAGCTATGAAGCAATGGAATCCATTCTCCCTTCCCCCTCCCTCCCTCCCTCCGTCCCTTTCTCTCCCTTTCCCTCTCCCCCTTTCTCTCTCGCTCTCTCATGCTCCCTGTTTTGGATGCTCTAACAATGGAGGTTTTCATAGAAAGGTAGAATAGTAATTTGTCTCAGAATAGTATGAGAATTCCTACCTTGAGCAGAGGATTTATCCATCCATCCATCCATCCATCCATCCATCCATCCTTCCATCCATCCGTTTGCTTGTTTAATTGATTTCTATGCTGCCCTTCTCCTGGGGCTCAGGGCGACTTAGAACATGTTAGAAATCTACATTACAACAGTATAATAAAAACCCACAATTAAAACTAAATAAACAGATTCACATATCAACCATCCAACATTCATTCATTGGGTGGGGCAAGATGTCAAGTGTCAATGGCCCCAAGCTTGCCAGCATAGATGGGTCTTCAAAGCTTTGCAGAAGGCAGGGAGGGTGGGGGCCAGGAAGACCTGGCTTTGCTGGCAGGCCTGGGGCCCATAAATTTACATCCTTGATGGCCAACTCTATGAATGGTGTGCATGCCTTTTTTAAAATAACTTTTTAATGGAGTTTTAGTTTCAGATAATATTTTAGTTTTAGATAATGTTCGACTTCTTTTTTTATTCCTTTGTATCTATTTACATTGTATTTTTAATTAGTGTTGTAAGCCGCCCTGAGTCTTTTGGGATTGGGGCGCATAGAAGTCTAATAAATAAATAAATACGAATCTGTGTGGAGGGGAGCTCATTCCAAAGGGCCGGGGCAGCCACAGAGAAGGCCTGTCCCGTAGGCCCCGCCAGCCAACACTGTCTGGCTGACAGGATCTGGAGAAGGCCGACTCTGTGGGCCCTAACTAGTTGCTGGAATACATGAGGCAGAAGATGGTCCTGTAAGTAATCTGGTCCCAGGCCGTGTAGGGCTTTATAGGTCATAACCAACACTTTGGAGTTGTATTTGGAGACCAATCAGCAACCAGTGCAGCACACAGAGTGCTGTGGAGACATGACTCCCCTTTCCAAAGATCCTTTCTATACTATGAATCTATGATTCTGTGACATCATGGTTGAAGGTGGAGCTAAGCTCTTAGAGAGGCCTTGGAATACCAGAATGCTTCCAATTAGTACTCAGAAAAAGATCTAATATTTCACTCCGCTTTTGGCTCAGTGAATTGTGTTCTTGAAATCTTGCTGAACAACTCATGTTTTATATTACATTGTTACAATATTATGGGACTTTTCTTCAAGCTTGGACCCTTTTGAAGTGCAGAGTTGTATAATTGTACAATAGCACTTGGGAAATGTTAGTCCTAAGCATAAGCCACTTGCACATATTACTTGGCATGAAAGTCAAAAGACTCCAAAGAGCAGATGCTTCCTTGAAGAGAAAAAGCTTTGCCAAAATTTTTTATGAGGCAATTAAAAAGAACAAAAATCAGAAATGGTTTGTTATAAAAGTAAGAATGATTTTTTTCCCTTTAACTTTTTTTCCCCTTCCTGGCATTTTCCTGCAAATCTTACTTCTACTACTTTTTTTGATCAACTGAGTCTTGATCCATTGGTTGTTGCTATTGATTGAGCAGCTTGTTGTCTGACCCTTATGTTGTGGACTGAGAGAAAGTAACTGGCCCAAAATCACCCATGCAGTTTTCATGTCTAAAGCAGGACTAGATTCTTGGCTTCCATCTTGGTGCCATGATGGTACTATTCCATCATCCTTTTTTTTCAAATTAAGAAACAAAGAAATTATGTTTATTAGCAGAAGATAATAATAAGAATAGCTTTGCTAAATAGCTGAATGAATTAAACAATGTAATTTTTTGGGATCCAGAAAGCACTTGTCCTCTGCAATAAAGTTCCTCTGAGATCCAAAAAGCCTTAAAGGGCTGATTTTTCTCCAAATCCTTGAACTAAAATAGCTGCAGTCCTTTGTAGAATATATTTGTAAATGTTTTCTGTTAGTTTTGGACGGTTTTTCAATCTTGTTCTTAATTTTCACTTGTTATTTCTCTAACGTAAATCAAGATTGACAATGCACCTAAGGTGCACCTGACATATTAGTATAGAATTGGGGTTTTTTCCTGTCTATGTAGTGTTATTAATTATCCATCACAATTGATGTACTTTTTCTGCCTCCTATATAATCCGTAATGGCACAGTGGTTAGAATCAGGTATTGCAGGTTGACTCAGTCTTCTATCCTTTCAAGATTGGTAAAATGAGTAGCTAGATTGTTGTGGGCAATATGCTGTCTCTGCAAACACTGTGAAATTGTATATAAGTTTAAGTGCTATTGCTCTTGACAATCAGTTTGGCTGGGAGCCCAGTGATCAACCTTAGAGAATAATTGAATAAAGATACTTTCTTTCAGAATGTCATTCATGTCTATAATGAGTCAGAAATGTCAATTATGCTAGAATAAAACCTGAGTTTATCAAATGCCAAATCTTTTGAGGGGTGAAAAAGCAAAAGCAGGAAATAGTGCAAAATCTCCTTAAATAAATGACCTAGTTAAGTGAAAGAGAAAGGCATATACTCAGTGATGGGCTACCAAAAGTTTTACTACCACACTGTGGGCGTGGCTTATGCATTTTGCTTCAAAATCTTTCAGTGCAAATTGGGTGCTCAGGGGTGGAGCTCCAAATTTTGCTACCGGAACTGCGTTCCTGACCGTTCCTGTAGGAGCTCATCACTGCATATACTGGATAGTGGCAACCAATCTCATCAGCCAAGATAAATATTTCCCATCTCAGAATAGACCTAGAGATTTCTCTTCCAGAAAAAAAATGAGAACATGGTCCTTCTCTCTCTCCCCAGCATTAACCTGTATTCTAAATCTAAAAGTTTACCAGATTGCAAGGATTTAACATGTGTGTGAAGATTGTGAAGACTACATTTATGCCTGATGATTGAAAGACTGTGGTTAATGTTGTGAGAAAATTGGAGTTTTTCTCAACCTTGGAAACTTTAAGATGTGTGGACTTTATCTCCCAAAATTCTTCAGCCAAAGCTGCTGGCTGGAGAATTCTGGGAATTGAAGTCCACTTATATTAAAGTTCCCAAGGTTGAGAAAAACTACAGAAGTTGACTTGAGCTCCTGGATGAAAGATGGGACATAAATGTAATAAAGAAAACAAACAGAACCAAACAAACCACAGGGGCATACATGTGTAAACCTAATCCCGAGTCGCCCCGAGTCTTCGGAGAGGGGCGGCATACAAATCCAAGTAATAAAATAATAAATAAATAAAATAAATAATCCAAAAGATGAGATATTTATTATTCCTACCATTTCCCTTTACAGTGATGGCGAACCTATGGCACAGGTAACACAGATGGCATGCGGAACTATATCTGCTAGCACGTGAGCTGTTGCCCTAGCTTAGCTCCAACGTGCATGTTTGTGCTGGCCAGCTGATTTTTGGCTTGCACAAAGGCTCTTGGAGGGCATTTTTGGCTTTGAGAGAGCCTCTGGGGGGATGGGGGGCCTTTTTACCCTCCCCCGGCTCCAGGAGGCCTTTGAAGCTTGGGAGGTTGAAACATGAGCCTACTTGGCCCACCAGAAGTTGGGGAAAAGGCCATTTCTGGCCTACAGAGGGCCTCTGGGAGGTAGAGGAAGCCATTGAATTATGGGTGTGGGCACTCACGCATGCTCTTTCGGCACCTGAGGGAAAAAAAGGTTCGCCATCACTGTCCTAGTACAGTGGTACCTCATCTTACGAACGCCTCTTCTAACAAACTTTTCAAGATACGAACCTGGTGTTTAAGATTTTTTTGCCTCTTCTTCCGAACTATTTTCACCTTACGAACCCAAGCAGCTGCTGCTGGGATGAAGGGGTTTCTTTCCCCCCCCTTTTTTGAAGAAAGAAAAGGGAGGGGCTGGGCTGTTTGGAGTAGGAAACATTTTGCAGAGAACAACGTGCTTGCAAAGGAACTGAAAGGGTGTCTTTTTAAGAAAGAAAAGGGAGGAGGGAGGGGCAGCTTGGGGGAGGAAAATTTTTGCAGAGAACAACGTGCTTGCAAAGGAACTGAAACGGTGTCTTTTGAAGAAAGAAAAGGGAGGGGCGCCCCCCTTGCCTTTCTTCCTTCCCACTCATCCTTTAGCCTAGCCTTGCTTCTTCCACCCGCCCCCTTTAGCTGCTCCTCCCTGCCCTCTGTTCGCCTTCCTTCTAAAGTTTGGGATTTTCCTGAAGGATTTGCACGCATTATTTGCTTTTACATTGATTCCTATGAGAAACATTGTTTCATCTTACGAACTTTTCACCTTACGAACCTCCTCCTGGAACCAATTAAGTTCGTATGATGAGGTACCACTGTATATTCATTTTCTGAATGTTTTTATACAGATGCTGCAACCTTTTGTTTCTGACCTGAATTAGCATTTCTTTTGGCAGGTTTTTATTAAATGGCATTAATATTCGGTCTGAGGGCTTTTTCCTATTATTAATGGGAGACAGGGTTGTGTTGGAGCCAAGGGTTTAAAAAGACTGTTTCAGACTGAAGTAGATAGAAATTGCAGCCTTGTTGGCATAAAAGACAATGATTAGAATGCATTTGGCCTTTAGTTTTACAAAGAGCTGTTTTTGTTTGTCAGCTGACAGGCAGAATAGCAAAAGATAAGTGCTTTTGGAAGGTTTATGCTTGATTGAAAACAAAAAAGCTACAGTTGAGCAGCTCATGAAATAGTTTAGGAATGGAAGAGAAGGCGAGGCGAGGTGAAAGGCGAAGGGCGAGAGGAGAGGAGGCATAGTTACTCTAAAAAATACCTGGAATCTAGTCCAGGATATTTAGACATAAAATTATCACTTCCGTTTTTCCTCAGTTTTTTATTCCGTGACTATAAATTCTTTCCAACCCATTTTTGCAAGTTTGCAAATTCAGCCCAAATCTCCTAAAAGATATCTTTTAATGCCTTTTGCTAGAGTGCCCATGTTTTTCTGACATCCAGTTTAATGCATTGATCTAGGCACTTCCCCCTAACATAAATATCTTTTGATTGTGTTTTGACTTAGAGCTACATTATAACTTCTGGAAGATTTTGGTGGTTCAGTGCTTTATAACCAGCCAAATGCAGCTCTATTTTAAGACAAGTGAAAGTGAAGAGTGGGGGGACAAACAGGGAAAAGGGAAATGACTGAAACAGATACTTTGCAGAATAAAAATCATTTTGGAAGGAAACTATTTTTTCACAATTGGCATTTAGCAAGACTCGTGCAATAATTTTGTCTATCTGCAGCAGCTGTTGGCATGGATACGAGAATCTGGTGACTCATAAACTCACCCAGGTCCAATGAATCAAAGGCAATTTGCAGACATGCATAGAAGGATGGGGGGTGGGGTTGCTTGTTGAAAGTATTACTGCTATTAAACTAGAATGAATAAATTCCATGGAGGAAGAATTGCATTGTGAGCAAAACAAAGTACAAGCAACACAGACATAGAAGTTTAGTTTCTTTTACTAAAGGCATCTTCTTTAACAAATCATAAATGAATGCTCTATCTCCAATTAAGTGATATATATATGGTAAGTGTTATTGTTATAAATATGAATATTTAAAACGAATAATAGAAATTATCAATTGAACATTCTCTCCAAATATGAGCCATTTTGTTTTTCTTGCTTTTCTGAGCCAAATGTGGTTCAGAGGAGCATCTTAAATCAAAGAAAAACACGTACACATGGAAACCTCGACTTACAACTATTCATTTAGTGACAGTTCATTTAAAAAAAATCTCTAATCCTTTAATATTATTATTATTTGCTCTTGTTTTTATTAACAATGTTTCCAGTGTTTAAATAAATAACAAAGGTGAGATGGGACAACCCTGTCTAACTCCTCTTTGTATCTCTAACATTTCTCTTTGGGCATTAGTTAATATAATTTTGGCTGTTTGATTTGAATATATAGCATCCATTAAATTAAAGAATTTGGTACAGGCATTTGCTGATGATGTTTTTATTACAGGAGATCCCCTAACCTCGATACCAAAATTAATAGATTTAATAGAAGAATATGGAAGTGTGGCAGGTCTGAAAATTAATAAAAACAAAATGCAATTATTAACTAAAAATATGATGGATATACAGACAAAACAATTGGAAAATTTGACAAATATGAAAATAACAAAGAAAGTAAAATATTTGGGTATTTGGATTTCTGCCAAATCGATGTCTTTAAAAAATGACAATTACATCTAGTGACAGTTCAAAGCTACAATAGCACTGAAAACAGTGTCTTATGAACTTTTTTTCAAACTTGTGACTGCTGCAGCATTGCCTTGGTCACTTGATCAAAGTTTGGCCACGTAGCAACTGGCATACAGCTATGATTATTGTGATGTCTTTTTCAACTTTCTGTCAAGCAAAGTCAATCTGAGATTCCAGACCCACCTAACAACCAAGTTTAGTAATTTAACAACATGCACCGATTTACTTACTGTAACTGTAGGCCAAAAAGTTCGTAAAATGGGGCAAAACTCACTTAACAATTATCTTGCTTTGCAACAAAAATTTGGGCTCAACTGTTTTGAAACACAGTTGTCTTAAAACACGGACCACCTGTATTTCATTTTGATAAATGGCAACATGACAAGCAATACTACCTCTTTCTTACTATATTTGTTCTTGTGAGTTTTGGTAATGATATGGGGGGTGGAGAGAGAATGAAAATAAGTTTAATAGTTTCAGTGTTGCTAGTGGTGATGGAGACAGGTGAGTAAGTGTAAGGTTTCTTTCTCCCTGCATGCCTATACTTCTGCAATCACTTGAGATTTCATCATATCCTCAGGTATGATTTCAAATCACTTGTGATTTAGGAGTTTCCGAATAGATTAATCCCTCTTTACAGCAGACAGATGGCAGCTGAGCACTCTCCCCCATTCTAGTGGTGTAAATTAGAAACTAATTTGCACAGCACAAGCCAATAGTTTTACAGCTGCAGCCCGACAGTTCCACTCTATGATCAGAATCTGGCCTCTTGACATGAAACAGCTGCCTATCGCTATTTTCTTTTTTCTGCAAACAAAATTTGAACATAATTGAATCATTCCACAGGATAAAAAATGTTAATGGAGAGCAGGCTTTTTCTCTCTCTCTTCAGGTTGGCAAATTTCCATGGACATTATACAGGAACACCAGTGTTCCAGACACAACCTGTTTCCACCCCCATAAAATTAGCATTAAGGAAATCAGTTCTAAGGCTCAATATGGGCTTGCTTATTATGAATTGTTGAGTCAAATGTGACAGGAAAGGCAGGGAAGGGAGGAAAAAAGGGGGGGAATAACATTATTCTGTGCAGCAGGGAAGCGCAATATTATCCAGCTACCATTAATTCTAGACTGCATAGCCAATAGTTAGAAATGATGGAAAATGCAATGCAAAAAGTATCTGCAATGTCACAGTTTGTCCATCCTTCCTGTAGAGGGCAGTGGTTCTCAACCTTTTCTTATCCATGGACACCCCCCCCAACCTCTTTTGTTGCCATGGTCACGGACCCCCGCACAAGTCTTAACTCAATATTTAAATCATAACACTTCTTCAAGACCCCTTGTGATTACATTGTGCCCCCCACAAGGGGTCCATGAACCACCGGTTGAGAACCAATGCTGTTTTTAATTTTAATTTTTTTAATTTTAATTTTAATTTTAATTTTAATTTTAATTTTAATTTTAATTTTAATTTTAATTTTAATTTTAATTTTAATTTTAATTTTAATTTTAATTTTAATTTTAATTTTAATTTTAATTTTAATTTTAATTTTAATTTTAATTTTAATTTTAATTTTAATTTTAATTTTAATTTTAATTTTAATTTTAATTTTAATTTTAATTTTAATTTTAATTTTAATTTTAATTTTAATTTTAATTTTAATTTTAATTTTAATTTTAATTTTAATTTTAATTTTAATTTTAATTTTAATTTTAATTTTAATTTTAATTTTAATTTTAATTTTAATTTTAATTTTAATTTTAATTTTAATTTTAATTTTAATTTTAATTTTAATTTTAATTTTAATTTTAATTTTTTTTTATTTTTATTTTTATTTTTATTTTTATTTTTATTTTTATTTTTATTTTTATTTTTATTTTTATTTTTATTTTTATTTTTATTTTTATTTTTATTTTTATTTTATTTATTTTTTTTTTATTTTTTTTTATTTTTATTTTTATTTTTTTTTATTTTTATTTTTATTTTTATTTTTATTTTTATTTTTATTTTTATTTTCATTTTCATTTTCATTTTTATTTTTATTTTTATTTTTATTAATTTATTTTTTTGTCCAATACACAATACATATTGAAGATAATAGACATGAAGTATTATATATAAAGAGAAGATATAAAAATAGAGGAGAAGATATATGAAGGAAGAAAAGATATATGAGATATGAAATAAGGAGAGACAATTGGACAGGGGACGAAAGGCAGGCTAGTGCACTTATGTACACCCCTTACTGACCTCTTAGGAACCTGGAGAGGTCAATCGTGGATAGTCTAAGGGAGAAATGTTGGGGGTTAGGGGTTGACACTACTGAGTCCGATAATGAGTTCCACGCTTTGACAACTTGATTGCTAAAGTCATATTTTTTACAGTCAAGCTTGGAGCGATTAATATTAAGTTTGAATTTGTTGCGTGCTCTTGTGTTGTTGTGGTTGAAGCTGAAGTAGTCATTGACAGGCAGGACGTTGCAGCATATGATTTTGTGGGCAATACTTAGATCGTGTTTTAGGCGTCGTAGTTCTAAACTTTAGATTCTTAACCTTTTCTGGACCAAGTACCCAAAGTGCAAGTGTGGGTGCCTGAATCCCCAAAATACAATGCCTTTGTGACCCCTGTGCATGCCCCCTGCCTCTGTACATGCATACCCCCTGCATGCAACCCCTGTGCAGGTGCAGCAAAGACCTGAAGAGAGGAGTGCCTGTGGGAGGCATGCGCACATGCCCGACAGAGCTGAGATGGGGCAACGGCTTGCTTGCCCACAAAAGGGAGCTGCGTGCCACCTCTGGCAGGTGTGCCATAGGTTCACCATCACGGCTGTGAGGCACACCATACAGTTGACCAGTTTAGGTCTTTTGAAATAGTCCAGCAACCTCCCTTTGAACCAATGGCATCTGGTTTCCAACCAACAGCCATGATAAGAGTAGTTTCTGCACATCTTTAGCCTTGAATTGGGCAAGAGTAACATTGGCCTGCGTCAACTTTTCAAACTTTTCACACTCTGAAATACACTGTAAATTTAGTCCCTGACTTATGAATTGTGGGCTGATAATTGAACTCAAAATGTAAGTGGTAAGTTGTGATGATCGTAAAGAGGATCACTGCACGACCTTGTCTAATTTCATTATCTTTCTTGCAGCAGTCATTAAGCAAAGCCATTGTTTATCATGGAGCATTTTTTGCCAGAAAGTTCATTGACAACAAGGTTGCAAATTGCTTAGATGCAGGCAGGTTGCTGAGTGTCCAAAATACGGGCATGTGATGATAGTTTATTTTAGTTTAGTTTAGTTTATTTAGATTTGTATGCCGCCCCTCTCCGAAGGCTCGGGGTGGCTAACAACAATAAAAAACAATGTAACAAATCTAATATTAAAAAGTAATCTAAAAAACCCCAATTTAAGAGACCAATAGAAGGAGGGAAAGGTGTAGAACTTTGAATTTGGGTTGTAAGGAGCTTTTTGGGGGGTCCTCCGTAACTTTTAATGATTGCTAACCAATTGATTGTAAGCTGAGGACTTCCTGTAATGCAAGTCTATAGTTGCACCTGTACGTTCATTCAAAGCAAAATAAAAAAGGGGACAAAATGATAAACACAATTTGCTTATTGTTTATATATACTAAGGTTATATTTGCTGGAAATAGAGAAAAGGCAAGTCCAAAGTTAAGAGAGAGAAAGGAAAAAAAAGCTTACCATAATGACACCTATTATAACTGAGTGACCACTTATTTATTTATTGTCAAGCATATATAAAATTACAGAAAAAGTATAAATATGATTGTGAATATGTAAACCTATAAACATGGTTATATATATATATTAGATGGTTACAAATAGAATAGAATAGAATAGAATAGAATTTTTTATTGGCCAAGTGTGATTGGACACACAAGGAATTTGTCTTGGTGCATATGCTCTCAACGTACATAAAATAAAATATACATTTTATTTTTTTATTTTTACCCAGTCGTAAAAAAAAAACAAATGGAGAAAGAAGAGAAAGACAAAACAACAACAACATAAATTGTAGATCAAAATAGGTTAACTGATAGTGGAGAAGCTTTCATACCGACAAAATACAAAACTCTGAATAGTTTTATCGGATTATTATTAACATCTTGATCAATTCAATCGGATCTAAACTCAAGTGTAGATCAAAAATGCATTGAAAAAACCGCGGCAACCATATGCCGCTCAACTAGCAATCTAAAGTCTTTAGAACTGTCAACAACAGTTCACTGGGGGGGAGGGGGAGGGAAGGAAGAGCCAGAAGAGCTAACGAATTACAGAAATACAGTACTTTAAAAAATTTAATTCATAATTGGTTTTGGTTTTGATATGTATATTGATTGGATAAAGTTTAACTGAACAGAATAACCATATTCTATTTGTGATTATATGTTAATATAATGATGTAAAACAAGATGTATCCACTCTTCCTCCCTTTGTATATACTTTTTTGTAAACTAATAAAAATTATTTAAAAAAATAATAAAATAAAATAAAATATACATTTGTCAAGAATCATGTGGTACAACACTTAATGATTGTCATAGGGGTCAAATAAGCAATGAAGAAGCAATATTGATAAAAATCTTAGGATATACGCAACAAGTTACAGTCATACAGTCAACATGGGAGGAAATGGGTGAAAGGAATGATGAGAAAAACTAGTAGAATAGAAGTGCAGATTTAGTAGAAAGTCTGACAGTGTTGAGGGAATTATTTGTTTAGTAGAGTGATGGCGTTCGGAAAAAAACTGTTCTTGTGTCTAGTTGTCTTGGTGTGCAGTGCTCTGTAGAGACGTTTTGAGGGTGGGAGTTGAAACAATTTGTGTCCAGGATGTGAGGGGTCAGTAAATATTTTACCCGCCCTCTTTTTGACTCGTGCAGTATACAGGTCCTCAATGGAAGGCAGATTGGCAGCAATTGTTTTTTCTGCAATTCTGATTATCCTCTGAAGTCTGTGTCGGTCCTGTTGGGTTGCAGCACCAAACCAGACAGTTACAGAGGTGCAGATGACAGACTCAATGATTCCTCTGTAGAACTGAATCAGCAGCTCCTTGGGGAGTTTGAGCTTCCTGAGCTGGCGCAGAAAGAACATTCTTTGTTGTGCTTTTTTGATGATGTTTTTGATGTTAGGTGACCATTTTAGGTCTTGAGATATGATAGAACCTAGAAATTTGAAGGTCTCTACTGTTGATATTGTGTTGTCTAGTATTGTGAGAGTACATGGGACATTAGGACAGGGATAGTAGGAACAATGGTGAGCTTATGCATGCCCTTTACAGACCTCTTAGGAATGGGTTGAGGTCAATGGTAGACAGTATAAGGTTAAAGTTTTGGGGTTTGGGGAAGAAACTACAGAGTCAGTTATATATGCATTAACCACTCTATTGCTGAAGTCGTATGTTCTGCAATCAGGTTTGGAGCGGTTCACTTTGAGTTTGTATCTGATGTGTGCTAGTGTATT
This sequence comes from Erythrolamprus reginae, assembly GCF_031021105.1. NCBI lineage: Eukaryota > Metazoa > Chordata > Lepidosauria > Squamata > Dipsadidae > Erythrolamprus > Erythrolamprus reginae. Next base: position 46,107,699 of record NC_091950.1, read on the forward strand.
GTTCTGGTTGAAGCTGGTTGACAGGTAGGCATTATAGCAGATAATTTTATGTGCTACACTTAGATCAGGCCAAAGTCGATGTAGTTCTAAATTGTCTAAGCCCAAGGTTTCAAATCTGGTCGCATAAGATATTCTGTTGCGAACAGAGGAGATATTTCTCATGAAATATCTCTGGATATTCTCAATTGTATTAATGTCCAATATGTAGTGCGGGTTCCAGACAGATGAGCTGTATTCGAGAATTGGTCTAGCAAATGTTTTGTATACTCTAATTAGAAGTACAATGTTACCAAAGAAGAGGCTACTTAGGTTAACATACCCTTTTTAGCAATGTTGTTACATCTGATACTTAGTTGTTGTATCTGATACTTAGATCATTAGAGATGAGTGCTCCGAAGTCCTTAACAGTTTGAGGATTGTCTACAAGGTCATGTCCACCCAACTTGTATTTTATGTTTTGATTTTTTTTGCCAATGTGTAAGACAGAGCATTTGTTGGTTGAGATTTGAAGTTGCCACTTGTTTGACCATTCTGACACATAGTCAAGGTCTTTTGGAAGGTTAGCAGCAGAATAGTTTTACATCATCAGTGAAGAGGATGCAGGTGCTTTTAATATGATCACAAAGGTCGTCATGTAAAGTATAAAGAGTGTTGGCCTTAAAACACTTTGCTTAGTCTGTTCTCCAGATGCCAAGTATTGGTGGGGAACTTCAAGCCCCAGGCTATTTGTCTGGTAGCTCTGGACAGAGGAATGAAAAGATCCACAACTAACATTGGAACATCATCTTTTGGCTGCGGCGAAAAGGGCGTTCACACAGGTTCGCCTGGTGCACCAGTTGCTGCCCTATTTGGACAGGGAGTCATTGCGCACAGTCGCTCATGCCCTCATCACCTTGAGGTTCGACTACTGCAATGCTCTCTACATGGGGCTACCTTTGAAAAGTGTTCAGAAACTTCAGATCATGCAGAATGCGGCCGTGAGAGCTATTATGGGGTTACCTAGGTTTGCCCACGTCTCTCCAACACTCCGTGGCCTGCACTGGCTGCCAATCAGTTTCCGGTCACAATTCAAAGTGTTGGTAATGATCTATAAAGCCCTACATGGCATCGGACCAGAATACCTCCGAGACTGTCTTCTGCCGCACGAATCCCAGTGGCCGATAAGATCCCACAGAGTTGGCCTTCTCTGGGTTCTATCGACTAAACAATGTTGTCTGGTGGGCCCCAGAGGAAGAGCCTTCTCTGTGGTGGCCCCGGCAATCTGGAATCAACTCACTCCAGAGATCAGAACTGCCCCTACTCTCCTTGTCTTTCGTAAATTGCTTAAGACCCACCTATATCGTCAGGCATGGGGGAATTGAGACATCTCCCCCAGACGTATATAGTTTTATGTATGGTATGCTTGTGTTGTATGTTTTTAAAATAATGGGGTTTTAAATATTTCCTTTCAAATATTAGATTTGTTCATTGTACACTGTTTTATTATGGTTGTAAGCTGCCCTGAGTCTGTGGAGAGGGGCGGCATGCAAATTAAATAAATAAATAAATAAATAAATAAATAATTATTAATAATAATAATAATAATAAATATTGGTGTCAATTGTTTAATGTTATCTTAACATTATTGCCCTATTACTAATAATTCCTAAACAATGGGTGATAAAATGGAACAACAGTGGAATAAACCATTTAATAATAGTCTTTCAACTACCACTATTAAAAGGTTACTAGCCACATGGGTTCTGAGTAGAAGGAAGATTTGCCAGAAGTTATTGGAAGATGATCTGGAGAGGGAGGAAATTCCTTCTGCTCAAATGCAAGATGTAAAAGGAGTAGAGAGACTTGTAAGTCTCTCCCTACATTTCCATCTCACATAAATATAACAGCTGCTTTGAGAAACTTAGAGCATCAAAAAGAAAAGGAGAAAAGGATAAGTAGTAGAAATAAAAGATACTTTCCTGAGACTTTAAAAAAAGATTTTAGGAGATTAAGAAAAAAAGATGTTAGGGGAAGGGGAAATGCCAACCATAACTGCCTTATGTACCTCAAGGCAAAAATTACATGTGTTTTTAGCAACACAGCTGTTTTTAAAAGCTAGTATCAAATGTGAATGCTGCAGTAACTGAAACCAGAGCATATAAACTGTACATTAATACGGAATGTTATGGAATTAATCATTTCCATTAATAGAGTAACATAAGACAGCTGTGGTTTTTACCTGCAACAGTGGCATTGCAATAATCCTTCCTTCTGATCCTAAACAAGCCTATACAGAGAAATGCTGGAATATCATTACTAACCAGATCAACCAACTAGATTTCATAATTCTACTGGATCTTTAAACCACTAAGAGAGTGAAAGCTAACAGAAGATTGGCAGGGGACTTCAGCAGGAGAGGTAATGGCTACAGATCTCCCCCTCCCTCCCTCCGTCCCTCCCTCCATATTTACCCTTAGAGAAAAGCTTCTGGAAAGCCATAATCAGAACAAATGAACAGGAAACAAACTAGGACATTTTATGTGGGAGTTTGCCCACATAATATATGCAGCCAAGGACAGGGTCTAAGAAAGCTGAACACGAAGGAAGAGAAGCAGGGAGCTACAGTCGGGCTCAGATTTTCACAGGAAATTACAATTGAGGCCAGTAGGTGATACCATTCAATACTTCAGGTATTTCTACACAGAATCTGAAAAATAGAGGAAGAAAAGGAACCCACAAGGTAGCAAAACTAATGAACTGTGGCAATTGAAATTTAGTGGGATAATTCAGTTGGCATGTAACACTGGAAAGCTACAACTTACTGTAAAAGAATGGAACATATGAAAGAGTATCTCATGCAAATCTCAAGTCTTTCTGCACTTAAGCCTTTCTGACATAATTCCTACAGTTTCTGGACACTACCTTGTGTTCCTCTCTTCAATTTCCTGCACACATCCCCTTTTGTCTTGAATATTTTATAGAGTCCTGCATATACGTTTAGACCTCTCTCCTCCTTGTAGGTATTGTTTGCAATTCTTCCACCTCATCTTGGAGTGAACTATCAAATGGAATGCCCCAATGTTCTGTCCTGGGTCCTGTCTGTCTGTCTGTCTGTCTGTCTGTCTGTCTGTCTCTCTCTCTCTCTCTCTCTCTCTCTCTCTCTCTCTCTCTCTATCTATCTATCTATCTATCTATCTATCTATCTATCTATCTATCTATCTATCTATCTATCTATCTATCAATCATTGCATTTATATGCCACTCACTCCAAATAGACTCTGAGCGGCTATCTATCTATTTATGTATCCATCTATGATGGGATAATGGAAGAAGAGATCATTCGTTGCATTTTAAGAGAAGGTGATAAATGACTAAAATTGTTTATATTTGTGATGAAGTTTGGAAATCACTTCTTTATCTATTTCTTTCTGTTTTCTTTATATGTTATATGTTCTGACCTTCCTCTTTTTTCTGTTTTGTGCACCTTTTCTTTTTATTCCTTCTTTTAGTTTGTATTAGTTCTTACTATCGTATGTATAATCTTCAATAAAAATAATGTTTAATTAAAAAGTAGATTCTCTGCTAAGTAGGAGTTGAGACTAAATATCTATGGAGATTCTCAGTCATTCAGGTCATGGTTGTCCACAAAGGCACTTTTTCAAGAGGCAACTGGACTTTCTGGTTTTTCCTTGAAGACATTTCGCTTCTCATCCAAGATGAGAAAAAGAACCTTTGGGACGAGTGGAGACCAAATGATCTCTCAAGTACATTTCAAATGTGATTCCATGAACTACATTTCCTTCTGCCTCCATCTCTAGATCTTTCCTGGCATTTAACATTAGGCTTCTCTTTTTTTAAAATAAACCTAGTGCTTTTATTTCATCAGTCTTCAGGGATACCATTTAAAGTGTTGGGTTGGGATAGAGTCAAGAAAGATGCAGCAACTATCCAAACTCTGCTCTTGGGTCTCTTTAAACTTCAAAACCCACTCCAAGCCTCTTTTATAAAGGGCATTTGTTGTGGTTCTCTCCTTATGTTGCATTATAATGGTTTTTATTATAGTTAGGTTTTTATGTCCATAATTATTATACTATGTTAATTCTGCTTTTATTCCTGTTTTATGATTGTTCTGTATTTTATTTTTCTTTATAGTGATTGGCCATGAGCCCTTTTGCGTGGGAAAAGCATAGTTATTTTCACTGTTGTTGCCACTATCACCAGGGTTGTAATTTATGAACTGAATAGCCAAGAGAGCTATAAGTGAGCATTTACTCTGCCTTTTGTTGTCTATATTTTTCATCTGTTGATGGTGACTTCTACAATGAGGGATTTGCATGTCTTCATCTCGACCTTGATGCCAACCAATGAAGCTCAGTAGCCAGAGAAACAGATTCATTGCCTCTACATCATTTCCCTGTTGGTAGGTAGAACACATAAGCGACAGAATATTTTGCACTTATATCCTACTATCATTTTGTAGGCTTCTCAGAGGCTCCTAGTAGACTACATTGCGAACTGAAGTTTGGACTAGACAAGCTTTGGATATTGTTCCTTTCCCCCCCCGAGAAAGTTCAATTTTTAATAGGGCTGGAAGGTCCACTAGAGGTCTTGTACTCCAACCTCAACTCTAATGACAGAATTCCCATATCATTTCAAACAAATATGTTTGAATAGGCAGTGGAGTACCCCAAGGCTCTGTTTTAGGTCCAGTACTCTTCAACAACTTCATCAATGATGTGGAGAGGGGATAGATGGGGAACTCATCAAATTTGCAGATAACACCAAACTAGCAGGAATAGCCAACACTCCAGAAGATAGGCTGAAGATACGCAATGATCTTGACAGATTTGAACATTGGGTGCTATCTAACAAAATGAAATTCAGTGGTGAAAAAATAAGGTTCTACATTTAGGCAAGAAAAGCAAAATGCATAGGTACAGTATATGTGGTATCTTGCTCAACAGTAGTAACTGTGAGAGGGATCTTGGAATCCTAATGGACAAGCAGTGGCCAAAAAAGCCAACACAGTTCTAGGCTGCATTAACAGAGAGATAGAATCAAGATCATGTGAAGTATTAATAGCATTTAATAATGCCTTGGTAAGGCCACACTTGGAATACTGTGTTCAGTTTTGGTTGCCACAGTGTAAAAAGGAAGTTGAGACACTAGAAAGAGTGCAGAGAATAGCAACAAAGATGATTAGGGAATGGAGGCTAAAACATAAGAAGAATGGTTGCAGGAGCTGGGTATGTCTTGTTTAATGAAAAGAAGGATCAGGGGAGACATGATAGCAGTGTTCCAATATTTCAAGGGTTACCATAAACAAGAGAGGGTGAAACTATTCTCTAAAGCATATGAGGATAGGACAAGAAGCAATGGGCGGAAACTAAACAAGGAGAGAAGCAACTTAGAATAAGGAAAAATTTCCGGACAGTTAGGACAATTAATCAGTGGAACAGTTTGATTGAGAACTTGTGAATGCTCCAACACTGGAAGATTTAAAGAAGATGTTAGATAACCATTTGCCTGGAGTGGTGTAGGTTTCCTGCCTAAGCAGGGGATTGGGATAGAAGACCTCCAAGGCCCTTTCCAGCTCTGTTGTTGTCGTTGTTGTTCTTGTTTCCCAACGGTAGGAACCCACCACTGGTCCCTGGAGGATTAGTTGTCCTCCAATGACTCCTCTGGCTTTTCTTCCTCTTCCTCTTCCGCTACAATTGGATCTGACTCTAACCAATATGGAGATGCCAGGTTGGTCTCTGAATTTCATAAAATCTATTTGAAAAAAAGTAGAAACTAATATAGAAGATGTCAAGGTTTTAATTTGGGAAGATAAGAAATCTGGGTGCATTCTCCTGCATACATTCTGTGTTGATCAGAGGTTATACAGACCTGAGAATCTTTATCCAGGCTGTAACTAATTGGGCAATTATTAACTGAACAGAGAGAAAGATTGCTGGACTCATCAGCTGTCTCAGAAGCTGGAGGAATATTACTTTGCCTAACTGTTTATGTATTTCAAAGTAGTCACAGAACTGATGTTTTAAGCTATTATTATATACCCTTCAAGTATGTGGGAGGAGAATCAGAATCTTTTTTTCCTTGACATGGAAATGGCTGGTGTGATTATAGAGATAAATTAGGTATACTGTGTCACTAATGAAGGAATTAAATGGCGTTATGAATATGGATTATGCCTCTCCCCAAGGTCAGAGATATGTTTCAATACGATATAGCTATCACTCATTGCTATTCAAGTCGGTCTACCTCAGCTTAGGCTTCAAAGGCTATTAAGAAAGTGGAAACAGAAATGACACAAAGATTTGGGAAGCAAAAGTTACCAGTTATATAATTTTCCTTAAGAAGAAGCAATGGGGGGGGGCAGTACTTCATTTCATCCAGCTTCATGACTCTTAATCTTATAATAAATACTGTTTGAATTTGCTGTGAAATTAAAATAATGCTCCTTAAGTGAAGAATTAGAAGATAGCCAGACTCCAGATCAAGTGTTCGGAAACTTCAGATCGTGCAGAACGCAGCCATGAGAGCCATCATGGGGCTTCCAAGATTTGCCCACGTTTCTTCAACACTCCGTGGCTTGCATTGGCTGCCGATCAGTTTCCGGTCACAATTCAAAGTGTTGGTCATGACTTTTAAAGCCCTATATGGCAATGGACCAGATTACCTCCGGAACCGCCTGCTACCGCACGAATCCCAGCGACCGATAAGGTCCCACAGAGTTGGCCTTCTCCGGGTCCTGTCGATTAAACAATGTCGTTTGGCGGGCCCCAGGGGAAGAGCCTTCTCTGTGGCAGCCCCAGCCCTCTGTAACCAATTCCCCCCGGAGATTAGAACTGTCCCCACCCTCCCTGTCTTTCGTAAACTACTCAAGACTAATTTATACCGCCAGGCATGGGGGAGTTGAGATAGCTCTTCCCCCTAGGCCATTACAAGTTATGTATGGTATGTTTGTGTGTATGTTTGGTTTTATAATAGGGGTTTTTAGTTGGTTTTTTATTATTGGATTGTACATGTTGTGTTTATTATTGTTGTTAGCCGCCCCGAATCTGCAGAAAGGGGCGGCATACAAATCCAATAAATTATTATTATTATTATTATGAAAGTTTTCATTAAAACACATACAAACTAACACACTCACTTACACACACACACACACACACACACACACACACACACTAGTTGTGGAGTGAACTGTTGTTTGGATTCCTTCTGAGATAAATACATATCCCAGCATTTCTACAATAAGCAGAATGAAAATTCTACCTTGCCACTTGGAGTTCTATGGAAAAATTCTTCAGTTCTTTTTTTTAAAAAAAAGTTTAAAAATCTTTAAAAAGTAAAATTTAATCATTATTTTTCATACTTTTTCATAATTTTAGATTAACGGGACCTTTGAGAACATTAATATTTGTAATAAAATAAATTAGTTGCAGTATTTAATATAAATATTAAATTATTAAAATTTTAACACATAGAAAAAAGAAAATGTTAGTAAACAAAGAGAATTTACAATTATCATAAAATTTAAAATTCATTATTTCATTGATTAAATAATTATTTGAAAATATAAAACTCATTATATCATCTTGAAAATTAATTGCAATTCACTACAAATCTGTAAACAGAATGCATACAATTTTGTTCTTGCCTTTTGGACAGTAGCAGTTCTTTGACACAAGAGGGCGATATAGTCTTATCATTGAACAAATCAATTTTAATGCCTAAACAGGCTTACAGGTTAGAGTTCCAGAGAAATAAAATGTTCAATATGGTGCAGGTTAAAAAAAGAAATATTGATCAAGTGGAGTTAGCTCACTTTGAAAGGCTAGAAGATTTGTTCACTAATAAGATTTGATACAAATTATCTTCTGCTTTGAACAAAGTTCAAAAGTAAGTTATCAGATTTCTTCAAATTAAACTGCAAAAAATACTATTTTTTCTGCATGGCACAGCAACAACTTCAATAAAAAGTCTGCAGGAAAATGAGGATCTTTTCTATATGAGATTAATGTGATGCTCTAAAATTAATCTGAATTTTCACCATTGTAACCAGGGGGGCAGAGATTAAAGTGTAATTCCCCCCTCCCTTCTTCCCTCCCCATCCCTTCCTCCCTCCCCCCTCCTCTCTCTTTATTATTTTATTTTATTTTTAAAATATGCTTCAATATTAATACATGAACAGTGAGGCATCTGGGTATCATTTCTTTCAATAGAAATAGTAGTGATAATATTAATATTATTTGTTATTTAAGTCACATATAATTGTAATATTACATATTAAATTGTAATATTACATATTAAAACATAGGCCTTCATTATTTAATTGTTCAATGTTTTAGTGCCCCATTGTAATAACTATAGCAATATTGTTAAGACATACATATTCAATTCAATTTATTAGATTTGTATGCCGCCCCTCTCCGAAGACTCGGGGCGGCTCACAACAATAATAAAAACAATATTCCAGTGAAAGCAAATCTAATATTAAAAAGCACATTAAAACTTATCATATTTAAAAAAGCAAACAACATATACATACCCAAACATAAATATAAAAAAGCCTGGGGGAAAGGTGTCTCAACTCCCCCATGCCTGGCGGTATAGATGAGTCTTGAGTAATTTACGAAAAACAAGGAGTGTGGGGGCAGTTTTAATCTCCGGGGGGGGGGGGAGTTGATTCCAGAGGGCTGGGGCTGCCACAGAGAAGGCTCCTTTCCTGGGGCCCCCCCAAACGACATTGTCAGGGCCAACTGTGGGGGACCTTATTGGTCGCTGGGATTCGTGCGGTAGCAGGCGGTTCCGGAGGTACTCTGGTCCAATGCCATGCAGGGCTTTAAAGGTCATAACCAACACTTTGAATTGTGACATAGTGTCACCATCTTTCAAAATCTAATCTTTATATCTAGCTATTACTTTTAATACATTATATAAAAATATGTATATTATTATTTCCCCTATTTCTTGTGTCCTTAATAATGCCACTCTTATGTTACAAAACATTTCCTCCATCCATCATCTCTTGTCCGTTTATATATTTCAATTAACTTGCTTCCAAAATTCCTCCCTTAGGTCTTCTCTCTCTCTCTCTCCTCCCCCTCCCTCTTTCCTTCTGTCTCTCCTTCTCCACTCTCTCTCCCTCCTTCTCCTCCCCCCCCAATGGAATTAGAAAGTCTGCAAACCCTAAGGTGAACATGTGCTGTTTTCATTTCCTATCACTATTTTTCTTCTCATTCCTCCGACCGTTCATCCCTTACTTCCTCCCCAAAAAAACTTTCTAAATGTTTGATCGTATTTTCTGGTCTTTATAGCATATTGAAAAAAATGAAACAAAACCAAAATTCTTGTGTTTGGTAAAAATACCCTGTTAACCCAACAGCAAATACGTCATTCTAACAATAGGAGACGAGAATGCCAGAGTTTGTAGTAAAATAGTATCCAGAATAATACAAAGTTAGAGCTCAATGTATGATTATGCAGAGGACGAACTAATATAGCTCTGTCAATACGGTACTTTATTTTATAGGAGTGCAGTGGTTAGAATGCTGGATTGATAATTTGCAAGCCCATGTTCAAAACCTGAGTGTTTCTGTGTGATGGGATGAACTCCTGTCATTTGCTCCAACTCCTACCAACTGTTCTGTCGGGCTCTCTGGTAGGATCCTCCCAAAAATTCACAGGTACAAATTTCAGACACACACACCTTTGAAAATTCAAAACAACGTTGTTTATAATGAAAATTCACTTAAACCAAGCCCTCTTTTGGTATAGTAAAGAGCACTCGTCTCCAAACAAACTGGTAATTTGTACAAGTCCCTTATCAGTTCTGTGATACTTAGCTTGCAGCTGTGAGGCAATTCACAGTCCTTCTTTCACAAAGTGAAACACACTTTGCCCTGGTTTAGTTTCAAAGCAGGGAAAAATCAACACACAAAAGGTCAAAGTCAGTAAAGCAGTCAAGAAACACAATGATCAGATAATCCTCCACAATGGCCAAACCCACAGGCTGCTATTTATAGCAGCCTCACTAATTACCACAGCCCCACCCAACCACAGGTGGCCTCATTTTCTTTGATAATAATCTCTCAGTTGTTGTTGCCTATGCATCGCTCTCCGCATGTGTGACTGTATCATTAACTTTTGTTCTGAATCCAAGGAGGAGATAGATAATTGATCTCCTTCTGAGCTGTCTGCCACACTCTCCTCCTCCCTGTCACTCATGTCTTCTTGGTCAGAGGAGCCTTCATCAGCAGATTCCACCGGGGGCAAAACAGGCCTGCAGCATGTGGATGTCTCCCCCACATCCACAGTCCTTGGGGCAGGAACTGGGCCAGAGCTAACCACAACACCAACCTAGCAGTTTGAAAGCGTGAAAACGTGAGTAGATAAATAGGTACCACCTTGGTGGGTTCATTAATGGGGACATGAAAGGAGCCACCAACTGGGCATTTCCTAGCTAGCTGGTGATGTTACTGACTAATCCTTTCACCTATTTGGTGCTTCTAACATGGAGACATGGAGTCCATGGAGAGGGGTGTCATAGAAATCCAATTAATAAATAATTAATAAATATTATAGTGCTTTATTTTTACAGCCTAGAAGACAATTATACATATTGATGATACTTGCTAGATAACATTGAAATCAAATTGATATATTCTGCAAGCAAGCTTTTTCAAATACCGTATTTTCCGGCGTATAAGACGACTGGGTGTATAAGACGACCCCCTAACTTTTCCAGTTAAAATATAGAATTTGAGATATACTCGCCGTATAAGACTACCCCTATTCTGGCGCTACCGGCTGCTGTCAGAGGCGACGGAGCAGTTCACGGCGCTGGCGAGGGAGCTTCGCGCCCAGGAGAGTCTCCCTTACGCAGCCTGGTACCAGCTTTCTCTTTCCGCGGCGGCAGGCTCCGGAGGGAGCTCGGGCGGTGGCGAGAAGACAGGATTCTGGGTGCCGAGCGCCACCTGCCCGCCGTTCCAGTGCCTCAGCCTGCTCGCCCGGCCTCTTGCCCGGCGGGGAGAGCAAAGGCGGCGGCGGGAGTAGTGGAGGCGAGGCAGAGAAGAAAGAAGCGGCGGATAGCTGGCGAGGCACCAGCTAGAGGGCTGGACCCCGCCACTTTGCCGCCGCTCCCGCCACCGGCTTTGCTGGGGTCGAGCGCCACACCCGGCGGCAGGAACTGCGGGGGGTAGCCGGCGTACGCTCCGGCTAATGAGCCCTTGCCGCAGCTATCCGCCGCTTCTTTCTTCTCCGCCTCGCCTCCACTACTCCCGCCACCACCTTTGCTCTCCCCGCTGGGCAAGAGGCAAAGGCGGCGGTGGGAGTAGCGGAGGCGAGGCGGAGAAGAAAGAAGCGGCGGATAGCTGCGGCAAGGGCTCATTAGCCGGAGCGTACGCCGGCTACCCCCCGCAGTTCCTGCCGCCGGGTGTGGCGCTCGACCCCAGCAAAGCCGGTGGCGGGAGCGGCGGCAAAGCGGCAGGGTCCAGCCCTCTAGCCGGTGCCTCGCCAGCTATCCGCCGCTTCTTTCTTCTCCGCCTCGCCTCCGCTACTCCCACCGCCGCCTTTGCTCTCCCTGCCGGGCAAGAGGCCGGGCGAGCAGGCCGAGGCGCTGGAAGTAGTTCCCTCTAAGCTGAGCAGTGAGCAATCGCTCACTTAAAAATCATCATCAACTCAGAGTTTTCCAAACCTGCCCAGCAGCCGAGAGGGAAATTTTATTATTATTTCTGTGCCGCCCAGTCCCAAAGGGACTGCCGCTCAGACACTATACTTTTCCGCCCACCCCCCAAAAAAATTAGAGGAAACACTGGCTGGAACGGCGGGCAGGTGGCGCTCGGCACCCGGAATCCCATCTTCTCGCCACCGCCCGAGCTCCCTCCGGAGCCTGCCGCCGCCGCGCTTCCTCCGCCGGCCGTGGAATCAGTATCCGGCGTATAAGACGACCCCCCACTTTAGGAAAGATTTTCAGGGGTTAAAAAGTCGTCTTATACGCCGGAAAATACGATAATCTTTGTTTAACTTACATGGACACAGGGGTGGGATACTGCCCGGACGGGGGGGGGGGGGAACGCAGTAGGGTAATGAAAATGGAGCTCCACCCCAAAGCACCCAATTTGCACTGAAAAATGTTGAAAGAAAATGCAGGGAGTCCTGCATAAGCCACGCCCACAGTAGCAAAAATTTTGGTAGCCCTTCACTGCATGAACACTATATAAGAAATGTCCAGTCAATGAAGCAGTGGAAGTGATGTGCCGGTGTCTGGAGGCTGTTGGGGCCTGGATGGGTGTCAATAGACTCAAACTCAACCCTGATAAGATGGAGTGACTGTGGGTTATGCCTCCCAAGGACAATTCCATCCGTCCATCCATCACCTTGGGGGGGGAATCATTGACCCCCTCAGAGAGGGTCCGCAACTTGGGCGTCCTCCTCGATCCACAGCTCACATTAGAGAAACACCTTTCGGCTGTGGTGAGGGGGCCATTTGCCCAGGTTCGTCTGGTGCACCAGTTGCTGCCCTATTTGGACCAGGAGTCGCTGCTCACAGTCACTCATGCCCTCATCACCTCGAGGCTCGACTACTGTAATGCTCTCAACATGGGGCTACCTTTGAAAAGTGTTCGGAAACTTCAGGTCATGCAGAATGCAGCTGCAAGAGCAATCATGGGCTTTCCCAAATATGCCCATGCTACACCAACACTCTGCAGTCTGCATTGGTTGCCAATCAGTTTCTGGTCACAATTCAAAGTGTTGGTTATGACCTATAAAGCCCTTCATGGCACCGGACCAGATTATCTCAGGGACCGCCTTCTGCTGCACGAATCCCAGCGACCAGTTAGGTCCCACAGAGTGGGTCTTCTCTGGGTCCCGTCAACTAAACAATGTCGCTTGGCGGGACCCAGAGGAAGAGCCTTCTCTGTGGCGGCCCCGCCCCTCTGGAACCAACTCCCCCCAGAGATTAGAATTGACCCCACCCTCCTTGCCTTTCGTAACCCACCTCTGCCCCACCCTCCTTGCCTTTCGTAACCCACCTCTGCCACCAGGCATGGAGGAACTGAGATACTCTTTCCCCCTAGGCCTTTACAATTTTATGCATGGTATGTCTGTATGTATGTTTGGTTTTATAATAAGGGTTTTAACTGTTTTAATATTGAATTTTTATATGCTGTTTTTATTACTGTTGTTAGCCGCCCAGAGTCTATGGAGAGGGGCGGCATACAAATTCAATAAATAAATAAATAAATGAATGAATGAATGAATGAATGAATGAATGAATAAATAAATAAATAAATAAATAAATAAGAAATGGTGAACTGGAAGGAATAGCAATTGAATTAAAACTGCAAGGAGAAAAATCAACAACTTCATATATCCTAATAATACAATTTTGATGGTTAGAAGTTAGAAAAATAAACTAAGGAATCTCTTTTTCAAGGTAAGAGAAGAAAATGCAAAAGCTAGTTTTCAGCTCAATGCTGAAAATGTTCTAAGATTATGTCAATGGGCAATGTCAAGTCAATGCAATAGACAGAGAAGAAGTTGAAGTAGTTATAGATTTTACCTTTCTAAAATCAAATAATTCCCTGAGATGGTGCCTGAAGCCATGAAGTAAAGTGATGTTTGCTGCTTGGGAGAAATACTCTGACAGATCCAGACAAAATATTAAAGTGCAAAGACAACAAAAGCTTGTATTGACATGACATGGTTTGTAACACATGGCTGTGAAAGCTAAGCCATCAGAAAGACTGAACAAAGAAAAATGGATTGCTTTGAACTGTGGTGCTCGGGAAATTGTTCAGAATATCTCAGTCCACTAGAAGTAAACAATATTCAATATTAGATGAAGTTAATCCAGGCTGTTCACTGAAAATACTAACAGCGAAGCTAAAGCTTAAACAAACTGCGAATGGCAAGAGTCATTGGAAGGGACCAAAAAGCCAAAATCAACTGGAAAGAATTCAATCAAACATTAGGTGGTGAGATTCTATAGTTTATAACATTCGGATACTGTTAACTTACAAAAACTCAAACGGTAATTGCCAAACAGCAATCTTGATGAAATGATGTCCATTGGGCTTTGAAGAGTGAGAAGCATATGAAGGCCAAGTCTACCCTAACATTACTGTTCTGGTGCGTGTCTCAACCGCCCGTAATTACAGGGTAATTAGTCCAGGAAGACACACACCACACGATAAAAGGAAAACCCAAAGGTTTTTACTAACAGAAAAACAGAAAAAGCTCCCTTTTTAAATGTCAAAGGGATTTTCTGGTACACACAAGGCACAGGTTAAATGCAGTCCAATTGCTCACCTAATAATTGGGAAATTGAGTCCAATTCTAAAGTCCAGAGAGTCCACACACACAATCCTGAACAGCAAAAACCACGATCTTGATGAAACAATGAATCAGATAAACTGCCATGAGTCTAAAACACCAGGCTGCACTTTTATCTGTAGCACTAATTACCGCAGCCCCACCCAACCACATTTTCTCTTGTAATAATCCTTCAGTTGTTGTCTCCTATGCATCACTCTACGCATGCGTGGATGTGTCATTAATTCTTGTTCAGAATCCAGGGATGATACAGATGACTGATCTCCTCCTGGGCTGTGTGCCAAACTCCCCTGTTCCCTGTCACTAACGCTTCCTTGGTCAGAGGAGACTTCGTCGGCAGATTCTACTGGGAGCAAAACAGGCCTGCGGCATGTGGATGTCTCCCCCACTTCCACCTCCACATTCCTTGGGGCAGGAGCTGGGCCAGAGCTAACCACAACACATTACTAGCAAAGTAGTTCTCATAGGACTGCCATATGTCTGGGATGGTATAGGACAGTGATGGTGAACCTATGGCATGGGTGCCACAGGTGGCATGTGGAGCCATATCTGCTGGCACGTGAGTCATTGCCCTAGCTTAGCTGCAATGTGGATGTGTGTGTCGGCCAGCTGATTTTTGGCTTCCACAGAGGCTCTGAGAGGGCGTTTTTGGTTTTACAGAGAGCCTCAGGGGGGCGTGGGGAGGATGTTTTTACACTTCCACGGCTCCAAGGAAGCCTTTGGAGCCTGGGGAGGGTGAAACACGAGCCTACTGGGCCCATCAAAAGTTGGGAAAGAGGCCATTTCCAGCCTCCAAAGGGCCTCCGAGGGGCAGGGGAAGCTGTTTTCACCTTCCCCAGGCATTGAATTATGGGTGTGGTCACTCACGCATATGCAATAGTGTGCACACACACTGTTTTGGTACTCAAGAAAAAAAGGTTCACCATCACTGGTATAGGGTCTCCTGCACCAGCAGGAGGCTGGACTAGAAGACCCACATGGTTCCTTCCAACACAAACAATAAATAAGGTGCCTATGAAGTTGAAATGTATTTGAATATTAATAGAATCATAGAGTCATATAGTTGGAAGGGACCTCCAGGGTCATTGGGTCCAACCCCCTGCTCAATGCTGGATTCATTACACCACCCCAGAAAGATGACTGTCCAGTCTCTGTTTGAAGACCTCCAGTGAAGGCGAGCTCACCACCTCCTGTGGCGAACTGTTCCACTGGTTGAAAAAACTTAGAAAGTTTTTTTCTGATATCTAATCTAAATCTACTCCCTTGTAGTTTCATTCCATTGTTTCTAGTCCTTCCATGTGCTAATGAGAACAAGGCTGATCCCTCTGCTCTGTGACAGCCCTTCAGGTATTTGTAGACAGCTATCAAGTCTCCTCTCAGTCTTCTCCTTTGCAGACTAAACATCCCTAGACCCTTTAACTGTTCCTCATAGGACATGGTTTCCAGACCACTCACCATCCTTGTAGCTCTCTTTTGAACTTGCTCTAGTTTATCAATGTCCTTTTTAAATTGGGCCCCCCAGAACTGAACAGCTTGGGTTGGTAGTTAGGCTGTGGGTTTGAGCTCTGAGCTTGGCAATTTAGTTGCAAACATTTTGTCACTATTCGAGGAGACCTCGTCAGTGTGTTTTGAATTCAAGTCAAAATGCACTAACGATGGTTCCTCAAAAGGTGACACAATGTTTGCAACCAAATTGCCAAGCTCGTTGCTCAAACCAGCTGCCTAAATGCCTCTGAGGAACTTAAAAAGGTTAGCAACTATTCCCTAGATCCAGTGAAGGACTGCTCGTCACTGGCATGCCCGGTGCACTCCTGGTGACGGGCATGGACAATCCATATCTGGCATGCACATGCCCATGCGCCTGAGCAAGATTCAACCTTTTGTGCATATGTAGGAAGCACCTGTCTGATGCTTCCTATGCATGTAGGGTTTCTTACCTAAACAGGGTGTTAGATAAAAAAAATCCAAGGTCCAACTCTGTTGTTATTATTATTATTAAACTCTCACATAAGGACACTCTGCGTGTGAAATTTTGCCAATTTTCAGCAATTTTGGAAGCAAAACCCCCCACCAATAATCGGCGAAATCTCATATGCGCAATCTCCTTGTGCGAGATTTCACTTCCTGTGCATGAGCATAAGCTGAATCTCGTGTGGCTGTGTGTGTGCAGTCCAACTATAAAGCCCTTCATGGCACCGGACCAGGGTATCTACGAAACCGCCTTCTGCCGCACGAATCCCAGCGACTGGTTAGGTCCCACAGAGTGGGCCTTCTCCGGGTCCCGTCAACAAAACAATGTCGTTTGACGGGCTCCAGGGGAAGAGCCTTTTCTGTGGCAGCCCCGCCCCTCTGGAACCAACTCTCCCCAGAGATTAGAATTGCCCCCACCCTCCTCGCCTTTCGTAAGCTCCTTAAAACCCACCTCTGCTGTCAGGCATGGGGGGGACTGAGATATTCTTTCCCCCTAGGCCTTTACAATTTATGCATGGTATGTTTGTTTATATGTATGTTTGGTTTCACAAATAAGGGTTTTTTAATTGTTTTAGTATTAGTTTTAGTATTGGATTTACATGATGTTTTATATTAATGTTGTTAGCCGCCCCGAGTCTACGGAGATAAATTAAATAAAATAAATAAAATAAACTGGGACTGCACACTGGACCATCCATGTAGCAGCCCTCTACTGCCCAGGTCCTGCATTTGCAGAGGAGACATTGCACTGATAAATATGCCGAGTAGATTTCCTCCCCCACCCCTTTCCTATCTGGCTGGTAAGAATGCAGAAAGAGGCATCACATTTCTATATGGGTATGAATCAACCTTGCTGGAGTGAACGCAAGGATTTATATCTAAAACCTCATCTTTCTTCATATATTACTTTTCCTATAAGAGCTGATGTCTGTATTTTTTTTAAAAAAAATATTCATTGACTATATTTATGTCTCTGGCAACAGTGCGCTGTGAAAAATACTGTACATTATCTCCTGGAATGTCCCTATTTAGATGAGATAAGAATTAAATGGGTTTCTCCTTTGTGTTGTAATAAGCAATATTTTCACTTTTCTTTCCTTCAGTGGCTATATCTACACACACGTGCACAGACTTACACATGCAACTATTGAATAATAAAAAAAGAAAGGAATAAAGAAAATATTAATCTACCACAGTTTTGTTTTCTTGCCCGTCCTGATAAAAGTTCACATTTTACTGATATTCTATAGGCTCAAAGCAATTAAACAGATTATTTCTTAACAGATTAAGAAGAGTTAGAAGGGACCTTGGAGGTCATCTAGTCCAACCCTCTGCCCAAGCAGGAGACACTACATCTGCCTCTACCAAGGATTGAACATACAACCTCCTGTGTGAGGTGAGAGCTCCACTTCCACTTCCCAAAGTCTCTGGGATTAACAGACTAATTAACAGAGCTTTCATCTTTATGCTCCATGCATGATAGTTTGTTTTGTTTAATCTTTCAAATGGCAAATTTGCTGCTGAAAACGCCATTGTTAAATAGCATACAGGACCCTTCCTACTGAGAAACAGTTCACTTTAAACAATTCTTCAGCAATCCACCAAGCTCTGTCTCTTACAGAAACCTGGCTTGCCAAACTTTAACTTTTACTTGCTTGTAGCAACTCTCACCAGCACTGGCCACCAATCCTGACTTCCACCAATCCTGGTCTTCTTGTTTCTTCTCCAACACAGGAACACTATGTCTTCAGTCTGGGCTAGCCTGGCATGGGCTTTAGCTTGGTTACTCCAGCTTAATCTTGGCTTACTTTGAACCTAATCCTGGCCTACTCTGGGCTACTCTGGGCTAATAATCTATCAAACCCTGGGCTCTGGACCCATAACCTATCAGAGCTTGCATTTGCATAAGCTAGCCTGTTTGTGCCCAAGCAGCAAATTAGTCCAGCCAGCCCACTAACCCAACCAGCCAGCCAGCCACAGACCAGTAGAAATGGAGTTGAAGTCTTCAATGAAATACAGCAGCAGTAGGAAGTTGTGGAAAAATATATTTACTTCTTTATACTACTACTACTACTGTCTATATACACTAGTATCTTACTAGTACCTTGCTACAACTATCTTAGTTCAATAACTCACAGGAATCAACTTTTACAGCATTACAGCTTCTTCAAAGCATACTTCCATGAACAGCAACAGCACACAGCTAACAGCGAACAGATAGAGAGAAAGAGCAGGGAGCTGTTGCCTAGTTACGGTAAATACTTTCCACATAATTGCTAGGTCGCTGCACGCTCAACTTCCTCTGAATGACTCAGCATTCTTACCCAAAGCCTAATTTCTGCATTATGATATTACCTAGGGATTTTTAATTCCTGACAAACTTGACTGTAGAAAATACAACTTTAGCAACAGAGTGGTTAATGCCTGGAACTCACTACCTGATTCTGAGGTTTCATTGTCAAACCCTCAAAACTTTACCTTTTAGACTATCCACTGTTGGGGAGTGCATAAGCGCACTAGCGTGTCTACCATCCCTGTCCAATTGTTCCCTCTTATCAGTACCCATCTTATGTATATAAACAATATTATATCTATGTATATTATAAATACATACTTGGCAAAATAAATAAATAAAATAAATAGCTCTATGTATAAATTAAAACATTGAAGGACTGAAAGACTGCTCCTGCCAAAAATCAAATAAGCAACAATTGAACAAAGGAATGTCTCACAGTCCCCAGTTTTAGATCCAAGACTTTTACATGTCATACATTAACTAATGCATATTTTCTCAGAAGTGAATTCAGTCAGTGTTTAAAGTTCTCCTAAGACTGCCTGTGTGCATACCTATTTTGATAGAACCCAATTCACAGAAGTTAATGGGATTCATTCCTGAATACATGCAGATCAGGATATGGTTTAACGTGATATTTGAAATTAATGCAAACACCACCTTCCATTCAAATGAGAAATATTTAAGTCCATCTCAATTCCAATTGATTTTATCCTAGTAGTTGTGGAAGTTATTTTTGCCTTCCTCAAGTTTTCTCAATTCCCCAGTCAAATTCCAGGTATGCTTCCATCAAACTCTTAACAGAGACAAACCCTCCATTACATTCCTATAAACTTTCTCTCGAATTGGAAATGGTTACTCTATAGATTTTTGGCTGTTCTTTAGTGCAAATATCAATGCCATCGTCTCATTTCCCAGCTGTCCATCTATAAGCATGTGTCTCTGTTCATTGATCTTTCTTTCCAGTTACATTTGAAAACTGTTTGCATTTTCATCATTTAGTTGCAACCGAAAGGTCTCTATGTTTTGATTACTTGCCTGGTAAGCTGCGTGGAATATAAAGACATGAAGTTTTTATCGGAACAACTTAATCTTATCAGTAAAATTCAGGTAGAACAAGATGGGAAGGGGAATCACTAACCAGTGCTTCTCAGTCATGTTGGTGGAATGGGGAATCTGAGGAAAAATGCAGTCTCTTCCCCAGGATATGCTATGAGGCTGATAATGGTGCTATAAAAGATTTGACAGTTTAATCATGTGTATTTCTACTTATGTAAACTCTACTGTTGGGTATATCTTATTTTCAATGCATAGACTTACAGCTTAAAGGTTTAAGGTAAAATACTAGCCTAGAGAAAAGGAGGGCCAGAGCAGACATGATAGCAGTCTACAAGTATACGAGGGGATGTCACAGAGAGGAGGGGATCACTTTATTCTTCAGGGCACCAGAGGGCCGGACGAGGAACAACGGCTGGAAGGTGACCAAGGAGAGATTCAACATGGAGATAAGGAGGAACTTCCTGATGGTCAGAGTGATCAACCAATGGAACAACCTACCAGCGGATGCTGTGAACTCCAACACTCTGGACATTTTAAAGAGAAGATTGAACTGCCACTTGACTGGTGTACTATAGGGTTCCTGCTTGGGCAGGGGGTTGAACTCGATGGCCTTCATGGTCCCTTTCAACTCTAACAATAAATAAATAAATAAATGAATGAATGAATGAATGAATGAATGAATAAATAAATACTATAGATATTTTGGTGTGGGAAGAAAGTTAAATTACTTCCAAATAAGCGTCTTGCTTGTACTGCAGACTTGACCATAATTGGAATTTTCTATTAAGTGAGCATAAATCAAAAGTGAAGTAATAAACCATTTCTTAACATAATTGTTATCCTTTCAGTCAGGAATCAGGATTCAGGCCAGAAATGTCATTAGTCAAACTTTTGGATGACCTCTGGTGAAGGTAGGATTTTGCATCTGGATAGCTTTTGAGACCATCAACCAAGCTATCCTTCTAGATCGGCTTTGAAGTTGGGGGAGGAGGCATGATGTTGTGTTGGTTTGTCTCCTTTGATATTGATTCTAGTCCACGGTGATTGAAGAGGAGAAGTCTCCAGGCACCAACTGGGCAGTTGTGTGTGCTTCCAGAAAAGCACATGTTATACTTCTGCTCTGTGAGATTGATTGGTTGCCAATTTACTCCTGGGATTGCTCTGTGAGATTGATTGGTTGCCAATTTACTCCTGGGTCAATTTTAAGATGTTGACTTGAACCTTTAAAATCCTTCATATCATCGGGCAGGATTATATGAGAAATTGCTTCTTCCCAATTGTTCCATCAGATCTGGTAGAGAAGGTATGCTGCAGGTTCTGTCTTCTAGGCACCGTTCCCTGTAGGCTGCGCATGCCTGCGCCAGTGCACCCCAAAACGCCCCCGCGTGCAGCCTTTTCCAGGGGCGCGCGCAGAGCCGCGGCCACCCCCGTCCCCCATGCACCTCCAGCCCCCTAGCGCCCCTGGCTACTCGCCGCTGCCCCCACCCGCCTGCCCTATCCCCCTCCGCGCGGCTGGGGAGGTGGATTTGCCGCCCCTGCCAGCCTGATCTCCCTCCACCCTACTGGGGAGGTGGATTTGCCGCCCCCCGCCAGCCCGATCTCCCTCCGGTGGCTGGGGACATGGATCCACCGCCCTCGCCAGCCCGATCTCCCTCTGTGTGTGTGTGTGTGTGTGGGGGGGTGACGAACCGACGACCGGAGGCTGTCCGTCCGTGTTGGGTGGTGCAGGGCAGGCACAGGCAGCCCCAGGGGAGAACGAGGGAGGGAGAGAAAGGAAAGATAGAGAAAGGGAGGGAGAGAAAATTGAATGAAGGAGGGAGAGAAAGAAAGAGTAAGAGGTAGAAAGGATAGAGAAAAAGGAAGAGAAAGGGAGGGGGAGAAAGGAAAGAGGGGGGGAGAGAAAGAAGATATGAAGGAGGGAGAAATAGAAAGAGGGAGAGATAGAAAGGATAGAAAGAGGGAGAGAAAGGAAAGAGAGACAAAGGGAGGGAGAGAAAGGGAATAAAGGAGGGAGAAGGGGTGAGAGATAGAAAGGATAGACAGAAAGAGTGAGGAAGGAAAGAGAGATGAGAGAGGAAGGAGGAGACAGAAAGAGAGAGGAAGGACGGGGAGCGAATTATGGATGTCAGAACTCACGCATGTGTGATAGTGCGTGCCCACACTTTATTTATTTATTTATTTGTTTGTTTGTTTGTTTGTTTATTTATTTATTTATTTATAGTTCTATGCCGCCCAGTCCCAAAGGGACTGCCGCTCAGACACTATACTTTTCCGCCCACAACGGAAAAAAATTAGAGGGGACATTGCTTCTAGGACCTAGTATCCTAGTTGTCATGGCCAACTCACTGTGGCCATCTCTCCACATAGTCATCTTGTCATGGCCAATTCACCATTGTAGCAGGAAAATACCCCATAGCTCTTGTTGTGGTTGGCTCTGGGCCAGCTCCTGCCCCAAGGACTATGGGGGTAGATATGGGTGAATCCTCCCAGTGTCAGAGGCCAGTTTTACTGCCGACTGCTTCGGACAGCAAAGCGTCGGAAGTAGGGAGTGACTGTGAAATGGGATCCTCAGACGGGGTCATGGCAGACAGCCCATTATGGAGTAATTCATCATCCTCATTATTCTCGCTTTATTCAGATGAAGAGACATTCATTGACGTACGCAGCCGCAGGGCAATAACTAGGAAAGAGCAGCTGCGTAAATATTACAGGAGATAAGGGAGTTTCACCTGTGGTTGGGTGTGGTTCAACTAATTGGGGCTGCCGTTAAATTGTGCAGCGTTTTGGCCTCAGAGTGTGGAAGTTTATCTGTTCGGTGACAGAGGAAGTGGGTTTTGTCTCCGGATTCTCCAAGGACTCTCTTTGCATTGATACCAGGACTCTGAAACTAAACCATAGTCAAATGTGTGAGTTTGAAAACATTTGAAGGAGAGTGGCTGTGACGTCTTCACAGCTGCTTGTTAATTGCTTTGTGTTTGTTTATTGTTTTTCACCGCATTCAAGTCTGTTGCTTTGAAAGTGAGCCCTTTGACTACCAAAAGGGTGTTTTGCTTCTATTTTACTTTGGATAAAAACAGTGTTCTTGACTTTTCACGTGTGTGTGTGTCTGACTTTCTACCTTTGCACTTAATTGGGGGCTTGTGCTGTGAGCCCGGCAGAACAGCTGTCAGCTACCAATAAAGGCCAACAGAATTAGTCTTCTCTGGGTCCTGTCAGCTAAACAGTGTCGGTTGGCAGGCCCCTGTTGGAGGATCTTCTCTGAGGCTGCTCCAACTCTTTGGAACCAGTTACCTCCTGAGATCCAGACTACTCCCACTCTACTGGCCTTCTGGAAAGCTGTAAAGACCTGACTTTTCCAGCAGGCTTGGGGCCGTTGATCTGATGGCACAGCATCAGGATCCGGCCATTAATGGTTTGCATGGGTTTAACTGTTTTTAATTGTTGGTTTTAAATTGTCTTAGATTGTTTTTTAAGGGGTTTTAATATCACATTGTATGTTTTACTTTTTTTGGTTGTGAGCCGCCCAGAGTCCCTCAGGAATTGGATGGTGTACAAATTCAAACAAACATACAAACAAATAAGTCACTGTGGCCAACTCACCACGCAACAACTCGCCACAGGACAATTCCACGTGAGATAATGCAAAGTGATAAATATTAGCTTCCACTGTTTCTCCCACATATTTTTCATTTTTGTGGAAACAGACAAATAATGTCTAAGAAACAGTGTCATATACTATTTACTGCATTGCGTTATCCCACATGGAGTTGTGCCATGGCAAGCTGGTTACAGCAAGTTGTCCTGTACCTCTTTTGGAACTATGTTGCTGGTCCTGGGAAACAGGCCTTCTTTGCCACAATGCCTGCCTTAAGGAACATTCTCCTTGCCTTCTCCAACCATCCCTATTAGCTCCATCCCTATTAAGGTTCAGGAAGCCCCCTCAAAACATGGCAATGGCATCAAACCAGGGAGAGGGGTTTTCCAAAGAACTGGCGACATTCTAAGATGGCACCATCATTATGCCTCTCTCCTTTGCCATGTGGTTTTTTTAAATTTTTTTAATATTGATTAATATTTTTTGAAATTGACTATTTTTATATAGCTTTTAAAAAAAATCAATTGAGTTGTTTTGGATGAGATGATCAGCCATATAGATTTGACAAACAAATAAACAGATACATACTCAAGGCTGTGAGGACAAAATTTACACAAGAATGGGGAAAAATAGACATAGTATTAACAATCCCTGATTAGGAACTTAAACTTGAAGAATATGCAACAATTTTGAAATTAACAATATCTACACATATATTTTAACTAGATTAACTAGATTTAAGCAAGAATCGCTTCTAAATATGTTAAATATTACTCAGCAAGGCAAATACTTATAATTCCTAAAGTCTATGTTAGTAAATACTGTAAATTGTTTAGAGTACAAAAAGAAAGCAGTCAGAAATCAAATGCTTATCTATATTATATTTAGCAGTGTTTTACTTTTCCTTTGTTAAATATTTATAAACAATAATAAAGTGGACACTTCGGCACTAAGCTCAAATATTTACAGTTCTTTTTATATCATAAAAACAACTTAGTGTGCTCTGCTTGTCGTGGTTTATCTTTTTGCTTATATTATATTGAGCATGAATTGGATAATTCAGTAATTCTCTGTCCACTTATTGATATAATCTTTTCTGAAAATATATTGTTGTAACCAAGTAAAATTAAAAATTAAAGAGGAAAGAAAACAAGTAGTATATCTTTTCTTTCCTCTGGCACAATCCAATATTAATATAGGAAATTGAGCAGGCTGAACCCAGAGTAGGGGTTGAATTTGTCACCAGGCTTGAATCACCAGGCTCCCACCAGCTGTGCAAGAGCTCTTGCCTCACAATCAGGAGTTTGTGAGTTCGATCCTAGGTAGATGCAGATGTAGAATCTCCTGATTGGACAGGGGGTTGGACTAGATGAACTGCAAGGTCTCTTCCAACTCTATTAATATAGAGTTCAACCCCCTTGAATTCCACCAAATCTTATCTACCACCTATTTGTTAGTAGTTCAGATTCTTGTAGACTGCATAAGCTTGCAACAAACTTATTTATTTATTTATTTATTTATTTATTTATTTATTTATTTATTTATTTATTTATTTATTTATTTATTTATTTATTTTGTCCAATGCACAATACATATTGAAGAGGATAGACATGAGTTATTATATATAAAGAAAGGATATAAAAGTCCAATGCACAATGAGGGTTTTAGTGGGTATATATCAATATACACATAGTAAAATGCATGATGAAGGTTATAGAGGAGATACTCATAGTAAAATATATCTAAGAAATAATAGAAAAGAAGATATAGGAATAGAATATATCAATGAAAGAATAGAAGAAGAGATATAGGAATAGTGGAAAGGTATATAGGAGATATAGGAGAGCAATAGGACAGGGGACAGAAGGCACTCTAGTGCACTTGTACTCGCCCCTTACTGACCTCTTAGGAATCTGGATAGGTCAACCGTAGATAATCTAAGGGTAAAGTGTTGGGGGTTTGGGGATGACACTATGGAGTCCGGTAATGAGTTCCACGCTTCGACAACTCGGTTACTGAAGTCATATTTTTTACAGTCAAGTTTGGAGCGGTTAATATTAATTTTAAATCTGTTGTGTGCTCTTGTGTTGTTGTGGTTGAAGCTGAAGTAGTCACCGACAGGCAGGACATTGCAGCATATGATCTTGTGGGCAATACTTAGATCTTGTTTAAGGCGTCTTAGTTCTAAACTTTCTAGGCCCAGGATTGAAAGTCTAGTCTCATAGGGTATTCTATTTCGAGTGGAGGAGTGAAGGGCTCTTCTGGTGAAGTATCTTTGGACATTTTCAAGGGTGTTAATGTCTGAGATGCGATATGGGTTCCAAACAGATGAGCTGTATTCGAGGATGGGTCTGGCAAAAGTTTTGTAAGCTCTGGTAAGTAGTGTGAGATTGCCAGAGCAGAAGCTACGTAGGATTAGGTTTACAACTCTTGAAGCCTTCTTGGCTATATTGTTGCAGTGGACTTTGGCACTTAAATCTTTTGTTATTAGTATACCGAGGTCTTTAACCGAGTGGGGGTTATCTTTGATAATTTGATTATTCAGTTCGTATTTGGAGTTCAGATTCTTCTTCCCAATGTGTAGGACAGAGCATTTGCTAGTTGAGATTTGGAGTTCATTTGAACTTAATTATTAATTAAATCTTAGTTTAAGCCTTGCTTTATTGTCTACAGGGACTTGACAATAAAACTGTGTTCACTGAATGCTATGGAGGGTTGGAGTTAGTAAGATGGTGGCTACTGTAAGACAAAATCCTGTCTATCTATCCTACAGAATTTCATTTTATGAGAATCAATAGGAAGAAACACACCAAATTCAGCATTTAATTTTACAATTTTAAAGACTTAGAAAATTTGAAATATTTTTTCCCAGAATTAAAATTGAATAGAATAATTCAGAGGAAATAATTTTACTCTAATACTGAAGAGTGACATGGATTACTCAACCAGTATTTGTGATTGAATGATTAGCCAACACTGAAATTGGCTCCTAACAGCTCCCAAATCTCTATCTGTGATCCTTAGGAGCACATGTGATTATGAGATTGGAAACAAATACCTTCAACATAATTTCCTATGATTTATAGTGGGAGATAATAAAAAATCTTTTTAAAATATCTGCAAGCAAAACCTAGTAAAAAAACCCTATTCTGTTTGATTATGTCATTATAGCTGCACAGCTATGTCATTATAGCTACACAGCTACACTATATCTGTACAGCCACTGCAATTTTTAGTTTTAAGAAACTGAAAGCTAAAATTGATTGATTTGCGTCTTTTGAGGGAGGAGCAGGAGGTGTTTGGAATCAAAGCCCTTTCCAATTATATTGTGAATGATATAAAACAATCAGCCTGTTACATCCTCCATCTTCCTATTTGAACCTTTTCTTTAGAAGTGTTCAGGCAGAAACAATGAACATGTTTGCCATTTCTTGATTTATCAATAGTAAAAAAAAAAAAGAATTCTGCAAGTATGTAATTGGGAAGGACAACATGCAATGATGGATAAATGCACTCAGCTAAAGAACTGGAAAAAGAACAGGGAGGGTAATAAAAAGAAGAAATCAACATAAGAAATACCCCTCTTCCTCCAAGCATCTTTCAAAAAAGTAAAATAAATGGGCATTTGATAGAGATAACGGAATAAGTATTCAGATTACAGATTAACAGAGTTGGAAGGGACCTTGTAGGTCATCTAGTCCAACCCCCTGCTTATTTATTTATTTATTGGATTTGTATGCCGCCCCTCTCAGCAGTCTCGGGGTGGCTAACAACAATGGTAAAACAACATGTAACAATCCAATTTAATAAAACAACTAAAACCCCTTATTATAAAAAACCAGACATACACACAAACATACCATGCATAACTTGTAATGGCCTAGGGGAAAGAATAACTTAACTCCCCCATGCCTGGCAACAAAGGTGGGTCTTGAGTAATTTGCGAAAGACAAGGAGGGTGGGGGCCGTTCTAATCTCTGGGGGGAGTTGATTCCAGAGGGCTGGGGCCGCCACAGAGAAGGCTCTTCCCCTGGGTCCCGCCAAACGACATTGTTTGGTCAATGGGACCCGGGGAAGGCCAACTCTGTGGGACCTTATCGGCCGCCTATACCATTTCTGTCAAGTGGCTCTTGACAGTCTCTTCTTGAAAGCTTCCAGGGATGAAACTCCCATAACTTCTGAAAGCAAGCTGTTCCATTGGTTGATTGTTCCCACTGACAAAATATTTTCCTTTATTTCTAGGTTTCTTGATCAGTTTCCATCCATTATTCCTTATCTGGCCTTTGAGTGCTTTGGAAAAATAGCTTGACCCCCTTCCTCTCTGTGGCAGCCCCTCAAATAATAGAACATGGATCACCCCTGGTCCTTCTCTTCACTTCATTCTGTTGGAATAAATTCATAATTTATTCATAAAGTAATCTACTAGTAATCTACTAGTAATTACTTTATGTATAGTTTAAGGCCTGTTTTATTACTATGTAATGCCTTTCTTCCCCCTTCCCCTTTTTTCCAATGAACCTTCCCCACCTTTTTTAACAATTTAAACTCAATAAACTTTCTTTTTTTTAAAAAATAAATCATAATTTATTTATTGGCCTTATATGCCGCCCTTCTCCAAAGACTCAGGGCAGCTCACAACATATAAACACAATACAAAAACAACTCTAAGGCCAATTATAAAACTAATCTAAAAAACCCAAGTCATAAAACCATACAACCAGTGAAGGGCTACCAAAATTTTTACTACCACACTGTGGGTGTGGCTTATGCATTTTCTTTCAACACCTTTCAGTGCAAATTGGGTGCTCAGGGCTGGAGCTCCATTTTTGCTACCCCACTGTGCCCCCCCGGGCAGAAGCCCACCCCTGCATACAACCATACTCATTCATGTCACAGTCATGTCGATGGTTGCAGCATGGTGTTAGAACTCAACGGCCCCAGGACTGCTGGCAAAGGTGAGTTTTTAAAGCCTTCTGGGGGGCCAGGCAAGTGGGGGTAGTGCGAATCTCCGGGGGGAGTTGGTTCCAGAGAGTTGGAGCTGTCACAGAGAAGGCCCTTCCTCTAGGGCCTGCCAGATAACATTGCTTGGCTGATGGGACCTGGAGAAGGCCAACTCTGTGGGCTCTGATGGGTCACTGGTATACATGAGGCTGGAGACGGTCCCATAAGTAACCTGGTCCTAAGTCATGTAGGGCTTTATAGGTAACAACCAACACTTTGAATTGCATTTGGAGACCAATCAGTAGCCAATGCAGCTTGTGGAGTGATGTAGATACAGGGGGTCGGCAGCAGGCAGGATGGAGTGGAACGCAGTTCCACTGGCGGAAATGAAGATGCATGCACAGCTCCAGCTGATCGGCAGCTGTCACTTCCTGGATTATTGGTCTTGGCTCGGCTCTCCTTTTCCCCCCTCTGCTGCTGCTGTGTTTGCGCTCCTTGCTTTTTTCCTCTTTCCTACTTCCTGGCCTCAGTTGAGCTTCCCTCTTTCCTGCCCGGCTCCCCTCCAGCCTCACACGGCCACCTCCCACCTGAGGTGGAAGTAAAAGTCACCTCCCACCTGGGTGGAAGCGGCGCTGGCAACATTTATGCTTCTGGCAGCACCTGTTTGCCTAGCTACCCAGCCTGAGGTGGGGGGGGCAACTCATGAAGGAGAGCATGGCAAATGCAAAGCAAGTTGTCACCCCAGCGAGTGACAGTGGTAGAATATTGCAAGTCGAGGAC
Organism: Erythrolamprus reginae; assembly: GCF_031021105.1. Lineage (NCBI taxonomy): Eukaryota > Metazoa > Chordata > Lepidosauria > Squamata > Dipsadidae > Erythrolamprus > Erythrolamprus reginae. Next base: position 46,136,663 of record NC_091950.1, read on the forward strand.
TTAACAGTTCACTTGAACAATGATGATTGTTCAAGCCATTCCCACCTGGTCACGTGGCCAGCAGGCCACTCCTACCCAGTCATGTGACCATTAAGTCACACCCACAAAATAAACCCTATCCACAGTGTGGCAGTAAAAAATTTGGCTGCTCATTACTGTGTAGATACAAACCTTGGTAAACCCAAGACAGCTCTTGCGGCTGCATTTTGGACTATCTGTAGTCTCCGAATGTTCTTCAAAGGTAGCAGTAATCAATCCTATAATCCTATAATCCTATAATCCTATAATATGGACAAAGTGAGTCTGAAGATACCTTTTGTCCTTTCCCCGGATCCCATAGAATCTGAATGAAGATCCAGGATAGATTAAAAAAGTATTTTTCCCTGTATAGCAAAATAAACAAGGGGATTATTTTCCTATCAACAAAAAGTAGTGCAACCATCCATCTGAACCATTTTAAAAACTTTGGGACAGTTTCATAAAAGACCACTATCAGTAGCTACCACTTACACTGTAATGATTTTACATTTCTTTCTGTCTCCAAGGCAATATATTCACTGCCACTTTTGCTATCCTGATTGTGGCTTCTTGAAGGAATTTGGCCGGTGGCAGTTGGAACAGAATGCTCCTGGTCAGTGTTCACTCTAATTTTTTTTTGGGGTGGGCGGAAAAGTATAGTGTCTGAGCGGCAGTCCCTTCGGGACTGGGCGGCACTCTTTCCCTCTCACTCTTTCCCTCTTGGCTTCTGGGCAGGTTTCAAAAACTCTGAGTTGATGATGATTTTTAAGTGAGCGATTGCTCACTGCTCAGCTTAGAGGGAACTATGCTCCTGGTTAGGCATTCTTAGGATCTGAGTTTTGGTTCTCTCTCTTTTTAAAAAAAGATATTATATATTGTCCAGAATATAAAAGGGTTTTTGGAAATCCTGAATAGACAAGCACTGTTGGTCAACTTCAGTAAGTCATTTTCTTCCTGAAATATATTATGCCTGGGTTGCATCATGAATATTAAAAGTGCCACATACTTTATTGCTCTGCCTTCTCTAGTGACAAGGTCTTTGGAACTTGTTTTCCTTTTGGTACATCATAATTAATGTTGCTTCTCCCACTTCTGCAATTATTTCCAGCTATTTCTGGGCGAGGGTAGAGTTGGGGGGGTGGAAATGGTGCTGCAATTGTCTCCATGTTGGTCTTTAATTGAAAAGACCAACTATTTGTTTCATTTCAAGGACACACCTTTTGGCTGTCAAGCTGTAATGGGTTGAAGCGAGGGAGATTCTAAACCTTTGGCCCCTTCCTCATTAGCAAAGCAGAAATAAAACTCCTTCATTATATAAGGCTTTCTTCTCTGTCCAATCGCAACAGCAACTCTCAGACGAAGACAAAGTATTTTTAAGTGCTTTGCATAATTATAACTACATTAATGAATTCATGGAAATACATTGCAGCACATATGTTTTATCTCCTTCAGCAGGGTATGGAGGAGACCTTATCTGAAAAATCAATAGGGTAGAGTAAGGCAAGATGATGATGAGGATATCAGTGGGCCTGTGAAGATTTTTAATATCTTTAATATCTTCATAAATGACCTAGATGAGGGAATAGAGGGGAAACTAACCAAATTTGCAGATTGTACTAAGCTGGCAGGAATAGCTAACATCCTAAAGGCTCGAGATCCAGATGGATCTTGACAGATTTGAACACTGGGACTTAGCTAACAAAATGAAATTCAATGCAGAGAAAAGTAAAGTTTGCACTTAAGTAAGACAAACCAAAAATATACATATAAACTGGGTAAAACTAGACTTAAAAGCAATGACTGTGAAAGGAATCTTGAAGTCTTTGTGGATAACTAGCTAAACATGAGCCAGTAGTATGCAGTGGTAGCCAAAAAAGCCAATACAATCCTAAACTGCATTAATAAAGGGATACAATCTAGGTTTAGGGAGGTATAATATCACTCTAGAAAGCCTTAGTTAAACCACACCTAGAGTCAGTGATGGGCTACCAAATTTTTTACTACCACACTGTGGGTGTGGCTTATGCATTTTGTTTTAACATCTTTCAGTGCAAATTGGGTGCTCTGGGGTGGAGCTCCAAATTTTGCTATCGGAACTGCATCAACAGGGGAATATACTCCAAGACCAGGGAAGTCTTAATACCACTCTACTACGCCCTGGTCAGACCACACCTGGAGTACTGTGTTCAGTTCTGGTCACCAAACTTCAAAAAAGGCATTGAAACTCTGGAGAAGATGAAGAAAAGAGCAATCAAAATGATCAGGGGTCTAGAAACCAAGACTTATGAAGAGAGACTGCAGGAACTGGGTATGGATAGCCTAGAGAAAAGGAGGGCCAGAGCGGACATGATAGCAGTCTACAGGTATACGAGAAGTTGCCACAGAGAGGAGGGGATCACTTTATTCTCCAGGGCACCGGAGGGCCGGACGAGGAACAATGGCTGGAAGCTGACCAAGGAGAGATTCAACCTGGAAATAAGGAAGAACTTCCTGACAGTGTTCCCTCTAATTTTTTGGGGGTGGGGGGGTGGGCAGAAAAGTATAGTGTCTGAGCGGCAGTCCCTTCGGGACTGGGCAGCACAGAAATAATAAATAAATAAATAAATAAATAAATAGATAGATAGATAGATAGATAGATAAACAAACAAATAAACAAACAAACAAAAACCCCACCCTGTTTTGCCTCAGAGAATTTCAAAATAAAATACTATACTGTGTGTCTATAACAGTGAGCTCATAATAGGGCAACTCTATCAATATCAAAATGCCACTTAAATAGTTGAGCTAGTTTCAAACTAGATTTTGATTTTCTTTCTCTCTTCCCTAGTCCCATTCTTTTTCTTTCTCTTTTCCTTCCTCTCTTTTTTCTATCTGTTTCTCTCTCTTCCTCTCTTCCTCTCTCTCTCCTTCCCTCTCACTCTTTCCCTCTCGGCTTCTGGGCAGGTTTGGAAAACTCTGAGTTGATGATGATTTTTAAGTGAGCGATTGCTCACTGCTCAGCTTAGAGGGGACTATGCTTCCTGACGGTCAGAATGATCAACCAGTGGAACAACCTACCAGTGGATGTTGTGAACTCCAATACTCTGGACATTTTTAAGAGGAAATTGGACTGCCATTTGGCTAGGATGCTATAGGGTTCCTGCTTAGGCAGGGGGTTGGACTTGATGACCCGCATGGTCCCTTCCAACTCTAACAACAAACAAACAAACAAACAAACAAACAAACAAACAAACAAACAAATAAAAAAATAAATGCATTCCTGACGGTTCCCGCAGGAGCCCATCATTGCCTAGAGTACTGTATCCAGTTTGAGGCACCACACTACAAAAAAGACATCAAGACTCTAGAGACAGTGCAGAGGAGAACAACCAGGATGATTAGGGGACTAGAAAATAAAACATAGAAAGAGCGGTTACAAGAACTAGGCATGGCTAGTCTAGGGAAGAGAAGGGCCAGGGAGACATGATAGCAGTGTTCCAATACTTGAGGGGCTGCCAGAGAGAGGAGGGGGGGCAAGCTATTTTCCAAGTCATCAGAAGGTCAGATAAGGAATAATAAATCAAGGAGAGATACAACATGGAAATAAGGAGAAACCTTCTGACAGTGGGACCGAACAACCAGTGGAACAGCTTGCCTTTGGAGGATATGAGAGCTCCAACACGTGAGACTTTCAAGAGGAAATTGGACTGCCATTTGTTGGAAATGGGGTAGGGTCCTTTAGTTGAGTGGAGGGTTGGACTACATTACTTACAAGGTCCCTTAAACCTCCTTTAAACTGTTATCTATTATCGTCCCTGCTCCACCGGCTACATTTTGTTAAAAATGTTTCAATAATGGTAGAAAATAGGACTTTGCATGTTCCACATCAAAGCATCATATCCCGCAACATTTTCAGTTACAAAAATGTTTCTGGCTTCCCAGATGGGTGTCATAAATTAATTTTTTTTAATTAAATACATAAATTATTATTTATTTATTTATTTGATGGAGTCATATCCTGCCTGGATTAAAAGAAACCAGCTGGTTAAAAGTCACTTATTCAGAGATCTGGCTACTGTTCACTGCTTTGTTTGGAAAGGTTCCCAGCTATCCAGAAAATTAAACTGAAATAATAATAATAATAATAATAATAATAATAATAATAATAATAATATTAAGATATCAAAAATATCAAGCATGGCCATGTGAAAACTGTGATCAGCAAAGAGTACATCCAGAGGACCAGAAAAATTTTAAAGAGCAAACTTAATTGTGGCAACACTATCAAGGCTATAAATACTTGGGCCATACCTGTCATTAGATACACAGCTGGCATAGTGAACTGGATTCAAGCAGAGCTGGACAACCTGGACAGGAAAACCAGAAAATTAATGATAATCCATCATGCACTACACCCCCGCATTGACGTTGACAGGCTGTATTTACCAAGGAAAATAGGCGGCAGAGGACTTTTGCAAGTGAAGCAGACAGTGGAAGAAGAGAAGCATGCACTAGCTGACTATGTGAAGGGGAGCAAAGAGTCAGCATTGTTGGAGGTCAACAATAGGAAGCTTCTCAAGGTGAAGCAAACTAAGGACCAGTACAGAAAAACTGTAACTCAATGCCGTATGGACAGTTGGCAGAACAAAGCATTGCATGGCCAGTTCTTGGAGAAGATTGAAGGCAAATTGGATAAGGAAAAGACCTGGTTATGGCTTACAAGTGGAACACTCAAAAAGGAGACAGAAGGACTAATACTGGCGGCACAAGAACAGGCCATTAGAACAAATGCTGTCAAAGCCAGAATTGAAAAATCAACAGATGATCCAAAGTGCAGACTCTGTAAAGAAACAGATGAAACAATTGATCACATACTCAGCTGCTGCAAAAAGATTGCACAGACTGACTACAAGCATAGACATGATGCTGTAGCACAGATGATCCACTGGAACTTGTGCCGGAACTACCATTTACTAGTGGCAAAGAACTGGTGGGACCAAAAGCCCGAAAAAGTGGTCAAAAATGAGCAAGCAAAACTACTGTGGGACTTCCGACTTCAGACTGACCGAATTCTGAAGCATAACACACCAGACATCCTGATTGTGGAGAAAAAGAAAGTATGGATCATCAACACCGCAATCCCAGGAGACAGCAGAATTGAGGAGAAGCAGCTAGAGAAATTAGTGAAATACGAAGATCTAAAAATCGAGCTGCAACGACTCTGGCATAAGCCCGTGAAATGGTCCCAGTGGTACTTGGCATGCTGGGTGTAGTACCAAAGGATCTCAGCAGACATTTGAAAACCTTTGGAATTGACAAAATCTCCATCTGTCAATTGCAAAAGGCTGCTTTACTGGGATCCGCAAACATAATTCGCCGCTACATCACACAGTCCTAGGTGCTTGGGAAGCGCCCGACTGGTGATGAAATACGAAATCCAGCATAGTGTTCTCAATTGCTGTGTTGTACTGACATAATAATAATAATAATAATAATAATAATAATAATAATAATAATAATAATAATAATCCCCACTTATGGGTACGCCTTGTCGTGGTAGTGGGGCTTGTGTGCTTCAATGAAGCTGAGAGCTGTGCCGGTGGTAGTATAAACTACTGGTAGGTCTAACCTTGCCGGAGTGGTCAAAGCAGAGGAGCCAGACTAAATGTACCTAACCCATTTAAACTAATGGAGAGACAAAACAAAAAGAAGTCCATACTGGCTCAGTTGTCGCCCAGGATAAAAAGGACCGCGGTTGCTGCTGTGGAACCTGGGCAGCCATTGACAAATGAGCTACAGGAACAAAACAAACAAAGCTTACAAATCAAAAAGCGGCAGAAATTCTCAATGTCAGAGAATCGCACAATCATGAAGTGTTATTACAACTCGGAGCCTGGAAAACTCGGATATCAAAGATGGATGTACCAATTATGGAAACAAGAATATGCAGACTCAAAAATAACGGAACTTCGACTGGCCGATCAGCGACGACTCATAATCAGGAACCAAATGTTCAGTGAAGTCGAATTAGAAGAAATACAGAAAATTTGCAAAATAGAAACACCAAAATCTGATCTTGCACCAGTAGAAGCTCCAATAAGATCTGGAGTCACTGCACAACTGGAACCTGATGAAAACTTGGAAAGACAGCAAGAAGCTGCAGATGAGACACTTGACACTACGACTCAAAGGCAGCAAGAACTTAAGGACCAAATACTTGCTCATGCAGGGTCTAATGCAGAGCGAAAGAGACTGCCAGCCTTAAAAAACACAAGCAAGAAACGACTTGTCCCACTGATGGAAGATATTAACTCTGCACTTGCAACTGTCAATGTAACTTCAATTGAAGAATTGAATCAGCTTGCCTACAGTACAGCTGAAGCATAACACACCAGATATTGTGATTGTGGAGAAAAAGAAAGTATGGATCATCAACATCGCAATCCCAGGAGACAGCAGAATTGAGGAGAAGCAGCTAGAGAAATTAGTGAAATACGAAGACCTAAAAATTGAGCTGCAACGACTCTGGCATAAGCCAGTGAAAGTGGTCCCAGTGGTACTTGGCCCGCTGGGCGCAGTGCCAAAGGATCTCAGCGGACATTTGAAAACCATCGGAATTGACAAAATCTCCATCTGTCAATTGCAAAAGGCCGCTTTACTGGGATCGGAAAACATAATTCGCCACTACGTCACGCAGTCCTAGGTGCTTGGGAAGCTCCCGACTGATGATGAAATACGAAATCCAGCATAGTGATCTCGTTTGCTGTGTTGTACTGACATAATATATTAGATTTGTATGCTGCCCCTCTCTGAGGACTCGAAGGGGCCTTCCACACCTTTAAATGTTAGCATTCTTGGGAGCTAGAAGAGTTTGTTGAAATTGTTCTAATGAAAAATAAGTATTTTGTGAATGGACACACCTATCCTGACAGCCTGGGTCAGTCACTGAATGATAGCATTCACAATACACTATTTCCATCAGTTTTTAAAGGAAGAAAGAGGTCCTAGAGAATCTTTTACATATCTTATAAAATATTTGATCAGAATCTTTTATAGGTTCACAGAGTAGAATTGTTTAGAGACTGAATTGTGGAATGAGCAAGTAGAAGGCATAATTTTCTATAGGAGATTCTCCCAGGCAGGCCAATGTACACTACTTTGGCAAATAAAGTAACAACAAATTTTTTTAAAGCAAGACAGCCCATCCTAGCAGATGAGAGATGAGGATGAGCAGAAATTATCTTGGGGCTAAGGAGAACATCAAATCAATTTCATTATATAACTTGAGATTGTTTGCTTGTTCAGTTATTTCTGACTCCCTATGATCTAATGGATTCTGTCTTCATCATATTGTCCTCTCAAATGTTTTCTATCCCTTTCAGTTTTTCTAAGTATTAGGGATTTTTCCAATCACAGATAGCCTTCAACATATGAGTATAAAGGAGTCTGCCTCAGTATGGTTATATGTCATATGAAATAGAACTGTTAGGGTCACATGTCATATTGGATGTAAAACATAGAAACATAGAAGATTGACGGCAGAAAAAGACCTTAGGGTCCATCTAGTCTGCTCTTATCCTATTCCCTGTATTTTATCTTAGGATGGATATATGTTTATCCCAGGCATATTTAAATTCAGTTACCGTGGATTTACCAACCACGTCTGCTGGAAGTTTGTTCCAAGGATCGACTACTCTTTCAGTAAAATAATATTTTTCTCACGTTACTTCTAATCTTTCCCCCAACTAACCTCATATTGTGCCTTTTTAGGGTTGGTTGGTCAAAAGTTAAAGACTGACTCTGTTTGTCTTTGCAGTATTTTCATTCATTCATTCATTCATTCATTCATTCATTCATTCATTCATTCATTATTTGCTTGTTCGTTCACTCATTCATTCAATTTCTATAGCCGCCTTTCTAAACAAATTATTCTGGGCAGCAATCATAAAATAATAAAAAACAAATAATTAAAAATATTTTTTCTTTGCTGCATTGGTCTGTCTGTCATTGTTTGTTTTAATGCTTTTTAAAAGTCAGGTAACTGCAGTTGACTTCATATGGAAGAGCAGGCACGTTTACTCTATCCTGTTATTTGTGAGCTCATAATCCCCCTCAATGTCTCTGATGGGATCTGCAACCCATTGATCACAGAAGCACTCCACTTCCTTCTTGTGGTATCTGCAATCCATTTGCTTACTTCTCAAAAGCCAATTTTCAGCAATGTTCCAATGCAAAAAAAAAAAAAGTTTTGTTAGTGAAAAGGCAACAAAAGCAAGACCTTTGGTTTACCTGCTACATGAAATCTTATTGTGATTTTTATTTTATGCAAAACCAACGCTTGGGGTTTATAAATGACATTATGGAATGCCTATTCCAAACATACAAATAATTCAGGGTTGGGTTCTTCCCGGTTCGGAATGGATCACCCGAACCGGTAGTGACCCGTCAGCAATATCACAATGGTGTTCTGGGTCTGGATTGGTTGGTGCCAGTCGGTGGGCGCTGCCATCTTTTTTTTTTTTTGAATCTTTTCCATTTTTTTTTACTGTTCAGAAGTTTTTTCCTCTGCTGGTGCTTAAAAAAGGGCCCTCCCTCCCATCCCTAGTTCTATAATTACCTTTATTCCTTCATCTGAAGCACAGTTGATCAGCTACTCAGCTGTGTTTTGGGCTGATTATAGCTACTGAGCATGTGCGGAAGCAGAATCGCAAGAGGGAATGCAGGCACACGCGAAATGTTGCAATGAGAATCGGTGGTGAAGGTAAGCGGAAGCCATCCCTCAGTTTTGCATTGCATCAGCTATATGGTCTTCCATAGGTAGCAGATGGGTTTAGGTTGAGAAAAGCAGTTTTAGTGTGTTGTGGTTTATTCAATAAGCCGCAGGTGCCTGCTACACCTTTATTTCACTTAATAAAGTAGATAGCATGCTTACTGCTGTGTTTCCAAATACCTCAATTGTTCATGAGATGATTTCAGGAAGGACTTTGAGGGAGAGGATGGTTCTCTTTGTTCTGGGAGAGGCAGTAATTTGCTCTCTCTTTAAGGAGCCACCTGTGCACTCAATGGAACTGGACAATTTTCATCCAGATCCCAAGTTTTCTTTTTAGGGAAAATTGAGAAAAATAGATAGAATGAAAACTCCAGAGAATCTTGAAAGAAGAAAATTATTTGAGCCCTTTCCAATCAGATTTTAGACTTGTTTATAGTGCAGACATTGTTCGATCATACTTGTCAATCATGTTAACTGGACTGCATGGAGAGTAAAGAGGATGACCTTGACAGAAAGAGGGAAAATCTGTTACCATGGCAATGAGGAGATAAATATTGTAGAAACCTAGACAAAGGGAGGGGTTATGGAAAGTCTCAGACAGGTTCCTCCCTATTTCATAAGATATATAACACAGGAAAGAATAGAAGCACTTTCTGATTTGCAATGATGCTCTGTTAGTACAACCTTAATAAAAATAGTGTTGGGCCTACCTGGCAACTGTTTCTTGCTCTTGATAGACTGAGAGAGAGGCCAAACATCTGTCATGGCAATGGTGGAATTCAAATTTTTTAACAACCGGTTCTTTGGTCATGGTATATTTGGGGGCATGGCTTGATGGTCAGGTGACTGGGTGGGCATGGCTAGTTGATCATGTGACAAGGTGAGCATAGCTACCTACATAGGGACTACTCAGAGGGCTGAAAAAGTGAATTATGACTGGTCCTTGTACTTATGACTGGTCATCATTTATGCCAGTTGCAGCATTATTAACAATTGTGCCTCTCATTTCACAACTATGGTATTTCATGTAATTGGGTGGGTGTCGCTGTTCTGGTTTCTGGTAGAACTTTAGTTATTAAAAATAACGCTTACTGAATGCAGTATTTCATAAATAAAGAAACTCCATTTTTATTCTCTTCGCTTCCGTATTCAAAAATGCAATACAGACTGGCACATTCCTTTCTTCTGTTATCTCTCTTACATTTCTTCATGCCTCCTCCCATCTCCTAAAATTTATGTCTTTACAGCATGATTCAAAAACAGCAGGAATGACTGCAATATAACACAGAATAAACTTACTCGCTCTGGAGCCAAACTCAAAATAAGTTTCATTTTAGAACTACAACATTGAAACTCCGCCCTTCTTCCCCACTGGCCTCCTGACGTAACAAATACATCACTCCAGTATTTAACCCATTCCTCCCCTTAATATCTTTTTCCTAACACCTGTTCCTTGCGTTTTTGGACCCTTCTGAATTGAGGATTAACCCAGCGAATGTCTGTCTCTTCTTCACTAGATTCTGGACTCATAGCAACATCCTGTGGCTGGCCTCCCACCTGTTCTAATACCTGTAACCCAGGGCCTACCACTAATTCATAAACACTATCTGTATCAGAGTCCTCAAGCTCTTCATCATCCTCCAACTGACCAGGAGTATGTACAACAGTGGCCAGATAGTCATATGACTGGGCAGGTGTGGCCAACTCGACATCAGTCACATCGAGGGGTGCTTCTCCTTGCCTGGCCTCTCGTGACCAGGGGGATGCTACAATGGTCGTAAGCATGAATAATGGTCATAAGGCACTTTTTTCAGTTCCAACATAACTTTGAATAGTCACTAAATGAACTGTTGTAAGTCAAGGATTACCTGTACAAAAATACAAAAACTTCTTTGCTTGCAAAAAGCTATCCTAAATACCAATCATTAGATTAGAACTACCTGCAAGCTGGAGTTACAAATCAGGCAGGGTGCCAGAGTACTTTGAAGAATTAAAATAGTTAAAATGCAATGATAACATTATGATGATAGCACATCCTCTTGTGTGATTTTACTTCCATGCATACTCAAAGAGCTGAAAAATCGCAAAATATTACAAAAAAAGATGGTCTGCGCAAAGACAGCACCAAAGCCATCGCACCAAAACTGTGTCATCAGTGGGCCTCTACTGGGGCATGAGCACTGGACCACACTGGTAGGAACCCACCTCTGAACCAGTTCTAGAAAATCGGTGAGAACCAGTAGAATCTTCTAGTCTTCTAGTGTGGCGCAGGAGTTTGGAGTGGGAGACACGTTGTGGATTCCTTTCTCTAGGAAGCATCTGCTTTTATTAGATCTGGTAGATCTGGATCTAGATTCCTGGAATGTCTCATGGTTTTGCTATCTCCCTGATCTTATTTAACCTCTACATCAGTGATGGGCTACCAAAAATTTTACTACCACACTGTGGCCGTGGCTTATGCATTTTGTTTCAACATCTTTCAGTGCAAGTTGGGTGTTCTGGGGTGGAGCTCCATTTTTGCTACCGCACTGTGTCCCACCCCCATCCGGGCAGTAGCCTACCCCTGATTATCTACTTTATAAAGTGTATGTACACCCGTGCATGCACAGCTCTTCTAAAATTATACACATTCAACCTCATTTACTGCGATAGGAAAAACATACCCAGAGCCCAGAAGGGGGAAAAAAATATATCAAAATTTTGCTACCGGTACTGCGTACCTGACCGTACCCGTAGGAGCCCACCACTGCTCTACATGCAGCAAAGTCCTGATGTCTTCGGTGCTAATAGTGCGCCCTCTGCGCCCGTCGTGTGTGTGTGTGTGCCCGGTAGGTGCATGCATTCCCATTAGCATGAGATTTTGCTTTTGCGCATGCACAGCCAGCGAAATGCCTCGCCTGAGATTTTGCGCATGTGCAGAAGCAAAAAATCAGCAAAAATCATTGAAATCTCGCTCGCGTGAGCATCTTTCCATGACGTTTCACTTGCTGCACCTGTGCAGAAGCAAAATCTCATGCAGGGGCACATGGATGCAGATGGAGGTGCGCAGCTCCACATGAAATCTGAAAATCGCTACTGGACTGTAGCACCTTACCATTCCGGTAGCAGGCCATCACTATCTACGTGATGCCACTGGTGAGGTAGTCCTTCAACACAGAGTAAAGAATCATGCTGATGATAACAAAACACACATTTCTGTATGAAGGATGCGACAAAATTGGTACCAGTACATGGTGGACCATATTCAATTTGAGATTATGGATAAAAGGATAAATTCGGTTCATGAAACTGACTTGCGACAACTGATGGGACGATGAGACAAGGTAAGTCGATATAGGGCGAGTAGAATCCGAGACCAAGCTACAAGGAAGAAATTGGAATCACTCTATAATAAGTAAACAGATATTTTGCTCTTGGGTTAAAATGGTATATACAAGAAACACCCCCGATTTGGTGGTGGGGTGTGAATGCTTGTCTGATGGTGGGCACTACTCACAGAGCACCTGTTTTATGTTGTGTGTGTGTTCATATTTTTAAAAATCAATAAAAATATTAAATAATTTTTAAAAAATGTGTGCTTTTCTGTCTTTTGTCTGATGCCATCAAAATTCCCTGATAGGAAGTGGGGGGATTGGAACAGGCAGGAGTAGGTAAATGAAGGAGATACCATTCCCACAGTTTGGCTCAGACTTGTTTCAATTTGATGTTCCCTTGGTGGGGACATGAGAAGTCCACCTCATCTGATGGGTAGAAGATAATGAAAATATGGTTTCCCCAATGAGAAGGTGATGGCTCCATAAAGCTGGTTATTTACTCAGAGGTTTAAATGAACTAAGCTTTTGTTCATTTCCATATGAAAATTGTGAATTTAATATATAGGAATACAGACAAATTAGAAGGCTGTAAAATGCATGAGTGACTTATGATTTTGTAAAAGCTGCAGGATAACAGACAGTAACCTGTCTGAAAATAAAAGGTCAAAGGGAAAAATATACCTTAATGGCACATTAATGGACTAGGCAACGGCACTGCGCTAATAACTTGCATGCATAAAAATTTATATTTTTCAACCGAGCATTCATTTCTTTTACCCTATAGGGTGTTTTTAAAATGCTCTTGTGTATATAATAGTAATTTCACCATAAAAAGAAGACGGTAATTCAAAAGCTGGCCCTTGTGAGCAATTAAATTTAAAAGTACTAAATAAAGTATTTGTGGTTATAGCCTTTTTGGAACTTAAAGTAGGGTGAAAAAAACCCACAACGCATTTTGGATGATATAAAAGTATTTCTTTTTTCAAACATGCAATATTCAAACCCAGAAATATCAGGGGCTTCATCTGTGAATTGATTCCATTCTCTTCACTTCATTGGAAAAATTCCATCAACTTACCCTAAGGAATGACCAACTATGAATTGTGTCTTTTTCTGAAATGCACCTTGGTGCTCATCATTGTTGGTATTCATTGTAGCTCCTGGATCCAATCAGAGATGACTATTAAGTTCTGAATCACTCAGATTCGGATGCACCTGGACTCCAATTGGGCAGTTTCGACTGAGATGACAGGGACCTGTCTTAGTCCCTAAGGTTGTATGGGAAGAGTTTGAACTGGTGATGCCTGATGAACTGGACAAGGCCATTGGAGCTGTGAGCTCCACCACCTGTTTATTGGACCTGTGTTCCACCACCTGTTTATTGGACCTGTGTTCCTCCTGGCTGGTTTCAGCCAGCAGGGTGGTAACATGAGGCTGGATCCAGGCAGTTATAAACACTTCATTGATGGAAGAGTCCTTCCCATCTACCTTAAAAGAGGTGGCAGTGTGTCCGCTCCTCAAGAAGTCTTCCCTGGATCCAGCTATTTTGAATAACTATCATTTTGTCTCCAAACTTCCCTTTTTAGGGAAGATTGTTGAGAAGGTGGTGGCGCTCCAGTTCCAATGGTCCTTGGATGAAGTCAATTATCTTGGCCCTCATCAGTCTGGTTTCAGGCCTGGTTAAAGCACTGAAACTGCTTTGGTCAAGCTGATGGATGATCTCTGGCAGACCCAGGATAGGTAACCTGTGAAGATTATAGAGAATTAGATCTATCGCTCTCAGCAAATCAGAAATGGGTCCACAATTAGGTACAGAAGGTATAAATTTGACTTGGTATGCCTAGCTGAAATAAAGATACAATTCGAAAAGGATCTGAAATAAGGAGGTATGGGATGGAGTAAGAATTAATTTGAAATAGAAGTATGCTAAGATGCAAACATTTAATTTCAAGAATTTATAAATTGCCGTTAAATGTGACAAATTAAATAGCATAATATTATATGGATGCTAAATTTGGGGCACAGTATTAGCATAGATAGTTGAAAAATTGTGCTGGAAAATATTTTTATTTATTTGTTTGTTTGTTTGTTTGTTTATTTATTGATTTGATTTGATTTGATTTGTATGTCGCCCCTCTCCGAAGACTTGGAGCAGCACACAACAATAAAGCATAGTAAAAATCCAATTATTAAAACAGTTTAAAACCCTTAATGTAAAAACAATCAAACATACCAAACATACCATGCATATTAACATTTATTCTGTGCAATATTTTAAGAAAATATGTATAAAATGATATATAGATGGAATTTGATATTTGTAAAACCATCAGAAATGAATCAGACCAGCTCAAGTAAATATTGAGAATGAGGAAAAGAGGATGGAAACTATTATCCTCCATGGTAAACGTATGAAAAAAAATGGTTGGTAATCTACAGAACATTGGTAAAAATAACAGGAGTCTGTTTTCAAATGGAATCAGAATTGCACTTACTAGGATTTATATGATATATGTATTTAAAGGTATATGTGGCAAAAAAACCGTATATGTGCAGAAATGGAAAAATAAAAAGCACCAAAAGTGGAAAATTGCACATTTTGGAAGATGGAAGATGACGAAACTGACATATCTGATGTAGAAGAAATCTACAAAGGCTTTTATTAAGGACTGGATATATCCATTTATGGATTATATCACAAAAGTAAAGAAAATCACTTCATGAAAGGGAGTCTTAATAGATTCAGTAAGAAGAGATAGCAGAATATTTAAATGCAAATGGTATAAAAGAATAAGGAATGGTGAATGAATCCATGAGGGAAACAAAGGGCAGAACTATAAATTATGTCAGATGTTTAGCTTTGCATTTTCAGCTTTATATTTATGTATACATTTTTGTATTGTAGTTTTAATTGACCATTTTATGTGTAGAGTTTTAATAGTAAGTGTAAGGGCAGACTAGATGGACCATGAGGTCTTTTTCTGCCGTCAATCTTCTATGTTTCTAAGAGTATGAATGTGTATCTGTGAAAGTGAGTGCATGTCGGGTAGTAGGAAAAGCAAGTAGGATGCTTGGCTGCATAGCTAGAGGTATAACAAGCAGGAAGAGGGAGATTGTGATCCCCTTATATAGAGCGCTGGTGAGATCACATTTGGAATACTGTGTTCAGTTCTGGAGACCTCACCTACAAAAAGATATTGACAAAATTGAATGGGTCCAAAGACGCGCTACAAGAATGGTGGAAGGTCTTAAGCATAAAACGTGTCAGGAAAGACTTAATGAACTCAATCTGTATAGTCTGGAGGACAGAAGGAAAAGGGGGGGACATGATCAAAACATTTAAATATGTTAAAGGGTTAAATAAGGTTCAGGAGGGAAGTGTTTTTAATAGGAAAGTGAACACAAGAACAAGGGGACACAATCTGAAGTTAGTTGGGGGAAAGATCAAAAGCAACATGAGAAAATATTATTTTACTGAAAGAGTAGTAGATCCTTGGAACAAACTTCCAGCAGACGTGGTTGGTAAATCCACAATAACTGAATTTAAACATGCCTGGGATAGACATATATCCATCCTAAGATAAAATACAGAAAATAGTATAAGGGCAGACTAGATGGACCATGAGGTCTTTTTCTTCCGTCAGTCTTCTATGTTTCTATGTCTGTATGTATATAAATTAAATGTGCAATAAATATATAAATTAGAATTGGATCCCAAGACCATTGGAGAGATGAGTTTCAAGAAAGACAAAAGGAAACATTTTTGCATGGGTCCCAGTGTTTAAAACAGCTTTGGTTCATGTCATTAAATTTCTTCGCATTGTCTGGTTGGTGCATTTCACACCACCTTTCAGCTTCCTTTTTGTTTCTTCAGGCATGTGCAAATGCTTCACCCGATATTTCCAAGGGCTGGAGAAAGCTAAGAGGATGCTGAAGCAGAGAACAGTGCACCTGCTTAGCCTAATTCTTAGAACCACAGGGATTGTACTTATCGTGGGAAAAATGTTTACAAGAACCAAGATGCAGCTTTATTTGTTCCTCACCTGATTCTTCATGAAATGGGTTTAAGGAGGTGCTTCAATTGAGGCTGGGCTGAAGTGAAATGTCCCTCAAAACTTGTATACCTCCCTTAGGGGTTACAATTTGTTGCCAGGAATTACTGACATTGGTGCCAATTTCTAATGACAGCTGCTTTCAATTAAACAAAACCATTGTGGATCAACGAATGCAACAGGTTATGGTGGCTTTTTGGCTCCACTAGGAACAAATCAACCATAACTCTCAATGTTATTCACTATAGGAGGGTTGGTTAATGACAGTTTATTCATTCATTCATTCATTCATTCATTCATTCATTTATTGGATTTGTATGCCGCCCCTCTCCGAAGACTCGGGGCGGCTAACAGCAGTAACAAGACAGCATACAATAATAATCCAATACTAAAAACAATTAAAAACCCATTATTATAAAAAACCAATCATACATACAGACATACCATGCATAAAATTGTAAGGGCCTAGGGGGGAAAGAGTATCTCAATTCCCCCATGCCTGGCGGCAGAGGTGAGTTTTAAGTAGCTTACGAAAGGCAAGGAGGGTGGGATTCCCACTATAAACTCTTTGGCTATTTGAAGCTGGACTAGCGATGGGCTACGAGCCGGAATGCTAAATTGTGCTTGCTGTGGCAGCTCATAAGTTCTTGCGGGACCAGCGTGATTTTGCTGCTGTACCTATGGAGGAAGCAAAATTGTGCATGGAACAGCAGGTGCGCCCATGTTTTTTTTGCTTCTGCGCATGCTAAAACACAGGCACACCTGCAGCTCCGTGCATGATTTTGCTTCCTCCACAGGTGCAGCAGCAAAATCGCGCTGGCCCCAGAAGAATTTATGTGCCGTAGCGGCGAGTACAATTTAGCATTCCGGCTCATAGCCCACTGCTGAGCTGGACCCACCAGGGTCTAATTCCTATTCCAAATCTCTTCAACCAGACTTGTTTCCAACATTCGCTCAAGCAGGAAGCTCTAAGAGACATTCCCCCATTGTCATGCCGCCCCTCTCCGAAGACATACAAATCTAATAAATCTAAATCTGATTGAACTATTCTGACTAAAGATACGAATAGAAAATCTGTCTTCAGAACCAAAGATTAAGACCAGCTCCATTTTTCTACAGGCACTAACCAGGAACTATGCTGATCTGCAACCAGATATACACTGCTCAAAACAAATAGAGGGAACACTTAAACAACACAATATAACTCAACGTAAATCAAACTTCTGTGAAATCAAACTGTCCACGTAGGAAGCAACACTGATTGACAATCAATTTCACATGCTGCTGTGCACATTCAACTTTGTACAGAACAAAGTATTCAATGGGAATATTTCATTCATTCAGATCTAGGATGTGTTATTTCAGTGTTCCCTTTATTTTTTTGAGCAGTATATATATGGATGTAAGAATAACTTTAAAACAATGATAGCCATTGAATTCAATGGTTACACATTCCTCCCTCCAATTCTGAGATGCTTGGTTGGAGAATATCTTGTCTCCTGACAATTGAGCAGGCTCTTTGTAAATACCCAGAATATGTTACAACTTATAACTGAGACATATTTGCAGAGTTCAATAATTTTAGTTGCCTTGTGAAAGTTTCATGAAAGAATTTCCTTTCTCCTCCTCTTGGTTCAATTCCTCTGTGCTGCCTTCTTGTTTGCCCTTGGAGGGATTGTCATCAGCAATACTGCTCATTGTTTTTGTAGTCTCAATCCAAATGATACCTTGGTTTGATTTTCTTCATAGATGGAATTTGCTCACCGATTTCATCTCCCATACATCCAAATTGAAGGTAGGCATACCAGCATCACACATATAGTAGTAGCACATTATCTCTGGCTTAGAGGTAATCTTTCTTAACACCCCTTAATGGAAAGCTTTATTTCTTATTTCACTTTCAACTTCTTAATCTGTCCAATTTAAGATAAACCTCCCCCTTGTTTAAAAAAATTCAACTCTTTTCTCTCTGACTCCTGAGCAACTTTCTTTCTCAGCTTAAAATCTTTTTTTTTATTTTCTTGGGTTGCTTTTGTAAATTAATTGCCACCTTTCCTTTTTTACTGGTCGTTACTTCCAGGATTGAAACTCCTGGTGTTTTACTTTATCTGCTACTCATTTTGTGAAAATGATTTCCCTGGGTTCCCATTTTATCAAACCATAATTTTATTCTTAGGGAAAAAAATCTAACATAATACAATATGTACTATACATGTCACGAAAACCCTGTACGGTGCAGGATATGGGTGTAAAAATTATATAACTTAAGTTTCTACACATTGTATGAAACTGAGCAGGAGATTGAAACATTTCATTATGTTTTCAAATTGTGTGTTTTGCCAAGATCTCTCCCCTTCTAGCTTTATGAATTTATTCTTGTACACTTAGCTATCATTTCTTTACTATAGTGGTGTCAAAATTGTATACTGCATGCACAAGGGCAGAGTTGTGATGTTGCAACACGCAATATGTCACTTGCCTCCCCTTACTCCTGCCTGTTGTTTCCCATAATAATTTGCCATTGTCAACTCTGATGATACTATCCATCGGAGAAAGTTAGAAAACCACACAGTAAGTGCCAAAGATTTGCAGGAAAGATCCTATCTATGCCAATTTTAGTTTTCCATAAATTGCAGTGATTATCTTATAATTGCCTAACGTATTTTTATCCCATATCTCAAAGAGATTTTCAGAAATAAGTTATTAGATAATCTTTGCTTTTATCCTCATAATCTCAAAGGCATGTCAAAGAAGGAAAAGAATTAGGAAGGAAGAAAAAAATGCTATCACTTTACAATAATTGTAACTGAAAAACACATTTTTAAAATAAGCCTTTACAACTTAATTAAATAGACATTAAGTAGCTGGGACACAATGGCTCCCTGAGATATCTATAGGGTAGAACAATCCACATCCTTCTTCACCAGTTTGAATAAAGCCTGATGATGTAGCACAGTGGTTAGAATGCAGTATTGCAGGCTAACTGCATTCCACTGCCAGGAGTTTGATCCTGGCAGACTCAAGGTTGATTCAGACTTCCATCCTTCTGAGATTGGTAAAATGAGGATCCAGATTGTTGGGGGCAATATGCTGAATCTGTAAATTGGTTAGGGAATACTATGCAATATGAAGCAGTATATAAGTCTAACTGCTATTGCTATAGGGTCCTGTTCCTAACCCTGTCAAACACACAGAAGGGTGTGTGAAGCATAAATATTTCCACCAAATGTCATTGAGAGGGTCAATAAAACCCCCAGACACAAGTTGGGTGATAAAACATGGATGCTTACAAAGATCTGATGATCCATGGTAAATAATCAGAACATTAGAGAAATACTATGCACCTCACTGAGTATATACTTAGAGCTCCGGAATCACATTCACCATCAACTGCTGTACTCCCTACAGATGTGGCTATTTCCTCTGCATCCATTAGGTGCAAAGTCTACCGAGTAGTCTGCTCTAACAGTTATTGGAGGAGCCAAACTAAGACCATACCTTTCAATGGTTAAATGGTATAGACCAGGGGTAGGCAAAGTTGGCTATTCTATGACTTGTGGACTTCAACTCCCAGAATTCCTGAGCCAGTCATGCTAGCTCAGGAATTATGGGAGATGAAGTCCACATGTCACCGAAGAGCCAACTTTTCCTACTCCTAGTATATCCCAGTGACTTTTTCTAGAACAAGTGCCCCAAACGTGCACTCAACCCTCCCCAAATGCAATGCGTGCACCCCATAAACCCCTGGGCATGCACATGTGACCCTGCCACATGCACCTTGCTCCCCCATGCATGCGTGGCAGAGACCATCTGGCCAGCAGGAGGCACATACACATGCATTGTGGAGCTGAACTAGGGAGACAGCTCACGTGCCCACAGAGAGGGTGTTGCACAGTTCACCATCACGGGTATAGATATTGACATTTGAACATAGATCTTTTAAACATTTTACAGTTTTACTAATCTAGGGGAAATGTTAATATATTTTGCTAGTCCATGTATGATAAGCCACATGCTAAACAAACAAATGAAGAGTGGCATCAGGTGCAAAATGTTGCATCAGAAAAACTCCTAAAGATGCTTTTTCAAGAGACAACTGGGTTTTCTTGCCATTCTTAGAAGACATTTCACTTTCATAGAAACATAGAAGATGGACAGCAGAAAAAGACCTCATGGTCCATCTAGTCTGCCCTTATGCTATTTCCTGTAGTTTATCTTAGGATGTTTAAATTCCATCCCAGAAACTTCTTCAGATCTGAGTGGATAGTGGGGAGTGGAAGGGTTTATATTCCTTGCAGACAGCTGGTCATTTGCATTCTTTTAGAGAGGTGTTAAGGCCACTTGGAGGTTTATCTGTGTCCTCAGGATAACCTGAGTAATGCAAATGGGTGTGAAGCCTTCTTGGAGCTGCTGAAAGGGTTCTTGCATTTTGCAATTTTTCTGGAAATCCAGAATGGATGACAAGTGACAAGAAAGTTCAGTTGCCACTTGAAAAAACACCTTTGGGAGAACTGTGACCTGGGTGACTGAGGATCTCCATAGACATCAGAAAAATTCTGGGATCTTATTAGACAAAGGCTCTTTAAAGTGGTGTTTTCCTAATGTGCACATATATTGGCCAAATAGTAGGATGTGAGAATGGAGGTGATGGGAATGCAAATGAACCAAAATATTAAAGAACAATAGTATGTTGTTAAATCAGTGGAAAAAATCCCTCTAGATTCATGATGACAAACCTATGACATGTATGCCACAAGTGGCAGATGGAGCCATATCGGTGGGCAGGTCTGGCATGCACATATGTGCCAGCCAGATGGTTTTCAAAACTTCTGGGCACACTAGGAGTTGGGAAACAGCCCGTTTTTGGTCTCCGGAAGGGGTGCGGGGAAAGCCCATTTTTTTGCTCTCCCTAGGCTTCAGAACCTTTCTAGGAGCCTGGGGAGAGTCAAAACAGCCTTCACTGCCCTGGAGATCCTGGTTAAACTGAAGTTGGAAATGTTTCATTTGCCAACTTCCAGTTTGGGGTTTTTTTTTGCTCTCCCAGGCTTCAGAGCCTTTCTTGGAGCCTGGGGAGGGTGAAAAATGGGTGTGCTATAGTGCAAAAGGATGTGGGGGGAATTGTCATGCACTCATGCATGGAATTATGGGTGGTGGCATGCATGTATGCGCCCCCTCATGCCCCCCATTGACATGTTAACAAAAAAGAGTTGCCATCACTGCTCAAGATAGACTGGAGTGCCAAAACAATGAAGGAATGAAGCGTGTGTGTAAATTTGACATTTCCATTTGCCTATTTGTTAGTATTCTGCAGAGATGTCTGTAGAATGAAAGAAAACAACAACCAAAAATAACAATAATACAATACTGCAATGAGATCCCAACTTTTGTCCCTAGAAAACAGAGGACTTAAATGCCTTGACTTAAGATTAGATGACACAAGCTAAAGTTCTGGGGCTGGGGCTGGTGGTGGATAAAGTTGGCATCTCATATTCTTACACGCTACTTGTGCCAAATCAGTCACATTTAAAGGCAATTTTTCCTCTCGCTGAATGCAAAACAGGTTTCACGCTGCCAGTCAGCAGAAAGCTTCAAAGCCCCTTTAGGCAGCTTCAACAGTGATTAATCACACAGAAGCTCCTCCTCTTTTTATACCATTAATGCCAGTGTTACATGGGAGGTAGGATAATTTATTGCTTTTTCTGATCCAGTTAGCTGAGTTGTTTGATTAATTTTGGCTCTGGGATTAAGTCAGCAAACGAAATTTGACTTTCCACAAGCAAGTGATATATATATTATTTTGCCTCTTGAACTCCAGGGAAGGAGCAATACTATCTGTTCAGGTCGGTTATTGTTTTTAAATGTTATCTTCCAAGATAGCCAGGAGGTGGCGCTTATACACAAGGGTTTTGTTACTGCTTGATGCAGGTTGCACCTGTTCCTCAGATGGGAAAGTGGCTGTGTCTGGGTTCCTCAGATCAGAAAGTGACAGCCTTCCCTGACACAGGAGACAAAAAAGAAACTTAATACTCTGAGAAAATTTATTTTGCTCCATGGCAAAAGGATCAGAAAAGAAATCACCGTTCTTCTAATTGATTGAGCAGGTCACATGTGGTTAAAGTAAGCTTTTTTGTGTGTGCCATGACCAGAATCATAAAGAATCATTACAAGAGATTGTGGGATATAGTGTATACTATTACAGTTGGGAGATGTGGATTCAGATCCTCACTCATCCATGAATTAACAATAGCAATAGCATTTAGACTTATATACCGCATCACAGTGTTTTACAGCCTTCTCTAAGTGGTTTACAGAATCAGCATATATTGCCCCCCAAAATCTGGGTCCTCATTTTACCCACCTCAGAAGGATGGAAGGCTGAGTCAACCTTGAGCCTGGTGAGATTCGATCTGCCAAACTGCTGGCAGTGAGTAATCAGCAGAACTAGCCTGCAGTACTGCACTCTAACCACTGCGCCACTGTGGCTCTTGATGGATATTAGTCACCAGAGAGCAGAGGAAGACTCTTCTTAATGGTTTCCTTCAGCCATTAAAGAAAGGTCAGGTACTGGGCATGCTCTAAAGGCATGTACCCATGGTGACATGGGGCGTAGCAGCTGAAGAAGGACGAACTCCATCCTCCAAGGTTGCTTTTTCTTTTGTTTCCAGAGACCCCTCGAGGCATAAGCAGTTTGAAGGATTGTGTGGATGAAGAGCAACACACCGGGCAACAGTGGGGTGAAGGCATTCACCCACGGGGGTGAAGGGCACTCCCTCTATCTGAGACAAAAGCGTTCGTCCTTGCTCTTTGAAGCATGGCAGGTCTGAAGCTACAGCGTACCACATAAAGATAAGGAAGCAAAGACTGCAACAGATCACACCCGAAATATCAAAATCGGAATTTCACAGGACTGTGGACATCGGTGAGAAGGAGATCCGACCATAAGGATGAGGAGACAAAGGAATTCAGTGACAGGATCAGCGGCGAAGACAAGGGGAGAGCAGGAAGACGTGGCAGAAATTTAACAGATATATACAAACGACATGGAATAGTACCTTCCCTTTGCCTGAATATTGTCTATCGGGAGTCAGTGGATTATGGAGTATTGGAGATATACTGTATAAGAGACCAGATGGCAGAACAAGTAATAGTTGGCCTTCTTTGAGTCCCGCCGATGAAACAATGCCGTCTGGCGGGACCCAGGGGAAGAGCCTTCCCTGTGGCAGCCCCGGCCCTCTGGAATCAGCTCCCCCCAGAGATTAGGACTGCCCCCATCCTCCTTGCCTTTCGCAAACTTTTGAAAACTCAACTATGTCACCAGGCATGGAGGAATTGATATATCCTTAGCTGTCTTGACTTTATGTATGGTATCTTTGGGTTGTATGACTGTTTTTAATATGGGTCTTTTAAAACTGTTTTTAACATTGGATTTGCCCAGACGGTGGGAGGAATGCAGTAGGGTAGGGAAAATGGAGCTCCACCCCAGAGCACCAATTTTGCACTGAACGATGTTGAAAGAAAATTCAGGGTGTCCTGCATAAGCCACGCCCGCAGTGTTTTAGTAAAAATTTTGGTAGCCCTTCACTGGGTGTACGGTGGATGACTTTGCAGTTTTGGAATGGAAGAATTCCATTGTTATGTATGAGAAAGCAGCACCCAATTGTAGAATCTGAAGAAATCAAGACTTTTAAAATATGAACTGGATAACTGAGACTTATATAAAATCTACTGATATTGATATATTGATACGAAATCAAAAAGAAAAACTACACAAAAATTCCTAGATTAGATAAAATTTATTTGTTTGTTTGTTTATTTATTTATTGGATTTGTATGCCGCCCCTCTCTGTAGACTCGGGGCAGCTAACAACAGTAATAAAAACAGCATATTAAAATCCAATATTAAAACAGTTAAAACCCTTATTATAAAACCAAACATACATACAGACATACCATGCATAAAATTGTAAAGGCCTAGGGGGAAAGAGTATCTCAGTTCCCCATGCCTGGCGGCAGAGGTGGGTTTTAAGAAGCTTACAAAAGGCAAGGAGGGTGGGGGCAATTCTAATCTCTGGGGGGAGTTGGTTCCAGAGGTCTGTGGCTGCCACAGAGAAGGCTCTTCTCCTGGGTCCCACCAAGCAACATTGTTTAGTTGACAGGACCCGGAGAAGACCCACTCTGTGGGACCTAACTGATCGCTGGGATTCGAACAGCAGAAGGCGGTCCCTGAGAAAATCTGCTCCGGTGCAATGAAGGGCTTTATAGGTCATAACTAACACTTTGAATTGTGACAGGAAACTGATTGGCAATCAATGCAGACTGCGGAGCGTTGGTGTAACATGGGCATACTTGGGAAAGCCCATGATTGCTCTCGCAGCTGCATTCTGCATGACCTGATGTTTCCGAACACTTTTCAAATGTAGCCCCATGTAGAGAGCCTTAAAGTAGTCGAGCCTCGAGGTGATGAGGGCATGAGTGATTGTGAGCAGTGACTCCCGGTCCAAATATATACTTGGCTGACTGGGAGAGGACTTGGAAACTGTAAAATAACAAAATTTGTAGACTATAAAGAGAATTATTAGAAAATGTTTTACAGATGGCATTTAGGTCTGTCAAGATTGCCCAAAATATATCCAAAGAATTCAAGAATAATTAGAATGAATGTGGATGTATGTTTCTTAAATGTTTAGGTGAAATTCAATTCAATTCAATTCAATTGTTATGACTGACAATTTCAGAGTGGTGTGGACAGTTAATATGTAGCATTGTTGTTTTTCTTTTTACCTCTATTTGTAGTTGACTGATTTTTTTTTTGTATGGTGGCTAGTGACTTGAGTTGATTTGGTTGTTTTATTTAATATAGCCAGCTACATAATTTTTTCAAATGAACTAATGAAAACGTAAGTTCATATGAACCCTTTTGGCTGAATTTAAATATTCAATATTTAATATTCAATATTCAAAATGCAGCAATTTCAGACTTGGATTTTTCTACTCTGAAAGCTTTATTTAATGGGTATTTGCATTTTCTGATGGTCTCTCCCTGAGCGAATTTTCATACTTAGCTGGCTGCATTTTAAAAGTTAGCAAATGGATGCTTGTGAGTCCCATGGCAATAACAAAAATAGCACAGACTAAAGAAGAATTTGTAAGCTTAGCAAATTAAGGGAAGGGAAAGAGAAAGAGAAAGAGAAAGAGAAAGAAGCATTTTGTTTCTTTGAAGGAGTTGGAGACTTTAGACTACATTAAAGTGACTCTGATGATATAGATTAGGGATGTCAAACCGGATTTCATTCAGGGCCACATTAGGTTAGGGTGAGTGGGGCCAGCTTGACATCACTCATGTGGGGGGCACCCAGGGGTGGGCAGCAGGCCGGATGGGGTGGAACACAGTTCCACCAGTGAAAATGAAGTTGTGTGCCCAGCTTTAGCTGACCATCCCCTCCTCCAATCCTCCTCCTCCTCGGAAAGCGGCAGGGAGACCAGCACCAACAGGTGTTGCAGGGGGACCATTTCCTCTCCCCTCTTTTTTCAACAGCTGATTGGCATCCGTTTGCCTAGCTACCCAGCCTGAGGCAGGAACAACCCAGGGAGAGTGCGGGAAATGCAAAGCAAATTGTCAAATTGGGTCCATCATAAGTTCTTGTTCAGAATCCAGGGATGATAAGGATGATGGATCTCCTCCTGGGCTGTCTGCCAAACTCCCCTCTTCCCTGTCACTCATGCTTCCTTGGTCAGAGGAGGCTTCATTGGCAGATTCCATCAGGAGCAAAACTGGCCTGCGGCATGCAGATGTCCCCCCCACATCCACCTGCACATTCCTTGGGGCAGGAGCTGGGCCAGAGCTAACCACAACACAAACAAACAAACAAACAAACAAACAAACTCTCTCCAAATAGGGTTTTCTTAAAACCTTAACCAAGGGATACAATAATGTGCTAAAGCTGGTCAGATTTAGGATGCTGGTGTCAAACTGGTGCAGATGTTGGTGATAAATTAACGGATTTTCACCCTATCTTTAGAAGGCCTGATGTTTATGGGAACTTGGGAAGGGTGATTTTCATGAGGGAGCAGATGCAGTCACAAAGCATTCTTTCAAATGGTTCAAGGCCATCCTACACCCACCACCTGGGCGGTAGCAGAAGGAGGACTTGCCACGCTGGAACAATCTGTGCGGGCAATGTGATAAGTTGGGGGGGGGAGACAAGGGATGTGACAACTGAGTGGGAAACTCAGATTCAGGTTTCCCAGTGTAGAATGGCTCTGGCTATAAATTGGAACTTTGAGAAATACTTTGACTTGGACTCTGATTTAGTTTGGATGCTATCTGGAACCTTGACAAGCTGATCAGACTAAGGACTCTAGCCAGATGAATACCTGGTAAGCAGACCCCCCCCCCTATTTTCCTCCCAAAAATCTAAGTGTGCATCTTATACTCCCAAAATACAGTATGTAACCATCCATTGGCCCTAGCCGGAACGGCCATTCCGCTGGGGAAAACGGAGTGCGTAGGATCGCTCTAGTTGCCATCGGGTGTGCACGCGTCATGCACATGCAAACAGAGCAATTCTGGTAAAAAATTACCAGGTTTTTTTTGCAAAGAAACCTGCAATTTTTGCTGCTGGAAGGACGTCCGTGCAAGAGGTTCCGGTTGCTGCACATGCGCAACAGATGAAATTTCACTGCTGTGCATAGAGCGGCAGCTGGCAAAAGCAGCATGCCTAAGCTCTGGCCATGCACCTGCTCTCTCGCACCACAGGAGAGAGATGCCTGCGGTTCAGGAGAGCACAGAGCAGGGCGCATGGCTGGAGATTGGAGCCACCCGGCTTGCATGCTCTTGGCGCCCCTACAGGAGGTCACCAGAACAAGGTAAGGGCCGGGCAGACCATTTGCAGGCATGGGGGATGGGCAGTGGCAAGCGGGCGGGGGGGGGGGCTCGTGGCAGAGTGGGCAGGCCACTTGTGGTAATGCTGGGATGTGCCGGGGGTTTACAGCACAGCGGGGGCTTGTGGTGTGGCATTTACCACCTTGGCCCTTTACCAATTTTTGAAGATGTCTCTGCCAACATCCAATGGAAACTCTCTGTTTCTAATCTAATTCATGCCATGGGCTTCTATTAAGTCATATTTTTTTAAACTAAAGGATTCTGTAGTGACTGAAGAATAGACCACAGACAGGCTTAACTACTTTTTTGGGAAGCTACCTTATCAACAAGCATAGAGTGCTACAATTATTTCAGGAGCAGATTTTGGATGTCATGAAAGGGCAGGATATGGCAGGTTAATTTACTAGGGCTATATTTTTACTGCGAAGGAGGAGACGTGTAGTTAATTTTCTCACTTGTGTCCCAAAATAGTATGACAAGCCTTGGGCTGTCTGCAAAATATGGCAGGGGGCATTATTTGATGTTGTGCTTGGCTTGGGGCATCAAAATATCCATTAGCACTTTTGCTTTTCCTTATACTGTATGTTCCAGGCCACCCATTTGAAAGCTACATTTGCATAGTACACAAACAAGCACATCAAAGTGATGTCAGTGAGTATCTTTCTACACGGTATACAAAGTGACTGAGAAAAATTTACAATGGCGATTTTTCAACTGACGGGGAAATTAATGGGCTCTATTATAAGCATTTAATCAGTGCCAACTTCTAAACGGTACAGAGATAAAAGATGGATTGGTCCAAATATATCAGATCTATAAAATAAGAATGCTAACTTCATAAAAACAGGATTGAGGTGTTAGTTAGCTCTGCTGAAAAGTGGGAGATGTTGGGAAGATTGTAATTATCAGGGAAAAATAAAAAAAATGTGTATGGGGATGGAAGAAGAAGGGAAGAGAACACATATTGAAATCCTATTAGCTTTTTCATAATGGATTGTGAAGCAATTCACTTGCATGAGATACAGAGTTTTGAGTGAAATGTAGGCATGCGTGCATATGGTATTGCACACTATCCTTACAGTTGTAGAAATCTGTGCAAGTGTTTAAATTGTTCTCTTTGTTTTCCTGCAAAAATGATGAATACGGTTATAGTTTTTATGTCAAAAGGAAGGACAGTGGGAGGCATTTAGCTGAAATGCTTTTTAGATTAGATGCTAAGCCATATGCAGAAGACTGCAAGAACCTGAATAGAAATTAAACCAGACTTGCTTTTTGGTTGCTCTACTTTATGAGGTTAAGATAGTTATTTGGGTTCTGCTGTAAGGACATACAGCAATGCTGAAATGTTTGGGCAGAAACATAGAAACATAGAAGTCTGACGGCAGAAAAAGACCTCATGGTCCATCTAGTCTGCCCTTATACTATTTTCTGTATTTTATCTTAGGATGGATATATGTTTATCCCAGGCATGTTTAAATTCAGTTACTGTGGATTTATCTACCACATCTACTGGAAGTTTGTTCCAAGGATCTACTACTCTTTCAGTAAAATAATATTTTCTCATGTTGCTTTTGATCTTTCCCCCAACTAACTTCAGATTGTGTCCCCTTGTTCTTGTGTTCACTTTCCTATTAAAAACACTTCCCTCCTGGACCTTATTTAACCCTTTAATATATTTAAATGTTTCGATCATGTCCCCCCTTTTCCTTCTGTCCTCCATACTATACAGATTGAGTTCATGAAGTCTTTCCTGATACGTTTTATGCTTAAGACCTTCCACCATTCTTGTAGCCCGTCTTTGGACCCGTTCAATTTTGTCAATATCTTTTTGTAGGTGAGGTCTCCAGAACTGAACACAGTATTCCAAATGTGGTCTCACCAGCATTCTATATAGTGGGATCATAATCTCCCTCTTCCTGCTTGTTATACCTCTAGCTATGCAGCCAAGCATCCTACTTGCTTTCCCTACCGCCTGACTGCACTGTTCACCCATTTTGAGACTGTCAGAAATCACTACCCCTAAATCCTTTTCTTTTGAAGTATTTGCCAACACTGAACTGCCAATACAATACTCAGATTGAGGATTCCTTTTCCCCAAGTGCATTATTTTACATTTGGAAACATTAAACTGCAGTTTCCATTGCTTAGACCATTTATCTAGTAAAGCTAAATCATTTACCATATTACAGATGCCTCCAGGAATATCAACCCTATTGCACACTTTAGAGTCATCGGCAAATAGGCAAACCTTCCCTACCAAACCTTCCCCTATGTCACTCACAAATATATTAAAAAGAATAGGACCCAGAACAGATCCTTGTGGCACACCGCTTGTAACCTGACTCTGCTCAGAATACTCGCCATTAACAATAACTCTCTGATGTCTACGCTTCAGCCAGCTGCAAATCCATTGAACTATCCAGGGATTAAGTCCAATCTTCACTAATTTATCTATCAGCTCTTTATGTGGAACCGTATCAAAGGCTTTGCTGAAGTCCAGGTAGGCAATATCCACAGCACCACCTTCATCCAACACCTTTGTGACATAGTCAAAGAAATCAATGAGATTAGTCTGACATGATTTGCCTTCAGTAAAGCCATGCTGATTTGGGTCTAATAAGTTATTGTTTTTTAGGTGCTGATTTATCCTCTTTTTGAGTAGAGTCTCCATCATTTTAACTACAACTGATGTCAAGCTAACTGGCCTGTAGTTACCAGCTTCTTCTCTACTGCCCTTCTTGTGAATAGGCACAACACTGGCCATTCTCCAATCCTCAGGAACTTCTCCTGTTAACAAGGATTGGTTAAACAAATCAGTCAGGGGGGTAGCAATGACAGATCTGAGTTCTTTAAGAACTCTGGGGTGGATGCCATCTGGACCCATTGCCTTATTTATCTTTAATCGTTCAAGTTCTTCTAAGACATCGGCTTCTAAGATCACTGGAGCTGAATCCGTACAGCTGGAAGCAATGCTATATCCCTCTATAGTATTATTTTGTAAGGTGTCTTTTGAGAAAACTGAACAGAAGTAGCTATTGAAATGGTCAGCGATCTCCTTATTCCCATTAATGCATGTATTATTCCCGGTACTAAGCTTCGTGATGCCGCAGTTTTTCTTCTTGTTATCATTAATATATCTGAAGAAGGTTTTATCCCCCTTCTTTACAGATTTGGCAATTTCTTCCTCTTTTGAGGCTTTAGCAGCATATATTATCTGTTTCGCCTCCTTCTGTCTCATTTTATATACCTCCCTATCAGCTATACTTCCAGACTCTTTATACCTCCTATAGGCAGCCTTTTTTTCATTGACTATAGCCCTTACATCATTGCTAAACCATAGCGGTTTCTTCTTCCTTTTACCTTTAGTTATTTGTCTTACATACAGTCCAGTGGCTTTTAAGATGGCCTTTTTTAATACAGTCCACTGGATGCTCGCTCCTGCCATTTTATCCAGCATCTTGATCAAGAACGGCCGGATATATGATATGAATGTTTTTTTGCCTTTTTAAATTGTTGTTAATGGTTGGTTTTAAATTGTTTTTAAGGGTCTTAATATTACATTGCGTGTTTTGTTTTTAGGTTGTGAGCCGCCCAGAGTCCTTTGGGAGTTGGGTGCCATATAAATCCAACTAACTAACTAACTAACTAACTAACTAACTAACTAACTAACTAACTAACTAACTAAATATCTCCATTTCCCCTGAAGCTGTATTGCACGGATAGCATTGTCCGCTATTCTTTAATGTCAAAAGTGTCTTTTCCAGGAGCCCAAATCACATCTGCAGTCTACAATTTGATTCTCTGCACTACATTGTATCATCTAGTCCAGGTGTCCACAACCCCTGGTCTACTACTGGACTGTGGCCTTCTTCAAACTGGGCCATGCCAGCGATGGGCAAGCATGTGTGTGTGAATCTCCATTTGCACGAGTGTAGGTCGCTTGAGTAGAAGGGAAGTCATGTACAAAGTCCCACTTTTACAAGTTAAGGACGCTCACGTTTGAAGCTGCATTCATGCTAATGGAGCTTCACATGTGAGCACTCTGCTAGCATGAGTGAAGCTTTGTGTGCAAGCACAAGCAACCTTCACTCGCATGAGTGGAGCTTCCTGTGCAAGTGCAAGTATCCTCTGCTCATGCACAAAATGCTTTCCACTCACACGCAAAGCTCCATTGGTGTGAGAGGAGGGCCTGCAGACCCACTACTCACACCAATGGAACTGCATGCCTGTGCATGTGTCTGCCACTCACTCCCCCCACCCCCTAGCAATGGAAATGTTGGGGACTGTTGATCTTGTCCAGTGCTTCTCAACCAAATTTAAGATGTGTGGAGTTTCATTCCCAGAATGCTGGCTGGGGAATTCTGAGAGTTCCCACCCACTCATCTTAAAATTGCCAAGGCTGAGAAATACTGATCTATTAATGATGAATTCTGTTAGATTCTAACTATTAGAATGATTAGTTTCTGCAGCAGCTTGCTAGCAGAGGTGGAAGAAAGAGGAATGTTGGCAAGTAGCTGAAAAAAAAAGAGGAGCCTGAACAGGAAGAGAAAAGAGAGAGGGGGGAGGGAGGGAGAAAGAGAAAGATGGAGGGAGAGAAAAGAAAGAGAAAGAGGGAGGGAGGGAGGGAGGGAGAAACAATAGCCCTCACAGTTTTTCTCACTCATTCCATGCTCATTTATTGCCATGGGGAAAAATAGGCTCTCTCCTTAAGTTGGCAAAGGCTATAGTTAAGGTGTCGTTAGAAAGTTCTACTTCTCTTGTTCTTTGTTCCTCCAAGGGGCAGGATCAGACTGAGTTGGTTGGGACGGTTTGAAGAAGAAGACGAAAAAAGACTACACCTTTATTATTGGAGATGCTCAAACTCTGGTTTTCTGGGAAATCAATAATTTGGCCTGTAAATTCCCCTTCCAATTAGCAATAGTAATAGCATTTACTTCTATACTGCATCATAGTGCTTTTACAGCTCTTTGAAGTGGTTTATAGAATCAGCCTATTGCCCCCAACAATCTGGGTCTTCATTTTACCCACCTTGGAAAGATGAAAGACTGAGTCAATTTTGAGCCACTGGTGAGATTTGAACTGCTGAACTACAGCTAGCAGTTAGATGAAGTAGACTGCAGTGCTGCACTCTAACCACTGTGCCACCCTGGCTCTTCTATCAAACTTACTGTAATTACTGTAATTTTTAGACATGGAGACCCACAGACTCAAAATAATTATGTGCAATCTGGCTAATTTAGAGTCCTAATCCCAAAATGGTGACAAGACAATTGGGTGAATAACCAAGAGAGAAGTGATAGAGATGAGCATATAACCGTATGGCCGCAGCACATTAAATCTCATACATTTCTGTTCCCATGCCAAACAGCTTGTGCAATAAGGGAACGAACAGGCTGTCAGAATTGCACTATGATCAGTGGTAATGCATACGGTAATAATGGGAAGTCATTTCTCACATTAAGGGGATTATATCACAGTGCTCTTTTAATGCTACAACATGTTACATCATAATTGCCTCCTTTATATGAATTGATTCATGCCATACAGCTCAAAGTAAGTAGAGATCTTGGCAACATTATTCTTGTCAAAAAGTAGCAACTTCATAGATTATATTTTAACATTCTTCCTTAGCAAGACAGCATGAAATAGGATAAATCTGATACATTATGCTATCCCCTTTTCCATTTTGATAATTATGCGTAGATATTTTTTCATCAGATT
Organism: Erythrolamprus reginae; assembly: GCF_031021105.1. Classification (NCBI taxonomy): domain Eukaryota; kingdom Metazoa; phylum Chordata; class Lepidosauria; order Squamata; family Dipsadidae; genus Erythrolamprus; species Erythrolamprus reginae. The sequence continues at coordinate 46,169,399 of NC_091950.1, forward strand.
TGAAAGGAAGATCTGGGTTTTCATATTTATGAAAAATGTACCAAAAATCTGATAATATATATTTTTCTTTCTTTCTTTACACCCCAAAATGCTGCAGAGAAACAGGATGTTCAGAGAACTCAACTGTATTGTGAAAAGTGACTCACTTAAGCTGCGGACAATTTAAAAAATACACATTTTCTTTCTTTCTTTCTTTCTTTCTTTCTTTCTTTCTTTCTTTCTTTCTTTCTTTCTTCGACTTCTATCCCGCCCAATCCCGAAGGACTCAGGGTGGCTTACAACATAATAGAATACAATACAAAAGATACAGTAATAAAAGAAGTTGAATATAAACTCTAAACTCTTAATTTATATTATTAGCATCCATTCTTTTGTTATTCACAGGTAATGAAAAACTCAATTACAAAAGAGTTCATGGTGAGATTATTTATTAGGGACCTGTTTGATTACCTCTCTAGATGATCTCTTCTTTATATGTAAATCAGTGAAGGGCTGCAAATTTTTTTGCTACCACACTGTGGGCGTGGCTTATTTTGTGAGTGTGGCTTGCCAGCCATGTGACCAGGTGGTAGTGGCTTGACAATCATGTGTTGGGGGGGGGTGACTTTAAAGGTCATGCGACTGTCTTAAAGGTGGAAAACTTGACGTCACTCACATCAAGGGTTTGGTTTAGGGTTAGGGTGCCTGGCCTACAATTTCCCTATTTACTATTACTGAACATCCAAAATATACTATTTAAATCTATGTATATGTGCTATATGTGTACATACATATTACACACAGGCACACAAAAATATACATTATCTGCTATATAATCTGTATATGTATGTACACACAGAGAGACACACAAAGCTTTTCTAAAATTATACATAGTCAACCTCATTTTCTGTGATAGGAAAAACATACCCAGAGTCCAGAAGGGGGAAAAAAATAAAAAAAATCAAAAATTTTCTACCAGTTCTGTGTACTTGACCAAAATTTTTCTACCGGTTCTGCATATCTGACTGTGCCTGTTGGAGTCCATCACTGATGTAAATGAAATAGCACATTGCACAATGATGGAAAGAAAATCAAAGTCGCCATCTAATTCCTAGCCTTTTATTCTAAAGAAAATGCTGACATCTAGTTTTGCAGACAATGTGAGTTCACCTTAACACAAGATCATAGTGTTAGTATGGAAATCCATTCCTGTTCTTGCACAGGTTTACTTTTCTAGTAAGACACACAAGGGTATTGTTTACGACACAGTAAATCCAAGCTGGAACATTTGGCCTTCTCTCTGGCGCTTAACAGCACACAAGGCGTGACTCGCCCCAGCCATAACTCAAGTACTGTCACTGCCTCGGGCTTAATTACAAAGCACTAAAACATGAAATAACAAAAATAATGATGGGAATAAAAACTTGTGAAATAAAATATTGTATAACTGAGATGTGAGATAGGGGGTGAAGTAGAGCATCACTGCCATTGGTGAAAGGTCCCAAAATTAACCCATGACTTATGGTGAATTACAAATGTCCATTAAGCTTTGGGTTCTCTCATGCAAGAATGAAGTACAATTTGTGCCTTAATTTAAAATTTAGAAGCCGAAAGACATGAATAATGTTTACATTATGATCTATGCACTATGTATATAAGAAACGTTGTCATGAAATTGCTTCTACAAAACTGAATATAATACTATGTTGAAGGGTCCCTGATGCTTTCTGAATTTGGTTGGTTTCTTGCAGATGTTCCATTATCCAAATTAGATAACATCATTACACTGAAACATCTTCAAGAAACCAACCAAGCTCAGAGAGCACTAAGGACCCCCTAATTTCAACCCTAAATATTCTCCTTTATTGGTAATATCATCTTGGTAGAAAAAAATGTACATCAATATGAAAGTTAAGTCATGTTTTCAGAACAGTAAAGCTGATCTGAATTTCGTTCCTCCTTCCATCTCTGTCATTCTCTTATTACTCTTCTGCTTAATTGGCCTTCACCAAAAGGAGATTGAGATGGTTTGGAAGTAATTTCCTTTAAAGGTTGGTCTAAGATTTTGTATGGGATGTTACATTTGAAAAGTAGAGAACAGAAGCAATAGCTCTGAAGGAATGGAGACACTCAAATTATTTATTTCTTGTTCTTCGCAACTTCATTGGACCATAGAACTTAAATCAATATTGCAATCAATTACAATATTTAAATTAAAAAATGTATTTATTTATTTAGTATAGTATAGTATAGTATAGTATAGTATAGGATAGTATAGGATAGGATAGGATAGGATAGAATTCTTTATTGGCCAAGTGTGATTGGACTTTTAGGTCATTGGACATGAGTACTCCAAGGTCTTTGATAGAGTGAGAGTCATCTACAAGTTCACTTCCTCCGAGTTTGTATTTTGTATTTTGATTCTTTTTGCCAATGTGTTGGTTGAGATTTGAAGTTGCCGGTAGTTTGACCATTCTGCTACATGATCAAGGTCTTTTTGAAGGGTAGCAGCATTATCGGTGGTTTTAAATATCATCAGCAAAGAGAACGCAGTTGCTTATAATATGATCACAAAGATTATTTATGTAGAGTATGAAGAGTGTTGGTCCTATAATGCTGCCTTGAGGGACACCACTGTTGACAGGAGCAAGATTTGATATGGCACTTCTTATTTTGATCACTTGTTGTCTTTTAAACAGGAACATTAATCTGAGTATTGTATTGGCAGTTCTGTGTTAGCAAATATTTCAGAAGAAAAGGATTTAGGGGTAGTGATTTCTGACAGTCTCAAAATGGGTGAACAGTGCAGTCAGGTGGTAGGGAAAGCAAGTAGGATGCTTGGCTGCATAGCTAGAGGTATAGCAAGCAGGAAGAGGGAGATTGTGATCCCGCTATATAGAATGCTGGTGAGACCACATTTGGAATACTGTGTTCAGTTCTGGAGACCTCACCTACAAAAAGATATTGACAAAATTGAACGGGTCCAAAGACGGGCTACAAGAATGGTGGAAGGTCTTAAGCATAAAACGTATCAGGAAAGACTTAATGAACTCAATCTGTATAGTCTGGAGGACAGAAGGAAAAGGGGAGACATGATCGAAACATTTAAATATATTAAAGGGTTAAATAAGGTCCAGGACGGAAGTGTTTTTAATAGGAAAGTGAACACAAGAACAAGGGGACACAATTTGAAGTTAGTTGGGGGAAAGATCAAAAGCAACATGAGAAAATATTATTTTACTGAAAGAGTAGTAGATCCTTGGAACAAACTTCCAGCAGACGTGGTAGATAAATCCACAGTAACTGAATTTGAACATGCCTGGGATAAACATATATCCATCCTAACATAAAATACAGAAAATAGTATAAGGGCAGACTAGATGGACCAGGAGGTCTTTTTCTGCCGTCACACTTCTATGTTTCTATGTTTCTATGTAACATGGTTATCCAATCATGCAGTGGTCCAGAGATACCATGGGATTTTAGTTTCAGAAGTAGTTTGTCATGTACTACTGAATCAAAGGCTTTACAAATGTCTATGCAAATTGTGTCTATTGTTTTACCCTGATCAAGTTGAGTGGTCCATATGTTTTTGCAGTGTAAGAGTTGCAGATTATAGGATATTTTTTCCTGAAACCAAATTGTTTGTGGGAGAGTAGGTTATTAATTTCTAAGTGGAGTGTAATGGATTGATTTATGATTGATTCCATGATTTTGCAGGTGACGCAACCCAAAGAGATTGGTCTATAATTTTCAATGTTACTTGGATCTCCTTTTTTGAAGAAAGTGATGACTGTGACTAATGTCCATTGGTTGGGTAAGGGTAAGGGTGCTGAAGGATTTTTTTAAAAAAATATGTTTGGAGGTTAAGCCAAGGTTGTGGAGAGCTTTTGAAAGAAGTATGCACATAGTCCATCAGGTCCAATAGATAGAGATGGTTTTAGTTAGTGAAATGCCTTTCTAACGATATCTTCTATAAAATCAATTTGTGTTAGATAGTTGACATTAATTGTGGTACGACTAGGAAATATTGGGCATGAGACATTGCTGTTTACAAAGACTGGGCTGAAGAATGTGTTGAAGAGGTTGTCTTTAACTGTTTCATTATTATAGTCTTTACCATTTGTCCCTTTAAGGGGTGGGATGGATTTTGAGTTTTGAATTGGTTGTTTACAAAGTTAACAACCAACTCAAATCTTATTACAAATCTATTTGAAGCTGTTGGGGGAGGTCAACTGCTAATGCAGAATGAGGTATCATCTGTGTGCTAATGATATCCATTTATGTAGCTTCATGCTAGACCAATTGGGGGATGCAGTAGAATTCTGGCTTAATAGTTGGAGGCTGTTAAAGCATAGATGGTGATAAACAGGATCAGATTTAAATCAAGCAGTGAGAGAGCAGGCCCAGCAGAAGCCCCATATGTATTCATAGCTTTTTTTGGAATAACAAGTAAAAGCTCTGGCCAGGGTGTTTTGACTGGCTGTCATGCCAATCGTGGCATTATCTGGAACAGGATGTTCTGAGACTTGTAAGGCTGGTCGAGTCAGTGGCTGGCTGGCATTTGCATCGGGGCTGGATAGCATGGCGCTGGCATATGTAGCAGGGGAGAGGGGGCAATCTCGCGTGAACATGTGGAATTGCCTGGTGGGCCCTGCGCTTCTAGTACATGTGCAGTGGGGACTGGGGGGCATGAGTGGCTGGCATGTACAAAAGGGCTGGCATGCCGCCCACTTGCCCCTTTTCAATTGCTGCCAACCTGCCTTCCATTGAGGACCTGTATACCGCACAAGTCAAAAAGAGGGCGGTGAAAATATTTACTGATCCTGAACACAAATTGTTTCAACTCCTATCCCCAAAACGTTGCTATAGAGCACTGCACACCAAGATAACTAGACACAAGAACAGTTTTTTCCTGAATGCCATCACTCTACTAAACAAATAATTCCCTCAATACTGTCCACTTTTTACTAAGTCTGCACTTCTATTTCTACTAGTTTTTTCTCATCATTCCTATCATCCTTTTCCTCCCACTTAGGACTGTATGACTGTAACTTGTTGCTTGTATCCTAAGATTTTTATTAATATTGATTGTTTCTTCACTGCTTATTTGACTCCTATGACAATCATTAAGTGTTGTACCACATGATTCTTGACAAATGTATATTTTTCTTTTATGTACACTGAGAGCATATGCACCAAGACAAATTCCTTGCGTGTCCAATCACACTTGGACAATAAAGAATTCTATTCTATTCTATTCTATTCTATTCTGTTTTGTTCTGTTTTGTTCTATCCTATCCTATCCTATTCTATCACTCATAGTTGCCTAGGAAGATTATTGACTGGATATTCTGCCCCATTTGGTTGCCTCTCCAGGTCTAAAATAATATGTTAAATAAAGTGACCCATAATACCCAGCTCTTGAGTCCATATGATTATTCCGCATCTGACACAACAGTCAATCATCTCCGTTTCTTCTCATGATGGCTACATAGGGCTGTCCTGAAGAACTTACATAAACTTCAGGTGATCTAAAAGAGAGTTGCCTGCAAATTTAGCATTGTTATGTTAACAATGGGAGTTGCATGGGTTACTGGGATGTTTAATTTTGAGTTGTTCCACATTGAACATCCCACTTACAGATTCTTAGAGAATCTGGCCAATGCTTAAGAATCTGAGGGAAGAATACAACAGGATGCATCTTTTATTACATTCTTGGAGAGGGTTGAAACTATTCTGGGGAGAAAGAGGGGGAAGCAAGAAACAATGCCATTTTAAAAAAAGAGGTTAAAAGGAAATGAAACATTAATTGTGTTAAGAGGACAATGGTGCACAGGTAAACAGCATATTGCAAAGCTAAGTGGGAGGTTGTGAGAACTTTTTCAAGAATTGTACTGAAACCTACTTAGCACTAGTATCTTTGCTTTGCAAGTTAGCAAGCTTTGTATGCAAAGAGAATCCCAAGAGAATGATTGTTTTTTTCTTTTAAAAAACTCATGAATTCATAGCAACTCTTTAGAAAAGGAGGAAATGTCCCTTCCATCAATTTTCGCTTTGTTAATTTGTTTTACTGTCATAAAAAACCCACACATTTTGTTTTAATGATGTAGGAGATTAGGAATAGCATAACCAAGCAAGCATAATAATCAGTTGGAATATGAGCAAGTTAGCTGGTTAGCAAACAATATCGTTGCACATTAAGACAATTAAAAGGATGGGGCAAGGGAAAACTAAGATAAAACGAAGATAAAATCTCTTCCACGAGATGCATAGTTGTTCATATATTGACAGACATCTACTTTGCACCCATATCTGACTGTAATATTTTAAAACCTTTTAATTTAGGAAAAACTGTCCATACTACAAAGCTAAATAAAAACCTCTATTGTTTTCTTTATTTTCAAAAATGTCCTGGGAGTTTGCATAGCTGTTTTGGAAAAGAGAATGCTTTGGAATGCTTTGGCTGCAGAAGAAAATGGTCAATTATCTGCCTATTTATGGAAAAATAAAGGGATAGGTAGTAGAAAGTATTCTGGCAACCTGTACTCATTACATGTAGTCCATCTTCTGTAAATGGCTGATTAATGTCTAGTTACAGCCATCTCAAAAACCAGCTAGAGCAGAAGTCATCAAACATAGCAACTTTAAGACTTGTGGACTTCGGCGCATAGCTGGCTGGAGAATTCTGGGAGTTGAAGTCCACAAGTCTTAAAGTTGCCAAGTTTGGGGATCTCTGAGCTAGAGTATTAATTAATTCATTTATTTAATTTGATTTATAGGCCGCCCTTCTCTTCGAGGACTCGGGGCGGCTCACAATCGTAAAAAAACCAGTAAATATATAAAACCCACAATTAAAATAATAAATCATACGTCTTTCATACAAATGGTCAGAGTCGAGCTCATGATCCCCAGGCCTGCCAATAGGTCTGGAGCTTGGACAATTTGAGACCCATTTTATGACAGAGCTCACAATATGCCCTCAGAGTTCCAGATGCATCTACTAGACCAGGGATGTCAAACTCAAGGCCTGTGGGTTGGATTTGGGGTGCTTAGATCTGGCCCAAGGGGCTGCCCTGGAAACAGCGGCCCAGCCCATGGTGTTTCTGACATAAAAAATGGAGCCTGGCCCTCCCAAGCTGCATTTTCACTGGCAGAGCACTATAGGCAATGCCTGCAGGTGCCCCGACACAAGTGATGTTGAGCTGTCCATGCCCACCAGGCAGGGAGTTCTGCTCCTGTCACTCCTGGTACACTGCGCATGCAGAATCATCCAAACCTTGCTATTCACCCACTCATAAGTTTCATATCTTGGAATACCTGCGATTCCGCAAAAGGTTTCTGGGGAATGAAGATGAGGTGGAGACTATCAGCAAATCATTTTGCTGGTTGTAGTACTAATGCCCTCACCACTAACAACCACATACTCACTCATTCAATTCTACAGAATTACAATATGAAGTATAACCCAAAAAATTGATTCTGACACTGTTTAAATAAAAATAACTAAATCATTTTAATATAATCATTGTTAAAGATAAGTGAAGTATCAAACCTTCAATTAATAGACTCCAAACCAGAATATGTCCCTTTAAGAGGGACAGTGGGATTTAGGTAATCTTTTTGCTTCCACACAAGCACAGAAGCAAAAAATTGCCGAAATCTTGTGCGTGTGTGTGTGAACGTCCCCACATAAGATTTTCCTTCCCGCGCATGCACAGAAGCAAAATCTCGCTCAGATGAACACAGACGTGGAGCTCCGAGCGCAGCTCAATTTTCGCTATCGGTGCGGTGCCCTTATCTGTACTGTTAGCAACCCAATATTGATGCCCACCCTGGCTATCTATGCCTCCTCTGGTCACCACCCTCTAGTTCAAACACAACCCTGTTGCATTTGTCTAGGATAGGCAGGCATGCTTTGAAAGCTGAGCTGTAATTATAAGTATCCTAATGCTTCTAATAATAAAAATGTATAGAAAAACTTACAATATTACTAATGCTTTTTACACACTGCCTTAGCTATGTGAATTTATTAGTGGAAGAATCTGCAGAATTCATGGAACAATTTTCCATCAGACAATTAGAAAAGCAGACATACTTGAGATGTTATTTATTCAGAGAAGGATTTTTCTCCCCTTGGATCACTGGCCTAATATTTCCTTCTTTAATTTACATTTGTAACTGTACTTCATACAGGATATGTTTTATTTCATGCTAGTTAAGGCCATTTGCTGTCTATGCTGATCAGGCATGCATGATTACCCTGTAGATTAAAATGAAGGAATTAATTGTCATCTTAATTACTTACAACTTTTAATTAATACTTGCAAGGGCAACAAAAGGTTCCTGAATTCAAAATAAGGACCATTCTCCCCAAGGGCAAGAGAATAAATTACCATTCTAGAGTTGGGGCACTGAATAGCCAGTTTTGATAAATATGACCACTGCGAATTGAATACAAAATGTCATTATTCACTTATTAGATGATTTATGTTTGGCTTTTGATCTTATGATATTAACTAAGAAGTCTTTAGTATCTTCCATTAAAGAACGTGGCTTGAAGTTGAATATCTTATGAATCATTGCACAACTTGGTTTGTAAGTTCTATCAGAGAAGATATTAAAGGCCCCTTAGTTAACATCATAATTCTTTTTCTTCCTAATTTAAAAGAAGCACATAATAGATTTCTTTTAGGAAAGTCTACATAGGATGCTTTGAAGATAGATTATTAATTAAAGGTAGTCTTTGATTTACAACCATAATTGAGCTTGCAATTTCAGTTGTAAGTTGTGATGGTCGTTAAGCAAGTCACCATGTCACCACCATGTAGAAATTGATTTTATGACCTATTTTTGTGGCAGGCAAATACTGTGGTTATTAAGTAAACTCACTGTTCTTTATAGAGCAGGAAACTGGAAATCAATGTCAGTTTCTGGCATAAACATAATATATGTAGCGGCCCCGACCCTCTGGAATGAACTCCTCTTGGAGATCAGGACCACCCCCACCCTCCTTGCCTTTCACAAACTTCTAAAAACTCACCTTTGCCGCTAGGCATGGGAAAATTGATTTCCATTGGCCGCTCCATTTTATGTATGGTTTGTTTGGGTTGCATGAATGTTTTTAATCAAGGGCTTTTAAACTGTTCTGCTTTTTAAAAAACCATTGCATTTGTATTTTGTGTCCTGCTGTGAGCCACTCCGAGTCTTCGGAATGGGGCGGCATACAAATTTAATAAATAAAATAAATAAATAAAATAAAATATTATGGTGATGGATGGTTGCTGCCAATAGCTATAAATACAGGCCAATAACGAGCCCCCAAAATGTGATCATTTGACTGCCAGGGCGGGGGAGCAGACTTTGGAACTTCAAGTCTATGTAGAAATTCTTTCCTTCACAAGTTCAAATAATCACTAAGTGACTGGTTGAAAGTCGAGGACTATATAAGCAACATCTAGCCTTCCATGATTGGAGAAGTGATTTAGAGAACTTCTCAATTACATTCCTGGAGGAATTATACTATCTTGACTTATTATGGAATAGAATAGAATAGAATTCTTTATTGGCCAAGTGTGATTGGACACACAAGGAATTTATGTTGGTGCATTAAAGGGATTTAGAGTCAGTCACAGAGTTTAGAGTGGTTGGATCAGAATGATGGAGATCCTCTGAAGAAATGTATTTCTGTTTACTCTTTGGAATACCTTTGAACTGAATTGAGGGGACTAACCTTTTGCATAGTTTTGAAAGGCCATAAAACACTTTATTTTATATTAAAATGAGTAATTTAAATTAAATTTAATTTTTTAAACTGAATTGAGGGATCAGTTAAGGCAACACTCCTTGCCTTCTGAAAGAGCTTAAAAACTCATCTTTCCTCCAGGCTTGGGACTCTTAGATCTTCCCCCCGATCAATGAATGTTTCAAGTATGAGTGTTGAATGATTGGTTTGATAGAAGTTAATGGTTGTTTTTAATATAGTATTAATTGGATTTATATTATTGTTTTGTTTTTGGTATATGCTGTGAGCCGCCCCGAGTCCCCGTAGAGGGGCGGCATACAAATCCAATTAAACAAATAAACAAACAATCAAACAAACAAGTAAGTAAGTAAGTAAGTAAGTAAGTAAGTAAGTAAGTAAGTAAATAAATAAATAAATTTGCAGTAGGTTCAAACCTCATTATTGAAAAGGTAGATGCCTTTGGGGATTAAATTGAAGATTACCTGTTATGTGGGAGGGATGTTTGTCTGGTAAATCTATAAATTTTGTAGAGCCTAAGAAAGACTTTTCTCCCTTTCCAATTATCTCTTCTCCCTGTCTTTCTTTACCATTCATAACCTTATTGCAAAATGTGACCATCTCAAATTCTTGTTGACTAAGACATTGTTAACTCATAACAGATTGGTAAGGAGAGGGGAAAAAAACACACTGAACCACAAACATTGCCTGTACATGAAAAATGGAAATAGTGAATTGGTATGCTTTCTTTAATACATCCAGAATTGACTAAAAGGCTATAAAACCTAGAGCGATTTTTGATGTTATAAAATATGTCCTCTTGAGACAGCAATAAAAGATTATTTGTTTTACACCTTTCAGGAAAGGAGAGAAACCTGAAGATGCCAATACGAATAATGTGATTTTTAGCAGAAAATGGAAGTCTTGCATTTATGATTCTAATGCGAGGAGAGGAAATGGTTGCAGCAAACAAACAAATGTGTAAAAGTTAGTGGGACTTAATGGAGAATATCTGTCTGGAATATAGGTGTGCTCTTCACAAGGCAATGAAATCTATGGTTCAGAAAGGATCTTTCTCAGAAGTTTACTTTGAGATTTCTTGGGGGAAACACTGACACAACTAAGAATCTTCCCCACTTTAGAAGGAAGGACATCATTGTCCTTCTGGATTATTATGGGACTCTTTCCTGCCACATACCTCCCAGAGACCAATAAGATCCCACAAGGTTGGCCTTCTCCGGGTCCCTTCGACTAAGCAATGCAGGTTGGTGGGACTATGGAGGAGGGCCTTGCCTGTGGCTGCCCTGGTTCTATGGAACCAACTCCCTCCCCCACTGTCCATACTGCTCCCACCCTACTGGCCTTCTGGAAAGCTGTGAAGACCTGGCTTTGCTGATAGGCCTGGGGGCCGTGAATATTAATACTTGTCACGGCCAAAATATGTTGATTGGTATGCATATTGTTTGATAAGAATGTATGGTGGGTTTTGTAATGTTTTATAATGGGTTTTTTATAGTTTGATATTTATATTTGACTTCTTACTATTGTTGTTGTATTGCATTTTATTTGTTGTAAGCCGCCCTGAGTTCCAATGGGATTGGGCGTCATAGATGTCAAATTAAATAAATAAATAAATTATGCACTATGAGCATTCTTGGTGGGAATACTTCAAAGCAAGTTATATTCCCTTGATTTGCAGGAAGCTGGCATTTACCACCAGCAAACCAGCAAAGGAATCAACATTCATATGGATTAGTCCCTCTCCCATATATCTCTCAGTCTATTGGTTACTCCTCCTGTGTAATCTATGGTTTCATAAAACTACACTTGTCATAATTATTCCTTTATATAGCTTGTACTAGCCCCCAATATAAAAAATGCACTTTCAATCTCATTTCAACCCATTGCTCATTTCTCCTTACTGATCATAGCCCAGGACTGAGCAGCCTTTCCCTAGTCAAGTCATTGAAGGAGGGTTGCACATTGCAGTACAGATCCTTCAAGCGTTTATTTATTTATGTATTTATTTATGTATTTATGTATTTATGTATTTATGTATGTATGTATGTATGTATGTATGTATGTATGTAGGTATGTATGTATGTATGTATGTATGTATGTATGTATTTATTTATTTATTTATTTATTTATTTATTTATTTATTTATTTATTAGATTTGTATGCCGCCCCATCCGAAGACTCGGAGTAGCTCACAACAGTAATAAAAAACAATATAACAATGGGACAAATCTAATAATAAAATACATAAAAACCCCAACAATTAAGAACCATACAGCACATACACACCAAACGTGAAATATAATAAGCCTGGGGGAGATATCTTAGTTCCCCCATGCCTGGCGATATAGATGGGTCTTAAGTAACTTGCAAAAGACAAGGAGGGTGGGGGCTGTTCTAATCTATGGGGGGAGTTGATTCCAGAGGGGTGGGACCGCTACAGATAAGGCTCTTCCCCTGGGGTCCGCCAAACGACATTGTTTGGTCGACGGGACCCAGAGAAGGCCAACTCTGTGGGACCTTATCGGCCGCTGTGATTCGTGCGGTAGAAGGCGGTTCCGGAGGTATTCTGGTCCAATGCCATGTAGGGCTTTAAAGGTCATTGCCAACACTTTGAATTGTGACTGGAAACTGATTGGCAGCCAGTGTAGGCCACGGAGTGTTGTGGAAACGTGGGTGAATCTAGGAAGTCCCACGATGGCTCTCGCGGCCGCATTCTGCATGATCTAAAGTTTCCGAACACTTTTCAAAGGTAGCCCCATGTAGAGAGCATTGCAGTAATCGAACCTCGAGATTCCAGTTCCAACAACCCTTCTCTTATTAAGCTTCTAGGCAAAGATAAAACTCCTTAATTGTCCTGTTATTGCAGTAGGACCCTCCAACCCAAACTTTACCTCTCACACAAAGGATCATGACTAAAAGCCATTTAGTCATTCCCATGGGATTGGGTGGCATAAAAGTTGAATTAAATAAAAATAAATAAAATAAATACATTTTTCTTCTACCTTTAATCTGCTGAAATAGGCCAGGACTGAAGCTATCTTAATCAAGCAGTGTATAGATTCCACAACACTCTCACTCCCTCTTTCAAGATTTAATATGAGTCCAGCCTCAGACTTAAGCAGCTTCCAGCCACAGACTCCTTCCCTCTGTCCCAATGCAGCTGACTGGCAGCCTATCTTGCATTGTAGCTGAAGGTCAGAGTATCCTGCTGGAAGAGTTGCAGCGAGGAGTTGACCTCTAATATTGGTCCAGAGTATATTTTATTTTATTTTATTTTATTTTATTTTATTTTATTTTATTTTATTTTATTTTATTTTATTTTATTTTATTTTATTTTATTTTATTTTATTTTATTTTATTTTATTTTATTTTATTTTATTATTTTATTTTATTTTATTTTATTTTATTTTTATTTTTATTTTAATTTAATTTATTTTATTTTATTTTATTTTATTTTATTTATTTATTTATTTATTTATTTATTTATTTATTTATTTATTTATTTATTTATTTATTTATTTATTCCAATTTATTCCAATTTATTCCAATTTATTCCAATTTATTCCAATACACAATGAGGGTTTTAGTGGGTATGTATGTATGTATGTGTGTGTGTGTGTATATATATCTGGGGTGTATACCGATCTCTGGGGTGGCAGAGGGTCGGAATATTCCAGTGTTGCTGGGGAGAGGCAGATATGGCGGGGGCCACAGAGTTAGCCGTTCCAGGGGAACGAGGGACCGTTGCTTAATAACGGTCCCCTGTTCTGGCTCTGTGAGCCCAACCTTGGGTACTGGTGGTGAGTGTAACTCTGGCCCTGGGCTCAGGTTGCTGCTGTTGAATGCCAGGTCGGTGGTTAATAAAGCTCTCCTCATCCGGGATTTGATCCTGGATGAGGAGGCCGACCTGGCATGTATTACTGAAACCTGGCTGGGCCCGGAGGGAGGTGTTCCTCTCTCTGAAATTTGCCCAGCCGGGTTTCAGATATGGCATCAACCGCGACCCCAGGGGAGGGGGGGAGGAGTGGCTATTGTAGCCAGGGAGAGCCTTTGCCTGCGTAGACTCATTGCTCCGGAAATAGCGGGTTGCGAGTCTCTCTTGATGAAGTTGGACTTAGGAGTTCAGGTGGGCTTATTCCTCACGTACCTGCCTCCCAGCTGCGTGTCAAAAGCCCTGCCTGTGCTACTCGAGGAGGTAGCCGGGTTGGCGGTAGAGTTCCCCAGACTTATTGTCTTGGGGGACTTCAATCTGCCGTCACTCGGCGAAACCTCTGGGTTGGCACAGGAGTTCATGGCCACCATGACAGCCGTGGACCTGACTCAAGTAGTTCAGGGTCCGACTCACGAGGGAGGGCACGCACCTGACATGGTATTCCTTTCCGAGCAATTGAGTAATGGTCTGAGACTAAGGGGCTTAGAAGTGTTGCCTTTGTCATGGTCAGACCATTTCCTACTACGGCTTGACTTCCTGGCTCCAATCCTCCCCCGCAGGGAGGCGGAACCAATGAAGATGTTCCGCCCCAGGCGCCTGATGGACCCAGAGGGCTTTCAGACGGCGCTTGGGGTTATTCCAGAGGCACTCGTCCACAGTTCGGCGGAGTCTCTCGCGGAGGCCTGGAACAGGGCTGCAGCGGGGGCTCTTGACCGGATTGCGCCTTTGCGACCTCTCCATGGCGCTAGACCCCGTAGAGCCCCATGGTTCAACGAGGAGCTCCGGGAGTTGAAACGCCAAAAGAGACGTCTAGAGAAGCGATGGAGGAAGAGTAGGTCTGAATCCGATCGAACACTTGTAAGAGCTTTTATTAAGACTTACAAAGTGGCGCTCAAGGCGGCAAGATGCGCGTACCATGCCGCCTTGATTGCATCAGCGGAATCCCGCCCGGCCGCTCTGTTTAGGGTGACCCGCTCCCTTCTTAACCAGGGGGGAGTTGGGGAGCCCTTGCAGAGTAGTGCCGAGGAGTTTAACACGTTTTTCGCTGATAAAGTCGCTCAGATCCGGGCCGACCTCGACTCCAATTGTAAAACAGAGTCGACTGACAACGAGTCAGTCGAGGTGACTGGGGCACGTACTTGTCCACCTGTCTGGGAAGAGTTTGATCTGGTGACACCTGATGAAGTGGACAAGGCCATTGGAGCTGTGAGTTCCGCCACCTGTTTACTGGATCCGTGTCCCTCCTGGTTGGTTTCGGCCAGCAGGGAGGTGACACGGAGCTGGGCCCAGGAGATTACCAACGCTTCCTTGGGGAGGGGAGTTTTTCCATCACTCTATAAAGAAGCGCTTGTGCGCCCCCTCCTCAAGAAGCCCTCCCTGGACCCAGCCGTACTTAACAACTATCGTCCAGTCTCCAACCTTCCCTTTATGGGGAAGGTTGTCGAGAAGGTGGTGGCACTCCAGCTCCAGCGGTCCTTGGAAGAAGCCGATTATCTAGGTCCCCAGCAGTCGGGTTTCAGGGCCGGTTACAGCACGGAAACCGCTTTGGTCGCGTTGATGGATGATCTCTGGCGGGCCCGGGACAGGGGTTTATCCTCTGTCCTGGTGCTCCTTGACCTCTCAGCGGCTTTCGATACCATCGACCATGGTATCCTTCTGCACCGGCTGGAGGGGTTGGGAGTGGGAGGCACTGTCCTTCAGTGGTTCTCTTCCTACCTCTCTGGCCGGTCGCAGTCGGTGTTAGTGGGGGGCCAGAGGTCGACTCCTAGGTTTCTCCCTTGTGGGGTACCTCAGGGGTCGGTCCTCTCCCCCCTGCTATTCAACATCTACATGAAACCGCTGGGCGAGATCATCCAAGGACATGGGGTGAGGTATCATCAATATGCGGATGATACCCAGCTTTACATCTCCACCCCATGCCCAGTCAACGAAGCGGTGGAAGTGATGTGCCGGTGCCTGGAGGCTGTTGGGGCCTGGATGGGTGTCAACAGACTCAAGCTCAACCCGGATAAGACGGAGTGGCTGTGGGTTCTGCCTCCCAAGGACAATCCCATCTGTCCGTCCATCACCCTGGGGGGGGAATTATTGACCCCCTCGGAGAGGGTCCGCAACTTGGGCGTCCTCCTCGATCCACAGCTCACATTAGAACAACATCTTTCAGCTGTGGCGAGGGGGGCGTTTGCCCAGGTTCGCCTGGTGCACCAGTTGCGGCCCTATCTGGACCGGGACTCATTGCTCACAGTCACTCATGCCCTCATCACCTCGAGGTTCGACTACTGTAATGCTCTCTACATGGGGCTACCTTTGAAAAGTGTTCGGAAACTTCAGATCGTGCAAAATGCAGCTGCGAGAGCAGTCATGGGCCTACCTAGGTATGCCCATGTTTCACCATCACTCCGCAGTCTGCATTGGTTGCCGATCAATTTCCGGTCACAATTCAAAGTGTTGGTTATGACCTTTAAAGCCCTTCATGGCATCGGACCAGAATATCTCCGAGACCGCCTCCTGCCGCACGAATCCCAGCGACCGATTAGGTCCCACAGAGTGGGCCTTCTCCGGGTCCCGTCAACTAAACAATGTCGGTTGGCGGGCCCCAGGGGAAGAGCCTTCTCTGTGGCGGCCCCGGCCCTCTGGAACCAACTCCCCCCGGAGATTAGGACTGCCCCTACTCTTCCTGCCTTCCGTAAACTCCTTAAAACCCACCTTTGCCGTCAGGCATGGGGGAACTGAAACATCTCCCCCTGGGCACGTTTAATTTATGCATGGTATGTCTGTGTGTGTGACTGTTAGCATATGGGGTTTTTTAAATATTTAAATATTTTAAATTTATCTGATTGCTTATGATTTGTTTTTTACATGTTGTGAGCCGCCCCGAGTCTTCGGAGAGGGGCGGCATACAAATCTAAGTAATAAATAAATAATAAATCTAAGTAATAAATAAATATACAGACATATATATATATATAGACATGCAAAACATTACACAGGGCAAAACCCGAACTCAGAACAATCTACATATATATATATATATATATACACACACACACACACACACACACACACACACACACACACACACAAAGTAAAACACATGATGAAGGTTATAGAGGAGATACTCATAGTAAAATATATCTAAGAAAGAATAGAAAAGAAGATATAGTAATAGAACATATCAATGTATATGGGACCTGACAACAGCCTTCTTCCAGCATGCTATGTCTATCCTCTCACTGACTGAACTTATAGAAACTTTGATCCCACAGCCCCAATTATATTTAGTGTTGAGTTTAGTAATGTTTCCTGGAGTTGGGATTTTCATTCAGATCTAAATTCAGCCTTTTTGTTCCCAGGTACATTTATTCTGAGAAACAGATGGTTGAATTTCTATAGCTAATGCATGGAAGTGTGATTTTCCAAGGTAATTGATAACGTTAATATACACTGTAGTATCGGTGAACACATGCAGATAGAAATTTACAACTGGGGAGAGAACTTTTGGAAAACAAATGTTATTTTCCCCAGACTCTAACCAAGGAAGTTTTAATTACCAAGCCAATTCTAAATCAAACCAAGTGGCAGGTTGCTTATGACTAGAACTGTGCTTTTAGCCCTATTCTCAAAAAACAGGGACCCTGTAATTCTTTTAATGTTGAGGATCGGAGGATCCGGGGGTGGGTTCTAATTTATCTCGCTGCCGGTTCACTTTTTCCTGCGCCGTGTGTCTGCACCCCAGGGGTATGTATTTGCAATGGCAAAACATCCCCCCTCCCAAAAGAGCCAAACACAAGATAGCGATGCATGTACAATGCCGGGAACTTGGCTTCTGCACATGCTCAGAAGAAAAAATAAACTAAAAACAAATAAAAAATAAATTCAAAATAAATTCAAAATAAAAATAATAAAAAAAGAGATGGCAGCATCCACGGACCAGCAGCAATCGATCCGGTTCCATGACATCATTGTGATGTCATCAGCGGGTTGCTACCAGTTTAGTTGAATCTTTCTGAACTGGGAGGAAGCCACCTCTAGGTGGATCACAATGAAAATTGTAACTACCTTGCTAGCTGCTCAGGCAAAGAAATGAAGTATACAGCTGCAGGAAACAATGCAAAAAAAAAAATCAATGTCACTCAAAGAGACACTTGACATTGTCTCCCATGGGCACAGATACTGTGACTGTAAAATGCTAATCATAAACAGGTGCCTAGAAAGAATAATGCTCAACATATGGCGGTTAGGAGTGTTCAGCATACATTTTCCTTCATCCAGTAATCGGAGCCATTCTGACTGATTTGCAAGGTGAGGAGAGCCAAATGTTCTTAGAAATATCATTGGGTTGTTCTGGAAAAGACTAGCGGCATAGAATAACTCAATGCAATTAAAATTAAGCAAACCTCAAAATGCCCAGAAAAGGAATATGTTAGAAGTGATACTTATTTGTTGTGAATAAGATCCGTAGATTCCTTCTTTGATTTTTTTAGTACACTGAATTGGGAAGCAAAGTTTCCTGTTTATCTCCCTTCAGATAGATAGAGGACATAGTGAATGGCCTTGACAGACAGAGGGAAGAGCAATCCAACAAGCTTGAGCCACAACCAGGAAAATAATTTGCGAAAATGATTTTATTTTATTTTATTTTATTGGATTTGTATGCCGCCCCTCTCCGTAGACTCGGGGCAGCTAACAACAGTAGTAAAACAACATATGGCAATCCAATATTAAAACAGTTAAAAACCCTTCTTGTAAAACCAAACATACATACAGACATACCATGCATAAAATTGTAAAGGCCTACGGGGAAAGAGTGTCTCAGTTCCCCCATGCCTGGTGGCAGAGGTGGGTTTTAAGAAGCTTACGAAAGGCAAGGAGGGTGGGAGCAATTCTAATCTCTGGGGGGAGTTGGTTCCAGAGGGCCGGGGCTGCCACAGAGAAGGCTCTTCCCCTGGGTCCCGCCAAGCGACATTGTTTAGTTGACGGGACCCGGAGAAGGCCAACTCTGTGGGATCTTAACAGTCGCTGGGATTTATGCAGCAGAAGGCGGTCCCTGAGATAGTCTGGTCCGGTGCCATGAAGTGCTTTATAGGTCATAACCAACACTTTGAATTGTGACCGGAAACTGATCGGCAACCAATGCAGACTGTGGAGTGTTGGTGTAACATGGGCATATTTGGGAAAGCCCATGATTGCTCTTGCAGCTGCATTCTGCACGACCTGAAGTTTGCAAACACTTTTCAAGTTCTCCCTAATTTACATGAAGTGAATTGGTTTGGTCTACATTGTATGGTGACAAATTTATTTCCCCCATATTTGTTTCCTGGTGATCTGCTTATTCTTACTAATGAGGAGATTCAAATATTGCTGTACACAACGTGTAGAGGAACCAATAATGGCTTATAATGGTCACAAGAAACCCAGATAATATCCTAATTCAGGAGAGGACAATACTTTGTTGGCCTAGAACAGTGATGGTGAACCCACAACAAACGAGACCACAGTCAGAAGAGAACAAAGATGAAAAAAAGTCTAGAAAGTTTATTTTATTTTTTTATTTTTTATTTGTGAAATTTATATGCCGCCCAACTACAATAGGACGGTGGGCAGCTTTCTATTTATTTATTTATTGGATTTATATGCCGCCCCTCTCCGAGGACTTATTATTACAATAATAACAATAATTTTAAAAACACCATAAAAATGGGTTACAATAACAATAGTGAAAACAATATAAAAATGCATTTATAACCCTTAAAAACCTTACATATTCTCAATCATACATGATCCCATTCTCTGAGCAATTATTAAAACAAACAAAGAAAATAATATAAAAGTAACGTATAAATCAAATATTTAAAGATCTGTGTTATATGTTTCTATGTTTCTATATCTTCTTTTATATTAATCAAAATAGCTGGTTTGGTGTGATGGTTAAGGCACCAACTAGAAACTGGGAGACCATCCACCTCAGATACAAAATCAGTTGGGTGACCTTGGGCCTCTCTAGGAAAGTAAGCAATGACAAAAAATCTCCAACTCTTGCTAAGAAAGCTGCAATTGACAGGAGTTTTCACTGACTCACAGGCAGAATAACAGTGTTGGAAGGGATCTTGGAGGTCTTCTAGTCCAAACCCCTGCTCAAGCAGAAGACTCTATACCAGTGATGGCGAACTTATGGCACAGGTGCCACAGGTGGCACACAGAGCCATATCTGCTGGCACTCGAGCCTAGCTCAGCTCCAATGTGCATGTGCATGCCAGCCAACTGACTTTTGCCTTGCCTGGAGGCTCTGGGAGGGCATTTTCGCCCTCCCCAGGCTCCAGAGAAGCTACTGGAGCCAGGGGATCATAGTTCCCTCTAAGCTGAGCAGTGAGCAATCGCTCACTTAAAAATCATCATCAACCCAGAGTTTTCCAAACCTGCCGAGAAGCTGAGAGGGAAAGAGTGAGAGGGAAGGAGAGAGAGAGGAAGAGAGGAAGAGAGAGAAACAGATAGAAAAAAGAGAGGAAGGAAAAGAGAAAGAAAAAGAATGGGAGTAAGGAAGAGAGAAAGAAAATCAAAATCTAGTTTGAAACTAGCTCAACTATTTAAGTGGCATTTTGATATTGACAGAGTTGCCCTATTATGAGCTCACTGTTATAGACACACAGTACAGTATTTTATTTTGAAATTCTCTGAGGCAAAACAGGGTGGGTTTTTTGTTTGTTTGTTTGTTTGTTTATTTATTTATTCATTCATTCATTCATTTACTATACTTTTCCGCCCACCCCCCAAAAAAATTAGAGGGAACACTGCAGGGGAGGGCGAAAAACGGGCCTACTGGGCCCACAAGAGGTTGAGAAATTGGCTGTTTCAGGCATCCAGAGATCCTTGGGGGGGGGGAGCATTTTCGCCATTCCCAGGCATTGAATTATGGGTGTGGGCACTTGTGCATGCACGAGAGTACATATACCCGCACTTTCAGCACCCAAGCTGGCTATTCAGTTTTTTCTTAAAAGCTTCTAGTGATGGAGCACCCACAGCTTTCGAAGGCAAGTTATTCCACTGAACTGGAAAAGGTACAAAAAAGGGCAACAAGTATGATGAAGGAAATGGAGCACCTCCCTTATGAAACCAGGTTCCAACGACTCGATCTCTTCAGCCTTGAAAAACGGCGTTTAAGGAGTGACTTGATCAAAGTGTATAAAATCATGCATGGGATAGAAAAGGTGGATAGAGAAAAATGCTTTTCTCTATCACACAATACTAGGACGAGGGGGCACTCCTAAAGCTCATAGGTAAGAAAGTGAGGACAAATCAAGGGAAATATTTCTTCACCCAGAAGATCATTGGTTTATGGAATTCACTTCCAGAAGTGGTCATGACAGCTGTCAGCCTTGATAGCTACAAGGGAGGATTAGACAGACTCACAGATGTCCATGTGCCGCCTCTATGTTGGTTGAGGCAGGCAGGATTCCCTTGAGTGCCATTTGTTGGGGATCCGGGGAAAGGGAGGGTCTTGCCTTCTCTTTCTACTGAAGATCCCCATGTACAATTGGTGGACCACTGTGTGACACAGAATGCTGGACTCGATGGGCTTCTTATGAATAATTGTTCTCACTGTCAGGAAATTTCTCTTTAGTTCTAGGTTGCTTGTTTCTTTGATTAAAATCCATTGTTCCTTGACTCGCCTTCTTTGGAAAGCATGGTGGACCCTCATTTTTGTGACAGCTCCTCAAATATTGGAAACACTGGTATCATATTGGCAAACACGTAGGGGAAAAAAATCTAAGATTTTAGAAGTACATTTTTTATGCACCAATATTGTGGAAGAGGTCATTTGCATGATTATTGTTTTCAAGGATCAGCTATCCATTTATATACAGACAGCATACTATTCATTTGCATTTTCCATTTTGTTTTTCTCCAGAAAATAAGTCCCACACTTGTGTGCTTGAACCTGCTGTGTTGTGCCTGACATACTAATAACAAGATGATAATGGATCATTTGGAAAACTGCTGTCAGAGAGTCGTGAAATATTGATTCAGACAACCGATGCTTTGATTCTGCATTGCTGAGGGGTTAAAAGGAAAAAAAAAAGCATTTGCTTTTTGTATCTGAGATGTACAATGTTTATCTTGTAAACAGTGATCTGATGACTGCCAGAAAAAGACTGAACATTATTATTATCAGGAGCATCCTAATTGGCGAGTCTTAGTAGAGCTAATACTTTGGAATACAAAGCATTTTATAAATGTTACATAAGGAATTCTGAAGCCTAAGTACTCCCTCATGATATGCACACATACATACAGTCTCTCTGTTTCTGTCTCTGTCTTTCTCGCAGAGAGAGAGGGGGAGTGGGAGGAGAGAGAGAGACGGAGCAGAGAGAAAGAGAGGAGAGAAAAGAAAGAAGGAGGAGGGAGAGAGTTGGGGGAGGGAAAGAGAGAGAGAGAAAGAGAGAAAGGGGAGAGGGAAAGAGTGGGGAGAGAAAGAACGAGAGGGAGGGAGAGAGATGTAGGAGGAAGAGAGGATGGGAGAGAGAAAGAGAGGGAGGGAGGGGGAGGGAAAGAGTGAGAGAGTAAAAAAAGAGAGGGAGGACAGAGGGGAGGGAAAGAGAGAGAGAGAAAGAAAGAGAGAGACGGAGATGGAAAGAGAGGGGAAGAAAAAAGGGAGGGTGGGGGAGAGAGGGAGAAAGAGGAGAGACAGAGGTAGAGGGAGGAAAGAGATAGAGGAGAGAGAGAGAAAGAGAGACTGAGGATGGAGGGGGAGGGAAAGAGGGGAGAGAGAAAGAGAGGGGAGAGAAAGAAAGAGAGGGAGAGAAAGAGGAGAGAGAGAAGGGGAGGGGGAGAGGGAAAAGGGAAGAGAGAAGGAAAGAGAGGGAGAGGAGAGGGAAGGAGGGAGGGAAAAAGAGAGAAAAAGAGGGAGGGAGGGAAAGAGAGAAAGAGAGGGAAAGAGGAGAGAGAGAGAAAGGGAGTGGGATAAAAAAATGAGAATATTGTATTGATCTTATAAATTTTTATTCAGCATTTCAGCAATATCTTTATCCTGGTAATGAAGACCAGAACAAGATAATTATATATGAATGGTAATTTGCAAGTAATCATCTAACTCAGCTAGAAGGACAAGGTTGGGGCAATGTGATCTACACTTTTTATGGAAGCAAGGAGAACACACCTGCCTGCTTAATTTTCTAAAATTGATTGCCAAATAAAATACCTTGGCTATAAGTGTATGATTACTTTTATAGAAGGCATTTCATTAGTGAACAATAAAATCCATGGTAATTTAAAAAGGGAGCACATGCTGATACTGAGCAACAGCAAAACAGGAAGATGCTGGAGACAGATGGCCACTTTAATGGCAAAGTCAGAAGCATCATATATAGAACATACAATATAGAATAATAGGGTTGGAAGGGACCCAGGAGGTCTTCTAGTCCAACCCCCTGCCCATGACAGGTGATCTTATACTACTTTTCAGAGTTGAAAAGTTCAGAGAAGAGCAATGAAGGTGATTAGGGGACTGGAGGCTAACAAAACATGGAAAGGGACCCCGGAGATCTTTTAGTCTAAACCCCACACTGAATCAGGAGATTCTATATCAATTCCACCAAATTCCACACTTGGAATACTGCATTCAGTTTCGGTTGCCATGATGCAAAAATGATGTTGAGATTCTAGAACGAGTGCAGAGAAGAGCAACAAAGATTATTAGGGGACTGGAGGCTAAAACAAATGAACAACATTTACAGGAATTGGGCATGGCTAGTTTAATGAAAAGAAGGACCAGGGGAGACATAATAGCAGTATTTCAATATCTCAGGAGTTGGCACAAAGAAGAGGGAGTCCACCTATTTTCCAAAGCGCCTGAAGGTAGAACAAGAAGCAATGGGTGGAAACTAAACAAGGTGCTAAGTAACTTAGAACTAAGGAGAAATTTCCTGACAGTTAGAACAATTAACTAGTGGAACAGCTTGCCTCCAGAAGTTGCAAATGCTCCAACATTGGAAGTTTTTAAGAAGATGTTGGATAACTATTGGTATGAAGTACTGTAGAGTTTCCTGCCTAAGCAGGGGATTGGCTTAGAAGACCTCCAAGGTCCCTTCCAAATCAGTTGTTGTTGTTGTTGTTGTTGTTGTTGTTGTTGTTGTTATTGTTATTAATAATAATAATAATAATAATAATAATAATAATAATAATAATAATAATAAATAGCTTTCCAGTCTCTTCTTAAAACCCTCCAGTGACGGAGTACCCACAATTAATTAATTAATTAATTAATTAATTAATTTGTTTGTTTGTTTGTTTATTATTTATTTATTTATTTATTTATTTATTTATTTATTTATTTATTTATTTTGTCCAATACAAAATGAGGGTTTTAGTGGGTATATATCAATATACACATAGTAAAATACATGATGAAGGTTATAGAGGAGATACTCATAGTAAAATATATCTAAGAAATAATAGAAAAGAAGATATAGGAATAGAATATATCAATGAAAGAATAGAAGAAGAGATATAGGAATAGATGAAAGGTATAGGAGATATAGGAGAGCAATAGGACAGGGGACGGAAGGCACTCTAGTGCACTTGTACTCGCCCCTTACTGACCTCTTAGGAATCTGGATAGGTCAACTGTAGATAATCTAAGGGTAAAGTGTTGGGGGTTTGGGGATGACACTATGGAGTCCGGTAATGAGTTCCACGCTTCGACAACTCGGTTACTGAAGTCATATTTTTTACAGTCAAGTTTGGAATGATTAATATTAAGTTTAAATCTGTTGTGTGCTCTTGTGTTGTTGTGGTTGAAGCTGAAGTAGTCGCCGACGTTGCAGCATATGATCTTGTGGGCAATACTTAGATCTTGTTTAAGGCGTCTTAGTTCTAAACTTTCTAGGCCCAGGATTGAAAGTCTAGTCTCATAGGGTATGCTATTACGAGTGGAGGAGTGAAGGGCTCTTCTGGTGAAGTATCTTTGGACATTTTCAAGGGTGTTAATGTCTGAGATGCGATATGGGTTCCAAACAGATGAGCTGTATTCGAGGATGGGTCTGGCAAAAGTTTTGTAAGCTCTGGTAAGTAGTGTGAGATTGCCAGAGCAGAAGCTACGTAGGATTAGGTTTACAACTCTTGAAGCCTTCTTGGCTATATTGTTGCAGTGGGCTTTGGCACTTAAATCTTTTGTTATTAGTATACCAAGGTCTTTAACCGAGTGGGGATTATCTGTGATAATTTGATTATTCAGTTCGTATTTGGAGTTCAGATTCTTCTTCCCAATGTGTAGGACAGAGCATTTGCTAGTTGAGATTTGGAGTTGCCATGTGTTAGACCACTCAGAAACAGTGTCAAGGTCTTTTTGGAGAGTAGTTGTGTTATCGGTGGTGTTGAAGAGTTTTACATCGTCGGCGAAGAGGACCTAGTTGCATGTGATGTAATCGCAAAGGTCATTGATGTAGAGAATGAAGAGCGTTGGTCCCAGTACACTACCTTGGGGAACACCGCTTTTAACTGGGACGGGGGTGGATATGGTGCTTCCTATTTTGACCACTTGTTGTCTGTTTGACAGGAATGCTGTAATCCAGCTGTGGAGGGATCCTGAGATGCCATAGGATTTAAGTTTTAGGAGTAGTTTGTCATGGACCACTGAATCAAAGGCTTTGCAGAAGTCAATATAAATTGCATCTGTAGATTTCCCTTGATCTAGATGAGTTGTCCATATATTTTTGCAGTGGAGGAGCTGCAGGTTGCAGGATAGTTTTTTTCTGAAACCAAATTGTTTGTTAGAGAGCAAATTATTAGTTTCTAAATGGAGAGTAATTGATTTGTTTATAATTGATTCCATGACTTCGCATGGGACGCAGCATAGTGAAATTGGTCTGTAGTTATCTACAAGAGAGGGGTCTCCTTTTTTGAAGATGGGGATGACCATTGCTTTCGACCATAGCTTAGGAAGTGTGCTGGTTCTGAAGGATTTTTCAAAAATTATGCTTAGTGGTTCAGCTATGGCAGAAGAGAGCTTTTCTAGAGGCAAGCTGTTTCACTGGTTATTTATTTTAATTTTCATGAAATTTCTCCTTAATTCTAGGTTGCAATGGTAAATTACGTCTGGATTTCACCTAGAAAAATTCATTGATAGACAAAATAAAATGAGTGATAATACGATGCAGGATGATATGTCCTTCTGGTGAGGTAGCATCCAGCATGTTACTGAGGAAGAGCTGAAGATTTTTCAGAGTACTAATGGCATCTTTGATAAAAGCTTCCAGGTTATTTCACTGCTGATGCTGTCAAAATCTGAAATAGCAGACAGAATTACAATGCGAACATTCATTCATTCATTCATTCATTTATTTTATTCATTCAATTTCTACAATCACCCATCTCAGTCAATGACTCTGGGTGGCTTACAATTCAAAAAAATAAATTACAATTAATACACTAAAACATTTTAAAAAGCATACAAATCTAATAAATTAAATTAAATGGAAAAATAAAAACATCCAATAGATATTATATTAGATAGAAAATAGATACTACAGTGATCCCTCGAGTTTCGCGATCTCGATCTTCGCGAAACGCTATATCGCGATTTTTCCACCCGATGATGTCACTCTCTTCCTTCCTTTCTCATCTTTCTTTCTCTCTCTCTCTCTCTATCTTGCTTCTTCCTCTCTCACACTCTCTTCCTCCCTCTCTCATCTCTTTCTTTCCTTCTCTCTCTTTCTCTATCTCTCCCCCTCTTGCTGGCGGGCGGCAGGCGGCGGGAGGGCGAGCGGGGGCATCAGCGAGGAGCTGGGGTTTCCCCTTTGCGTGGGTGGCTGGGAAACCCCGATCTTTGTCTGCTCACTGCTGCTGCGCCGAGCAGATCAGCTGCTGGGCGGCCGAAGGAACCTTCCCTGGGTCTTCCCCCTCTTGCTGGCGGGCGGGCGAACGGCGGGCATCAGCGAGGAGCCGGGGTTTCCCCTTTGCGTGGGCGGCCGGGAAGACCCAGGGAAGGTTCCTTCGGCCGCCCAGCAGCTGATCTGCTCGGTAGCGCAGCAGCAGCGAGGAGCCGAATCGGGGTTTCCCCTTTGCGTGGGCGGCGGGGAACGCAAACTCCACCATCTATGCATGCGCGGCCATAGAAAAAAGGGCACGCATGTGCAGATGGTGTTTTTACTTCCGCAACCCTACATCGCGAAAAATCGATTATCGCGAGGGGTCTTGGAACGGAACCCTCGCGATAATAGAGGGATCACTGTATATTCATATGGAATATAGCACAGGTGAAGAGCATCGCCACATAGTGGAAGGCTATATGAATTGATTGCCCATTGACAGACATCAGGAAACTGAAATTGACTGGAATTGAACACTTACAGTCAGATGATCCTGTCCTTTACTACTCAGAACATAAAAAACAAAGAATGAATGGCATTGCTTTCATAGTCAGGAAGTACACAGCAAAGTCAATATTTGTCATTGCTACAGAAGAAGTGGAAGTGGAAGAGATTTATGACCAAGTTCATTCTGAAATCAACAGAACATGCAAGGAAGAAGTCCTGTTTGCAGTTGGGTACTAGAACAATAAAGGTGGAAAAAGTTAATAAGGAAAATATAGTTGGAATGTATGTCCTAAGAAACAGAAATGAATCAGGAGAATGGTACCAAAGCCACATTTTATTTGTAGCTAACATATTAATTAATTAACCATAATTATGTCTATACTGTATATGGACTTTACCATCATCAGGAATCACTTAGAAGTCCTGAACCTAGTCAACAAGGCACCAGAAGATGGTGAAATAAAATAAGTTGCAATGGATGAATGTGAAAAACCAACTGTCACAGATTAAGAAACAGGAGAATGCAAACTGAATACAAGACCATATGATGGAAATTGTTAAGAAGAGATGAAAAGCGAAAGGCAAGAAGATCTCAGATAGTTGTCAACAAGACAAGAAGCAATTTTATAAAGACATTTGTAAATACATTGAAGATGGAAACAGACACAGAAAAACAAGAAGTGCTGCTTGTTTTATAAACTCAAAAGGGAGGGAAAGAAGGTGGCACAGGAGCCTTAAATTTTGCAAAGCGGCCTGTTCTTCACAAATGCCATGGCAGAAAAGGTTGTCCTTCTGGATCCTATCAGACAACATTCCTTAATAGGTGGGACTTGATGGGATGGGGAGATGTAACTAAGGAGAGGAGTTGGTCAAATAAACTAGTCCCATGCTAGCCCTTTGCTAGTCCCTTCTCATCTCTGTGGGTAGTATGTGGCTTCCTCAATCTGGTGTTCTTTACCAGATACCTGAGAGTGTGAAGGTCTTCAGTCTCCTGAAGAGAGTTCTGATGCTACTCCTGGGTTCTTTTAGAACCACTCTCTTAATTAAGAAATCACAGCCCCAGCGTTCTTATCATCAGTTGGACGACTTAGGGCTTTAGTTGGTTCCTGCAGGTCTAGTACTTCTCCAGCTTCTCATAGTCCTTCTTTCTGAGATTATTGTCATTTGGCACCATGGTATCTATCATTATCATTCTCTTCTGATACTTGTCTGCACACACACACACACACACACACACACACACTGCAATCATCGTGCAAAGACCTAATTCTCTAGAGAAGTAAATAATGCTGGAAAAAATGAAAGAAAAGAGAATAGTTCGACTAGCAGCCAGACAATCAGAAAGCAACATGAAGTTTGCACCATTCAAAGACCCGAAGACCAGTTTAGGGGCTAAATCAGCTTGGAGAGTGTTTATCTAGCACTCCAGAATGATAAGGGGACTGGAAACCAAGACATATGAAGAGAGGTTGCTGGAATGGGGCATGGATAGTCTAACAAAAAGGGGGGCCAGATGGGACATGATAGCAGTATACAGATATTTGAGGGTTGCCACAGAGAGGAGGGGGTCACACTATTTTCCAGGGCACTAGATGGCCAGACCAGGAGCAATGGATGGAAACCGACCAAGGAGAGATTCAACCTGGGAATAAGGAAGAACTTTCTGATGATGAAAATGATCAACCAGTGGAACGGCCTGCCAGTGGCGGTTGTGAACACCCTATCACAAATTTTAATGCAATGGGGGAATATTTAGATAATGAATTAAAGGGGAGGGATAAAATGGCAGGAGCGAGCACCCAGTGGACTGTATTAAAAAAGGCCATCTTAAAAGCCACTGGACTGTATGTAAGACAAATAACTAAAGGTAAAAGGAAGAAGAAACCGCTATGGTTTAGCAAAGATGTAAGGGCTATAGTCAATGAAAAAAAGGCTGCCTATAGGAGGTATAAAGAGTCTGGAAGTATAGCTGATAGGGAGGTGTATAAAATGAGACAGAAGGAGGCGAAACAGATAATATATGCTGCTAAAGCCTCAAAAGAGGAAGAAATTGCCAAATCTCTAAAGAAGGGGGATAAAACCTTCTTCAGATATATTAGTGATAAGAAGAAGAAAAACTGCGGCATCACGAAGCTTAGTACCGGGAATAACACATGCATTAATGGGAATAAGGAGATCGCTGACCATTTCAATAGCTACTTCTGTTCAGTTTTCTCAAAAGACACCTTACAAAATAATACTATAGAGGGATATAGCATTGCTTCCAGCTGTACGGATTCAGCTCCAGTGATCTTAGAAGCCGATGTCTTAGAAGAACTTGAACGATTAAAGATAAATAAGGCAATGGGTCCAGATGGCATCCACCCCAGAGTTCTTAAAGAACTCAGATCTGTCATTGCTACCCCCCTGACTGATTTGTTTAACCAATCCTTGTTAACAGGAGATGTTCCTGAGGATTGGAGAATGGCCAGTGTTGTGCCTATCCACAAGAAGGGCAGTAGAGAAGAAGCTGGTAACTACAGGCTGGTTAGCTTGACATCAGTGGTAGTTAAAATGATGGAGACTCTACTCAAAAAGAGGATAAATCAGTACCCAAAAACCAATAACTTATTGGACCCAAATCAGCATGGCTTTACTGAAGGCAAATCATGTCAGACTAATCTCATTGATTTCTTTGACTATGTCACAAAGGTGTTGGATGAAGGTGGTGCCGTGGATATTGCCTACCTTTGATACGGTTCCACATAAAGAGCTGATAGATAAATTAGTGAAGATTGGACTTAATCCCTGGATAGTTCAATGGATTTGCAGCTGGCTGAAGCGTAGACATCAGAGAGTTATTGTTAATGGCGAGTATTCTGAGCAGAGTCAGGTTACAAGCGGTGTGCCACAAGGGTCTGTTCTGGGTCCTATTCTTTTTAATATGTTTGTGAGTGACATAGGGGAAGGTTTGGTAGGGAAGGTTTGCCTATTTGCCGATGACTCTAAAGTGTGCAATAGGGTTGATATTCCTGGAGGCGTCTGTAATATGGTAAATGATTTAGCTTTACTAGATAAATGGTCAAAGCAATGGAAACTGCAGTTTAATGTTTCCAAATGTAAAATAATGCACTTGGGGAAAAGGAATCCTCAATCTGAGTATTGTATTGGCAGTTCTGTGTTAGCAAATACTTCAAAAGAAAAGGATTTAGGGGTAGTAATTTCTGACAGTCTCAAAATGGGTGAACAGTGCAGTCAGGTGGTAGGGAAAGCAAGTAGGATGCTTGGCTGCATAGCTAGAGGTATAACAAGCAGGAAGAGGGAGATTATGATCCCGCTATATAGAATGCTGGTGAGACCACATTTGGAATACTGTGTTCAGTATTTTGTAGGTGAGTTCTGGAGACCTCACCTACAAAAAGATATTGACAAAATTGAACGGGTCCAAAGACGGGCTACAAGAATGGTGGAAGGTCTTAAGCATAAAACGTATCAGGAAAGACTTAATGAACTCAATCTGTATAGTCTGGAGGACAGAAGGAAAAGGGGGGACATGATCGAAACATTTAAATATATTAAAGGGTTAAATAAGGTTCAGGAGGGAAGTGTTTTTAATAGGAAAGTGAACACAAGAACAAGGGGACACAATCTGAAGTTAGTTGGGGGTAAGATCATAAGCAACATGAGAAAATATTATTTTACTGAAAGAGTAGTAGATCCTTGGAACAAACTTCCAGCAGACGTGGTAGATAAATCCACAGTAACTGAATTTAAACATGCCTGGGATAAACATATATCCATCCTAAGATAAAATACAGAAAATAGTATAAGGGCAGACTGGATGGACCATGAGGTCTTTTTCTGCCGTCAGACTTCTATGTTTCTATGTTTCTATGTTTCTATCACTTGACACATTCAAAAGGAAATTGGACTGCCATTAGTGTTGGACGAACTGAACCTGCAAAGTTCAGGTTTGTGCCGAACTTTGCAGTGTTCAGCATGCCGAACCCGACCTGAATTTTTTAAAGTTTGGGTAAAGTTCGGGTTCGGGTTTGGCCGAACACCGTGAAACGCCGCCGCCCAGGAGGAGAGTGGGGAATCCCATGAAGGGATTCTGGAGGCAGGGCTTTGATGTCACGGAGATTCCTTCCTGGCCGGCTGAAACAGGGAGGAAGGAGTCTCCGTGACGTCAAAGCCCTGCCTCCAGAATCCCTTTGTGGGATTTCCCACCTCCTTTTGCTTGCAGCACCGCTGTGACATCCTTTTCTGTAAAAATAAAAGGAAGCAATAGGAGGTGTGAATTCCCCACCTCCTTTTTTATTTTTACAGAAAAGGATGCCACAGTAGCTTGCTGCAAGCAAAAGTTTGGGTTTGGGTTTGGGTTTGGGTTCGGCAAACTCACCCGAACTTCACTGCAAAGTTCGGGTGAGTTCGCCAAACCCGAACTTCATTGGGTTCGCCCAACACTAGCTGCCATTTGGCTGGGGTGGTGTAGGGTTTCCTGCTTGAGCATGGGGTTGGACCTGATGACCTGCAAGGTCCCTTTCAATCTAATAATGAATGAATGAATAAATAAATGTCAGGGGTCCCCAAACTTGGCAACTTTAAGACCTCTCCAGCAAGCTATGGGAACCCTGATATATGTGATCACTAACAACCACCACCAATTTGATGACAAGTACTGTAAAGAATGAGTGAGCGAGTGAGTGAGTGAATGAATAATTGATTCAATCAATCCTATCAATCTAATCAGTCCTAACTTTTTCCATCCTGGCAGCTTTAAGATATATGGACTTTCAGCTTCCAACATTGCCACCACAAAGGCTAGGCTGGTTTTTGAGGAGATGTAGTAGAACACCTACAAAAGGCACTATATCAGAATGTTTGTTATGAAACGAGCAGTCTATGATCTTAAGGCAACATATGTTAACCCCTTGCATAGTTTCAAAAACCTTGTGCAAAATAATACTCAAAACAAAAAAAGATAAAATGAGTTCAGCAAGTCTTTTGCTAAAATTATTTTAATTGACACAAAATATTGTTAGTTATGGTTCTGATATTCTCCTATATCTTTAAGGCTTTTCGTACAAATCTCTTGCAAATCTTATAATTAATACCAAGAGCTGAAAATGTTATTAATGTTACTTCTTAGTAAATTGTAAAGTTAATGTATACCTCTAACCCATTTCACTAGCACCCGTTAATTATTTGACATGAAATTCCTATAGTAATCTAACACATAATTTGTTTTGGACATTGCATATACATCAGCCAGTGTCTCTGAATTTAATTATTTGTAATCAACGCAGAGCATGTAGCCCTAATGGCTTTAAAATCAATATGCTTGAGGCCTTTTAAAATATCTGTTGATTTCTCAACGCTGCATGCTGTTGTTATTGTTATTCCATCTCTCCATCTTAATGTTTCTGAATCATTAAATATTTGTAGGGGTATTTTGGGGGGGAGGGAGGTAGAGAAGGTGTAGCGTTTGTTTATTTTTTACTTTATATACTTTACAAAGCTGCATAAAGCATTTTGTGGACACAACTGCACTTGTAGCCAGATGCTCTCTTGCCTTTTATTATTATTTCCTCCTCCTCTAATGTTTGGATGAAACTGGGGGCTTAACTTCAATTTGTGAGGAAAAGGCTTTTTCTTCCTTGTTTTGTATCAATTAAGGTGGCCCATTAGTTTCTAGTTTTAGGAGAAAGATTGGATCACCTAATCCAGTAGTATCTCTTTGGTTTTCCAAAAACTAGCACTCTACAGATTTATTGAACGTCAGCTCTGTGCTGGCTGATATTTAAATCAACTGAAATTCAACTCTGTTGGAAGTACCCATTTAGAGAAATATAATAATTAATAATAATAATAATTTATTAGATTTGTATGCCACCCCTCTCCGAAGGCTTGGGGCGGCTCACAACAATAATAAAAAACAATGTTACAGTGGAACAAATCTAATATTAAAAGAGAAAAAACATATAAAACCCCATCATTTAAAACCAAACAACACATATATACCAAACATAAAATATAAAAGCCTGGGGGAGGTGTCTCAGTTCCCCCATGCCTGGCGATATAGGTGGGTCTTGAGTAATTTACGAAAGACAAGGAGGGTGGGGGCAATTCTAATCTCCGGGGTGAGTTGATCCCAGAGAGCTGGGGCCGCCACAGAGAAGGCTCTTCCCCTGGGGCCCGCCAAACGACATATGAACGAAATATGACCTCTGAATCACTGGTTCTTAAATATCTTGCCTTATTTTTTTCTCCCTGCCCATAGGACTTAAAATTCTTCTACTGCTGATGTTCAAGACTGAAGATTAGGCATGTAGTGTCTGTTTTTTAAGGGGTTAATTTAATTTTGAAAGATGCTCTTTATAATATTTTTTCTCTTTATTTTCCCCTTTTCTTTACTTGTGGGTGCCATTGCCTATAGCAGAAAGGTCAGTAAGACCAGGTTGGTGAATAATTGTCAAGAGAAATAAAGAGGCTGTTTCTTTACATCAGACTTCTTAGCCTGCATGATAAATGCTAGTCTAGGCAGATTAAAAATCAATGCGCAGTACAATATGTCATACATAAAAGCAAGAACATGCAGTTAATTGGCAGATCATCCATTAGTTGCTATTAGCATACATGTCTGTGGATGTAGTACAGAAGCTATTGAGACAGAAGAGTAGACAGATTATTGATGGGTGTAAATCAACAAAGGTCTATTGAGCCCAAAAGAGTCCTAAGGGTTTAAGGTATTTCCACATGAGCAATCTTTTGTAAGAGTTGTTTGTTGCTTCCACAGCCAAGTGTCAGTAAATAGACACCACAAGAAATATTGGAAGTCTTTCTTTCTTTCTTTCTTTCCCTCTCTCTCTTCCTTCCTTTCCTTCCTTCCTTCCTTCCTCCCTCCCTCCCTCTTTTTCTTTCTTTCTTTTTCTTCATCTAAAGAGAGTCAAGGCAGATCTATGTGGAATTTATTTGTTTATTAGTTATTGTTTATTAATTAAAACTGTATAGCTGCCCATCTAATCAAATTCTGCTTCTTTCTCATTCATTCCTATTTCTTCTGGGCTGTTCTTGTTTTCCTAATAAGAAAACACCTTTCCCCCCATTTATCAATACCTTTAATACTATGAAGTTAAGAACAGTAATTGAGGGGCTGCTATACTGCCATTCTTTCTGCCCATCCCATTACAGTGGGAAGGGAGGCATGCTCTGGCTCCCACTCCTTATCAAGAGTGGTCACCAAGTGGGACCCATAAGGTGTGCATTTTCCACATACTGTCTGAGATTAGATTAACTAACTAATTTTTGGGGAGAGCCTTGAAGACAGCATTCAGAAGAATAATTGATCCCACATTGTTGATTGCGATATTGCAGGCTAATTCATTGTTCACTGCAAGGAGTTTGATTCTGATCAGCTCAAGGTTGACTCAGCATGCCATCTTTCTGAAGTTGGTAAAAGAAGGACCCACATCATTGAGGGCAATATGCCCACTTTGTAAACAGAGGGTTATAAAACACTTTGAAGTGGTATATATGCAGTGAAGGGCTACCAAACTTTTTACTACCACACTGTAAGTGTGGCTTATGCAGGACGTCCTGCATTTTCTTTCAACATCTTTCAGTGCAAATTGGGTGCTCTAGGGTGGAGCTCCATTTTTGCTACCCCACTGCATTACCCCAACCCTGTATATAAGTGTAAATGCTGTTAGTATTTTGTTGTTTTAATTGTTTGTAAAGTTTGTTTATATGTTATGCATTTTAAACTTTGTCAACCATTCAGAGTTGCATTTTTGACATTGGCAAATAGATAGATAGATAGATAGATAGATAGATAGATAGATAGATAGATAAATAGATAGATAGATAGATAGATAAATCCAAGGGGGTTGACCAAAGCAGAACTGAAAGGGATAATTATTTCCATTGATCTGGACTTTGTTTAGTTAATGCAGTCTAAAATATTATTTGCCTTTTTTAAGCAGATGCATCATATTATTGGCTCATGATCAATTTATGAGCTACTAGAATATTAATATCTTTTTTCATATAATGAAACATGGTATTGTGCCTTCCAGTTTTTACCACCATAGTGTTTATATTTCTCCCTATTGAATTCTGTTCAGCTTGTTTTAGCCCACTGTTGGTGTGTGCCTAGATCTTTTTCAATCTTTTCCTGTATTAGAGAGTTAGCCACCATTCTAAGTTTTGTGTCATTTGCAAATTTGATCACCATTCCATGTTTTCTTTTAAAAGCTGGGTTCTTTTAGTTGATCTAGGTGGTTTTTAACTTTTTGGACTTAGGATATTTTTATTGGTTTATATGTGTTGTAAGCTGCCCCAAGTCTTCAGAGAGAGGCGGCATATAAGTCCAAATAATAAATAAATAAATAAATAAATAAATAAATAAATAAATAAATAAATAAATAAATAAATAAATAAATAAATAAATAAATAAATAAATAAATAAATTCCTGCAATCCCCTTCATCCAAGTCATGGATAAAAATGTTGAACAAAGCAGAGCCTAGGTTTTAATACAACTCTCCAAAAAGCAACTACAAAGTGATACCTTGTCTTACAAACGTAATTGGTTCTGGGATGAGATTCTTAAGGTGAAAGGTTTGTAAGATGAAACAATGTTTCCCATGGGAATAAATGGAAAAGCGATTAATGTGTGCAAGCCCAAAATTCACCCCTTTTGCCAGCCGAAGCACCCGTTTTTGCGCTGCTGGGATTCCCCTGAGGCTCCCTTCCATGGGAAACCCCACCTCTGGACTTATGTGTTTTTGCGACGCTGCAGGGGAACCCGGCATCACAAAAATGAGTGCTTCGCTGGCAATGGAAGTCCGGAGGTAGGGTTTCCCAGCGAAGGGAGCATCAGTGAAATCACAGCATCGCAAAAACACCAGTCCTCAAAACTCCATCTCCGGACCTATGCGATTTCACTGAGGCTCCCAGCAGCGCAAAAACGGGTGCTTCGCTGGCAATGGAAGTCTGGAGGCGGGGCATCCCAGTGGCGGTGGTAGATTTGTAAGGTGAAAATAGTTTGTAAGAAGAGGCAAAAAAAATCTTAAACGCCGGGTTTGTATCTCGAAAAGTTTGTATGACAAGGCATTTGTAAGACGAGGTATCACTGTATTTATGAACATTCTCTGGATAAATAATTATGACCCCATCTAAAAATTAGTATATAGCCCATATATTACCAATTTAATAATGAGGATACTTTAAGAAACTTTGCTAACCTAATTTTCTTGAAAAAAAAGAAATCAAGTTAGTCAGGACTGATATGCTTATGAAGAAACTATACTGTCTTTTCTTGTGGCTTTCTATTCAAGTGTTCATACATGTGTTTAATCATTTAAGAGCCTGAGCCCTTAACAGATCTGTAATGTCCTGGCTCCTCCTTCTATCTTTCTTCTTTCTTTCTTTTTTTCATTTGATCTTATCCATCCTTTTGGGATTTCAACTTTTTTTCTCCAAGAGTTCTAAAAGTTGATTGAGAACAGTTATGCACTAGTTATTCCCATATCCTAAAATGTTATCTATGTGGCCCTAGAGACTTTAATTCATTTAAATTTTTAAAGAGTTCTTTCACCCACTTCTTCTCTATTCTATGCTGCAGTTACCTTTCCCCCCTAGTGGCTCAAGAATGATCATCTTGGGCTTAATTTCCTTCTAGGTACAAGGCATGTAAAATATGAATTATGGCATTCTGCCTTCTGCCATCACCTACAATCAATTCATTCTTTTCTCCTTGCGACAGCCCTTCATCCTCCTTGATTTTTCTTTTACTTCTCACATACTGAAAAATCCTTTTTTTGTGGATATGGGCATATCTCTAAAACACCAGCTCATCCCTTTAGTTCACTTAAGATTTTCATGTGGAAAATGATTTATAAAGGTTTTATCCGTGTTGAGTCTGTTTTGTTTGAATATGCTATAGCTTTCAAGGGCAACGCTCCTATCATTTATACTATCTCACACGCATGTATCAAAAAAGTTAAGATGGCAGTCACAACTACAGTACATTAATATGTATCAAAATGGGCATGACTTTAATTGAAAGGTTGTGATCACAATTTCAAATATTGGCAACGCTTTTGAGAGCACAACAACATAGTTCAATATTCTTGTTTGATTTGAGCCCCGGTTTATATAATTGATACAATCCATATTTGTAGATTTTTTTTTTCTATTGGTGGTAGTGAGACTGAAAGGGGATTTAACATCAGTGTAATTTCTTTTTTTCAACTCCAAAGCTGCTGTTTATTTAAACTGTGGGATTAGGCCTTCTAATTATGACAGGAGTATGTCAGGGAAGCTAAACCTGCCTATAAGTAATTAGAATTCCAGAATTCTGTATTTATTTATTTATATTTATATTTTATTTATTGATATCTTTTTAAATAAAGTAGAGAATCATTTTTGACATGAATGTAACCCCGTATGTTTGGAATAAAGAGTAATGTTTTGTGGAAGCTGGGGGACATTTCAGCTTATACTGGGCAAAAGATGTTCTTGGAACAAATGAATGGTTGATTAATCAGCAAATTCCCTCCTAATAAAACATGTCTTAATGAGCTCTTTGGAGGCAAAGAAATCTATCATTTATTGTACAGCAATTGACTTATGTGTGGTGGAATAATTAATGACCTGAGAGGGATCAGAAAGCAATAGATAAAAATGTATTCTCTCATCAGTCATTCTGTGTGGGGAAAAAATCCCCCCAACATACAATTTGGTTTACCTTGCATGGGTGGGGTCAGATAGAGATATGAGGGGAAGAGGAATCACACTCAAGACCATTATGATTGATTTATAATGCTGGTTAGGTAGCTTACAAGCTAGAAACTAGTGACAGGTTATACTCTGGGGCCACTCTGTATTTCTGACAGAGATCCAGGGAGTGGAGGTATCACTTTCAATATAAATCAAAGTCCTTGTGAGGGGTTGAACTGCATAATGAAGTTAGTGATATCTCTTGCTGTTACTGTGGTTCCCATTTTTAAAAGTCTCATTCTTTATCCTGGATGCTCAAGATGGCAACATAGTTTATCTCACTTCCCAATTTATCCTCAAAACAACCCTATTAACAAAGTAATGGAACTGTGTCCCTTCAGAAATTTCTGACTTAAAATTCACAGGCAACTCAATTAGTGTGGTCAATATTGTGGGATGCTAGATCCAAAGCTTCAAACTGAATGAGGATTTGATGCCCTTGATATGCTAATTCAGTATTTCTCAACCTTGACCACTTCAAGATGTGTGGACTTCCACTCCCAGAATTCCCCAGCCAGCAATGGATTTCTGGGAGTTGAAGTCCACACATCTTAAAATAGCCAAGGCTGAGAAGCACTGTGCTAAATCATTCCACCCATGAGTACCATATTTTTTAAAAATGTTATCATATATTTGCCTAACATACATAACACCTGAAAGGCAGAGATTATGTTCAATTATGGAATATTGGTTTTTTAACACTTGAAAACTATTGAAGCAGGATGCAAGGTTTATGGTACGTAACATTTAATAATTTTGATAATATTTTGGAGAATGCACATGTGGGAAAGCCTGTAGCCTCATTAGGCTTTAACACAGCTTAGGCAGTGCAGATGGACATATACTAGAAATGCCAATCTTAGTATGAATATTCATGAATAGCTTTCTTGTGTACCTTTAATTTGAAGATGAACTTTTGGCAGCTAGAGATTCTTTCCTGTAAAAGCCCTGCCAAGGACCTCTGTATTATGGTGCATTTGGCTACTTTTTGCTGACTGGTCCCTTTAAGTACAATGCTATTTTTAAGTACTTAAGAGAATTTCACCTTTTTGTTTGATAAAGGCAAAGGGTCAAAAGAAAACATGCAAAAAAATATTCCTTGCTATCACAGGAGGCTGTTTTTCTCTTCTGGTCAGGCTGACCTTTCCTGCCACACTGCTAAGCTAAATAAGATTGCCCATTCTCTGGCAATTGCAACAGAGAGGCTTAGCTTTGATTTCATTTCAGCTCAGCCAATTCTATCTCTGAGATAGCACTGTATATTCTGCACACGTGCACACACAAACTTCTCTTTGCAAAGGTGCTCAGTGACTGTTGTTCACCCTTTCTCAGGATTTTATCAGGTTGAATGAAAGCCAGACTCAGAGATTGCACAGATGAAAATGAAAAAAAAAGGTTAATACAAGAAAATTATTTTGAATACTGTACTGCAATATACACTTAATAGATTACTATAAAATACTGAATTACTGTTAGATTAAGACTAGAGAACCTTGGATTCAGTTCCTTTTCAGTCTTGGAGCTTTGGGCTAGGCACAATCCAAAATATGTTATAACAAGCTTGGGGAACTTGCAGATGTAACTGAAATACAATTCCCACTGTTTCTCAAAGTGAACCATGTTCATTGAACTTACTGAAAGTTCTGGAGACTCCTAGGTTCCTAATCTCCATGACAAAGAATATGGCTTTTCATTAAAATGGCATTTATCTAATGTGAAGGGACCAGTCTCCTTAGGTACCCGTCTCCATGGTTTCTAGAAGAAGATTACTGCTAACGCTGAACAATTAATGCTTTCCTTAAACAACTGCTAGCAATATAAGCATTCTGATTTCTAAGATGACAAATATGGCTTTCTCCTAGTATGTAGCTACTTTTATTTTGAGACAATTTTTATGGTGGCACTGTTTAGCAATATTCTACAAGTGGTTACCCCAGTGCTTATGTTGCAAGCCACCCAGAGTCATTGGATACAAGAAGGGCAGTAAATAAATTTATAACCAATAAAACAAACAAGCAATATCCTTCTTCGTTGTCATACCACTGTTACAGATTTTCTCCAGTTATCTTCAGTAGTTCAGTTGCATCAGCTTCATCTTTGCCCAAGCTAACACTTTATGTTGATGTCTTTGTTGCTGATTGAATTGTGTAGGTTTGCACTATGTAGGATTGCACAAGACTGTTTCTAAAATCCATTCTTACATTTTGCCTTTGTTTTGAGAACTTCTTATGTGATTCACATGAACAGTCTTATCATTCCTTCCTAGTTTTGTAAATACAAAACTAATTTTGTAATTTGTATACTTGTACAATCAGATTCTCTTATAGGGATAGGTGATGATAAATGTGGGACACCATCTCAAGTCAATTTTGAAGTTTCTATCTTAAATATTTGGTTTGACTTTGATCTCAAAAGTGATTGCATGTATCCATTCTAAGAAGTAGATGGTGTGAAATTTGGTCTCTGGAGAGAAAATGAGAAAATTGTCTTAAGAGAATTTACAGTTTGTGTGTAAAATTTTTATCCTCCATAACTTGCAATAGAAAACAAAATCATTGATACAGACTGAAACAACTTTTCTTCCAGTAAGGAACAAACTGATATTCACATTTTCATTGATTCCCATTTTAATTTTGGAAAATACCTGGGAATCATAAAGTTTTACATTTCACAGAAGAGAACTTGAGAATACTAATCAGTAGTTTAGATTTTTTTTCTTTCCCAATCTTTCAAATACAAGTAAAATGAAATATCTGGGAATCTATGGTAATGAAAAGTGGCTACTGCTACCCACTCTCATTCTCACATTTAAGACCTTGAATTATCAGCAAAATCACTTTGCCCCAGGGCATCATTATTTGCAATTTGTTCCATTCTTTGAAAAATGGGCTAGGGCTCTACTAGAA
Organism: Erythrolamprus reginae; assembly: GCF_031021105.1. Lineage (NCBI taxonomy): Eukaryota > Metazoa > Chordata > Lepidosauria > Squamata > Dipsadidae > Erythrolamprus > Erythrolamprus reginae. The sequence goes on from NC_091950.1 coordinate 46,210,048, forward strand.
ATTAATCAATTTCTCAGCAGTGGAAATAGAATATTGCACAACTTCCATGAGAATAGATTATACCTACAATGAAAACAGTTCAGAATAGGGGGTGGTTTTTTTTTTAATAAGGCACGAATTGAAGCTGCATTTCTTAATCTTTCAGAAGGACCTTATCTATTAGCTCTGTAATTTTCACTTTCCACCAATAACCCCCCCAACAACCACCCCCCCCCAACAAAAATAACTGGGTTCACTCTTAGATACTTTGTCTATCCTTAGATACAAAGTGCATTAAAGTAGTCTGGAAGGAGAAAACATTGTATGTTACAGAATGAAATGTGAAATTACTCTGAAGACATTTCTTCTATTGCTGCTCTAATTATAATTTTTCTATAATGCGGATTGGGCATACATATGGGAGACAGCCATCATGCTGATTACCAGTTGGCAAATGTTGCTACATTAATCCCCTTACAAAATTAGTGCACACTAACTGTGCTTTTTCTGTCTAACCTAGATGCAGCTTCAGACTACAACTGTCTCCAAATGGTACATTTGGAGGGATCACCAGCATGCAAACATACACTGCACACTATTCCCATTGTAGACATAATCTGCATAGTGTATCTAAATCCACAGTATATTCTTTATTTCAGTATTGGAAATAATAGTGCCTATCATTGAAGTCTACAGTACCACTATCAGTTTGGAATTGATATATTGTATCTTTAATAACAAAAATGTGTTTGATAAGTGATTAAGCATATTTTTGAGGCAGCCTAAGAAAAGAACAATTTGAGAGTTTGGGGGAGGGGGGAAGAGAAGAGTGCTTCCCTGATAATGGTGGGGTATAGGCAGTTCTTTTTATTTGAAGTATTGCAAGGTTATTGATTACAATAATGCTGACAAAAAAGACAATACAAACAAATATGAAAAAATTGTCTTCAATTTATACTTGATGTGGAAGTCAGCCATTTACAATTGTGTGAACTAAAAAAGATTTCTAGATAGCCATTTTCAAGAAACAATTTCATCTTTATCACACCCCCCAATAGTCATTGAACAAAACTTGCCCATTAAGCTGAGTTCTCAATGGACATTTTTAGTCACTTTATTTCTTAGGGTATTTTTCTTAGAACCAGGGCTTTTCTTAGACCATGAATTGACTATATACTACACTAAAAAAAGGATGGGGTCAGATGAAATATTAAATTTGTATTAGCAAAATTAGATTAAATTAATAAAACATAATTAAAATGTTATTTTCTCATCCCTTCTTTGATTTGGACAATGATGCACTGGACATATAAGAATCAACATTCAAATAAGACTTTGTTCTTAATATACATAGCAGGACAATGAAAGATGTTATGTGGAGTGTGCATGGGCATGTACATAGCATCTCTTGGGTCAAAAAGATCTTTGCATAAGATCAACCATGAAGCGCTGCTGTTTGATCATAAAATACACTTACTTTAATCCTAAAAAGAAACACATATATTAACTTTAATACAATTTTTATTCATGGGTATTATGGGTAATATCAACATATTTTTTTCCAGTTCAGACTGTAAAGTTTTATTTGAAGTAAGTCTCCATATTTCATGAGGAACATGGCCAAAATTGCAGTTTTAATTTCAACAGTACTGTAGGGCAGTGTTTTCCAACCTTGGCAACTCGAAGATATTTGGACTTCAACTCCCAGAATTCCCCAGCCAGTGAATGCTGGCTGGGGAATTCTGGGAGTTGAAGTCCAGATACTGTATCTTCAAATTGCCAAGGTTGGGAAACACTGCCGTAGGGCAATGTGACAGTCAGGACCATGGACAGCGGCATTCATATAAGCAAGGCTTGCAATCGGAATGGGGGAATTCTTCTGGGTGCTGATTAATGCTAAGTATATTTTTAACATGTATAAAATAGAGTTGTGATTATTATGATAAACTTGCCAAGAGAATCAATTTTTTTAAAGCACTGGAACTATTAGGTCTGGCATGAGGCTATTGTTTTGTTTATCTCCTTGCTGGAATAAATACAAATTACAACATGGTGAATCTTGAATGAAATAAATCAATGCTTAGAAATAATATTTATAAATACCACTGCTTCACAGTGCTTTCTACAGCTTTCTCTAAGTGGTTTACAAAGTCAGCATTTTGCCCCCAGCAATCTGGGTCCTCATTTTGCTGACCTTGGAAGGCTGGAAGGTTGAGTGAACCTTGGGCTGGTGTGATCCGAACTGCTGAATTGATAACTAACCACATCACCACATTGTATTGTGCATCAAAGATGAAATATATGTGCATGCAAATATTTCCATTTACATACATTTCTCTCAAAGCTTATATGCATTGTGCATACAAGGCTCATATCATAGGTTCACTCAGTGTTCTGGTATATTTGCCTGTAACTTTTTATGTAGGAGGGAAATTTATTTATTTAATCAATTTGTATAGTTACCCATCTGGGTGGCCAACAAAATTAAAATGAACTTAAAACAATATAGCAACAATTGAAAAATTAAAGTACATAGCAGTTGAAGAAGATATCAAATCAATAGATGCTAAAACACCCAATAGATAGGGCATCTCACACACTCAATGCCCCTGGCCTGAGTACACTACCATATATTTACTGCCTTATAAAAGGAGAGCAGGATTGGTAGAAACATATGGTTAGTCCCTTGTGAAAAATCAATGCACTCAACAAGAATCTGATTGCTGATTAATTATAGAAAACACTTTGAAGCAATTGGACCAATGTTGTTGGAGCAATGACTGGTCCAAGTTGTACAAATGATTTATCACAATGCACTACAACACACACAAACACATACACACACAAACACAAGTGGTGTAACTCAAAATTATAGGAATCTCTTTTAATCTGAAAGGTATCATAATGTATTATCATGTTGTGTACATAAATAAATGACTTGAGAAAAGAACTATTGTTGAAAAATGTAGTAGTTTGTAGTGCTCATAATTTCTATATAATTAAAAGTTCTTCACCCAACTATTAATCTTTCAACCTTAGGAACAGCTGTTTAGGAGTTAGAAAGGCAGATGTATATTTCTTGCAGCAAGATAAGGAATTCTGTGGTATATTAAAGAAAATACAAGTTTGGTAACTGACAGGGACACATCCATACAGTTTTCTTGGCATAACACAAAAATCATTTGCCAATCATTGAGAGGTAGCCTTAGTATTATTTTCCTAATCTACTCTACACATCCGGATTTTCAAGGTGGATTCCATCCAACACTAAACAGGGATGACTCCACTTAGTTTTCTAGATCAGACAATATTAGCCAGTGCTGGTTTCATGGATCACAATCTGTACTGTACATATACAATAGCATGCTATTTATCAGAGCTAACTTATAATCCATGGACAAAATATGTGTACAAATGAATGAGTTAGTCTCTGTATTAAGTAAAAGAATAATGCAATTCAGTTGAGCTGATAATATACATTCAATGACTTTTACAGTTTAGATTTCAACAACACACACTTCGGAGGATAATCAGAACTGCAGAAAAAACAATTGCTGCCAATCTGCCTTCCATTGAGGACCTGTACACTGCATGAGTCAAAAAGAGGGCTGTGAAAATCTTTACTGACCCCTCGCATCCTGGACATAAACTGTTTCAACTCCTACCCTCAAAACATCGCTACAGAGAACTGCACACCAAGACAACCAGACACAAGAACATTTTTTCCCAAAGGCCATCACTCTGCTAAACAAATAATTCCCTCATCACTGTCAAACTATTTACTAAGTCTGTATTACTATTACTACTAGCTTTTTTCTCATCATTCCTATCACCCATTTCATCTCACTTATGCAATAAGTTATGACTTTAACTTATTACTTGTATCCTTAAGATTTTTTAATTAATATTGATTTTTCTTCATTGCTTATTTGACCCCTATGACAATCATTAAGTGTTCAGCCTCATGATTTTTGACAAATTTATCTTTTCTTTTATGTACACTGAGAGCATATGCACCAAAGACAAATTACTTGTGTGTCCAATAACACTTGGCCAATAAAGATTTATATTCTGTTCTATTCTATTCTATTCTATTCTATTCTGTTCTGTTCTACTCTACTCTGTTCTATTCTTGATACTTTGAAAAACATTGGGGAGGACGTTGCATGATTGCATATGTTTTGTGTGCTCAGAGAATTGATTACTTGGATTTTCTTTTTTTTTGAAACTGCATTATGAAATAATATTTCTGAAGTAAAACTGTTTTCTTTTTAAAAAATATTATTAATTCAAGGCCAGGAAACTCATCTCGAAGGCCCGAGGTTAGTCCCCAGCCCTTATTTAGACAGGAGGTAAAACGTCAGGGAGAATGACACCCGGGAGAAACCTCACCATAACCAGATTTGGCAGGTGCCGCTCCCCCCTCCCCTCTGAGGCGCGGGGGGTTGGGAGGGCAGTTGCGGGAAAAGGCGTAGGCGCACTTCTCATTGCGCATCCTCGGGCTCGCTCCTTGTTCCTGGGCTGCCTGCGGTTCGATCTGCGGCAGGCGGGCGGGCGGGCGACCATGGCGCTGAGCAATTTCCTCTTCGCGCAGTGCATCTGCTCCTTCCTCGCCTTCCTTTTCAGCTTCATCGTGGTGGTGCCGCTGTCGGAGAACAGCAACGACTTCCACGGCCGCTGTCTGCTCTTCACCGAAGGCATGTGGCTCAACGCCAACTTGACGGCCGAGCGGCAGCGCTTCACCGTGCAGGAGTGGGGACCCGAATCCGCCTGCCGGTTCAGCCTCTTCGCCGGCCTCCTCTCCCTTCTTCTCGCCGCAGTGCAGGCCTGGAGGACCCTCTTTTTCCTTTGCAAAGGCCACGAGGAGTAAGTGTTGGTCTTACCTCCACCTGGCCCGGGAACCCAAGCGAAAGGGGGAGCTGCTTATTGAGTGATCCTGGGAGGAAGGGGGGAGGGGTGTCTGAAGAGGAAAGAGGGGAGATCTGCTCTTGGTCCCCCACCCCACAGATGCAATGCTTGGGGCTCCAGAGGACCAAATTTGATTTTTCAAAAGTTGATTTCCCTGGAGTGGGGATGGGGGGTGGGTGGGTTCCTTTTGCTCTGACTGGCTTGTTCCTACAATACAGTGAACCCAGAGATTAGCCATCCCTGTTTACAGTTTTTCATTGTGTTATGTATCTCATAATGAAGTTGGGGGCTAATCAAATAAACAATGGCTAAATAATTAATGACTGATCTGGGATGGGGAGATTTTATAATCTGGAGCTCTCAGTCTTCAAATGAACACCACTTCCCATAATATTGAACAACCCTGTCATTTAGAGTAGTGTCTATGAGAGGTGGAATTAAAACAACTGGGGTAGACTTACTGTTTTGGGACTTCATAAATCCAGCCAACTACTTGATGGCATCATTTTTGTGGGCATCTCCCTGCTATTGTTTATTGGCCTTCCAGATTTTCATAGCCAGCAATGGTAAAAATACAATCTGATGGAAAGAGTAGCCTATACTCATTGTTTAATTGTTGTACAAACTGTATAGAAATTGAAATAATAATAATAACAACAACAACAACTTGACCAAGTTCTTTGATTAATGGGATTTACTTTGAAGTGTGGCTGCAAAAGATGATGACCTAATATAACAGGCAAGGTCATCCAAACAAATGGCTAAAACATCTGACAGCTATTGAAATATGTATCTTAAGTGTCCAGATCAATGTATAAATACAGATTTCTCTTAGTTGAGGCCAGAAATTGTATTGCTAAGTATCATAGTTGTAAAGCCTGATATCATGTAACCACATCAACTTATAATGGCAGTGGTAGCAGTCCCAGTTACCATTGTTTGGTGAATCCCATGTGGTTTACAGTGTCCCTTGGTCATATGATTGCCTTTTGCAACCTCCTGGTGGCTTCCCCATTGATTTTGCTTGTCAGATGCTGGGAGTGAAGTTCACAAATGACTGCAGGACATTGTGACTGTTGCAATTGTGAGCCAGTTGTCAATTGTCTGAAATCAAAATCATGTGATTGTGGGAATGCTGAGATAGCACAGCTATGATAAATAGTCACAAGTTTGCCTTGTTCAGAATAGAATAGAATAGAATAGAATAGAATAGAATTCTTCATTGGCCAAGTGTGATTGGACACACAAGGAATTTGTCTTTGATGCATATGCTCTCAGTATACATAAAAGCACCACCTTAACATCAAACTGCTAATTGTTCAATGAAGATTACCTGTAAAACCAGTAGTAGAATACATACATACCAAGAAGCTAAACAAATGCAAAACATTTGCATGACTAAAGATAAGTGATTAATTCTAGTTAGTTCAGTTGGGTGCCCTATGGATGTATTATATCGCATCGTCATGGTGTCACATGACATATCATGACTTTCCCCCCCTTTGCTAAACCAGGCAGGGGCATGGCCAGTGAGTGACATGTCCAGCCTGATATTAAATGAATGAGATGCTGGGAATTGTAGTACAATAGTTCTGGAGATACAAGATTTTGGTTAATACTTGTAAAATTTTCCTAAAGGTTTCTGTTGTATTGAATTAATCCAATCATATCCTGTGTATAAATTCAATCAGACCATTTAGAAAATTTATGTTGGTATTGTCTATTGAATGGAAAAGTAGGCGTGATTCCAGGCAGCTTCTTCAATGTGCATGGTTCATTATTGTAATTTTATATGACAGCTATTGAAGACCTACATCAATGAAATTTTTTCCCTCCATTTGGTCAAGCTTTTTTCTTACCATCAGTGAGCTGTTTCAGCTCTAAATTTTAAAGATGGGAATGTTCCATAATGGTATTTACTCTCCTGAAGTTTCTAGTTCTGAGGATGTTTAATATACGTTTCATATACTTCTTTTTACCAGAATTTCAGACCATTACTTTGCAGTTTTGAAATCACCCATGAGTCTTGTTTTTGCATATCTTTTCCATTCCAAGTAGAAAGCATTTTTACATATATCCTAAAATGAAGTATCAGGCTATAACATTTGGAAAATATAAGAAAAACTCATGTCTCAGGCATGAAAGTTTCATCAGATATAAAGATTGTGTTAAGCTGCATTATGGAATTTTTCAAACCTTATAGAGAATAAGAAAAATGAATATTTTTAAAGAGGAGATGTGACTTGGAGATAGTTTTATTTTCTTAAATTTAACATCCAGATTAACCCAAAGCAGAACAGTGAGCAGAAGCTAAAACAGACAATGTGTACTATTTTAGTGTGGGCTTAACAAACATGTTCAGCTAAGCAATCCAAGCCACAATCTACAAGTCTTAAAGTTGCCAAGCTTGGGTTCCCTGTAGTAGGTCAATCTTAAATAGATCGTCTTCATTCTGGTAGAAATAGGGAAGAAATCCTTTCCCTAAAGACTCAGATAGGAAGGACTGAAAGGAAAACTTGACTCTGATCTGTCAATCTAGATAGAGGGACAGGCCACAAAAGCCTGGCAAAATCAAAGTCTGAAGAATCAATTGGGATCAGGGAAAAATACCTTCTCAGGTGGGCATTCAAAAGAAAATGTGAAAAACTTAATGTTTTTGTTGTATTTTGTTTGTTGTATTCCATCCTGAGGAGAGAGATATCTTGTGTTACTCTGACTATTGCCAAGTTAAAAAAATGCCTCAAACCAGAGAAGGTTTGGAGAAATCAGAAGGAAGTAGGTGGACCTAGATGTGGATTAGATTCCTTTCCTTTCATTTGATTCCAGTATTGCATGTGGTTGAAGAGTTATTGCTTGTGTTACTGATTAAAATAAGTTTTTCTTTCCTTCTCCCCAATGTCCAATTTTTATTGCAGTTCCTTCTTTTATGCTTTCCTGAATCTACTGATTAGTGCCTTCGTGGTTTTTGTCATCTTTATTGCCAGCACTATTGTGACTGTTGGGTTTAACATGTGGTGTGATGCTATTACTGAAAAAGGAAGCATGCCAAATAGGTGAGTATTGAACATGATACATTGGTGTAGAGAAGTCTTTCCCAGCATTAGATTATTCTCCAGGGAGTCCTTCCTTCTCATTAGGTGGCCAAAATATTTGAATTTCATCTTCAGGATCTGGCCTTCTAAAGAGCAGTCAGGTTAATCTCTAAGACTGACCAATTGGATTGCCTTGCAGTCCAAGGGACTTACAAGAGTCTTCTCTAGCACCATAGTTCAAAGGCCTCAATTCTTTGGTGCTCAGCCTTTCTTATGGTTCAACTTTCACAGCTGTACATTTCAACTGGGAAAACCATAGCCCTGACTATACACACTTTTGTTGGCAGAGTGATGTCTCTGCTCTGTTTATGCAGCCTAGACCTGTGTTTGAAGCTGCTTTGCCATGCAACATAGTTCTTTGGTTCTGAAGAGCAAAACCACTGCTTTGCATTGCTTCAGGATCTCCACCCAAAGAGCTAAAGGAGGCTATTCAGTGGAAGTGATGTGCTGGTGCCTGGAGGCTATTGGGGTCTGGATGGGTGTCAAACTCAACCCTGATAAGAGGGAGTGGCTGTGGGTTTTGCCTCCCAAGGACAATTACATCTTTCCATCCATTACCCTGGGGGGTGAATTACTGACCCCCTCAGAGAGGGTCCGCAACTTGGGCATCCTCCTCGACCCACAGTTTACATTAGAGAAATATCTTTCAGCTGTGGCGAGGGGGGCATTTGCCCAGGTCCGCCTGGTGCACCAGTTGCGGCCCTATCTGGACTGGGACTCACTGCTCACAGTCACTCATGCCCTCATCACCTTGAGGTTCGACTACTGTAATGCTCTCTACGTGGGGCTACCTTTGAAAAGTGTTTGGATCATGCAGAATGCAGCTGCAAGAGCAATCATGGGCTTCCCTAGGTATGCCCATGTTACACCAACACTCTGCAGTCTGCATTGGTTGCCGATCAGTTTTCAGTCACAATTCAAAGTGTTGGTTATGACCTATAAAGCCCTTCATGGCACCGGACCAGAATATCTCTGAGACCGCCTTCTGCCGCACGAATCCCAGTGACCAGTTAGGTCCCACAGAGTTGGCCTTCTCTGGGTCCTGTCGATTAAACAATGTCGGTTGGCGGGCCCCAGGGGAAGAGCTGATAGGGAGGTGTATAAAATGAGACAGAAGGAGGCAAAACAGATAATATATGCTGCTAAAGCCTCAAAAGAGGAAGAAATTGCCAAATCTGTAAAGAAGGGGGATAAAACCTTCTTCAGATATATTAGTGATAAGAAGAAGAAAAACTGCGGCATCAGGAAGCTTAGTACCGGGAATAATACATGCATTAATGGGAATAAGGAGATCGCTGACCATTTCAATAGCTACTTCTGTTCAGTTTTCTCAAAAGACACCTTACAAAATAGTACTATAGAGGGATATAGCATTGCTTCCAGCTGTACGGATTCAGCTCCAGTGATCTTAGAAGCCGATGTCTTAGAAGAACTTGAACGATTACAGATAAATAAGGCAATGGGTCCAGATAGCATCCACCCCAGAGTTCTTAAAGAACTCAAATCTGTCATTGCTACCCCCCTGACTGATTTGTTTAACCAATCCTTGTTAACAGGAGAAGTTCCTGAGGGTTGGAGAATGGCCAGTGTTGTGCCTATCCACAAGAAGGGCAGTAGAGAAGAAGCTGTTAACTACAGGCCAGTTAGCTTGACATCAGTGGTAGTTAAAATGATGGAGACTCTACTGAAAAAGAAGATAAATCAGCACCTAAAAAACAATAACTTATTGGACCCAAATCAGCATGGCTTTACTGAAGGCAAATCATGTCAGACTAATCTCATTGATTTCTTTGACTATGTCACAAAGGTGTTGGATCAAGGTGGTGCCGTGGATATTGCCTACCTGGACTTCAGCAAAGCCTTTGATACGGTTCCACATAAAGAGCTCATAGATAAATTAGTGAAGATTGGACTTAATCCCTGGATAGTTCAATGGATTTGCAGCTGGCTGAAGTGTAGACATCAGAGAGTTATTGTTAACGGCGAGTATTCTGAGCAGAGTCAGGTTACAAGCGGTATGCCACAAGGATCTGTTCTAGGTCCTATTCTTTTTAATATGTTTGTGAGTGACATAGGGGAAGGTTTGGTAGGGAAGGTTTGCCTATTTGCCGATGACTCTAAAGTGTGCAATAGGGTTGATATTCCTGGAGGCGTCTGTAATATGGTAAATGATTTAGCTTTACTAGATAAATGGTCAAAGCAATGGAAACTGCAGTTTAATGTTTCCAAATGTAAAATAATGCACTTGGGGAAAAGGAATCCTCAATCTGAGTATTGTATTGGCAGTTCTGTGTTAGCAAATACTTCAGAAGAAAAGGATTTAGGGGTAGTGATTTCTGAAAGTCTCAAAATGGGTGAACAGTGCAGTCAGGCGGTAGGGAAAGCAAGTAGGATGCTTGGCTGCATAGCTAGAGATATAACAAGCAGGAAGAGGGAGATTGTGATCCCGCTATTTATAGTGCTGGTGAGACCACATTTGGAATACTGTGTTCAGTTCTGGAGACCTCACCTACAAAAAGATATTGACAACATTGAACGGGTTCAAAGACAGGCTACAAGAATGGTGGAAGGTCTTAAGCATAAAACGTATCAAGAAAGACTTAATGAACTCAATCTGTATAGTCTGGAGGACAGAAGGAAAAGGGGGGACATGATCGAAACATTTAAATATATTAAAGGGTTAAATAAGGTCTAGGAGGGAAGTGTTTTTAATAGGAAAGTGAACACAAGAACAAGGGGACACAATCTAAAGTTAGTTAGGGGAAAGATCAAAAGCAACATGAGAAAATATTATTTTCCTGAAAGAGTAGTAGATACTTGGAACAAACTTCCAGCAGACATGGTTGGTAAATCCACAGTAACTGAATTTAAACATAGGATAAACATGCCTGGGATAAACATAGATCCATCCTAAGATAAAATACAAAAAATAGTATAAGGGCAGACTAGATGGACCAGGAGGTCTTTTTCTGCCGTCAGACTTCTATGTTTCTATGTTTCTTTGTTTCTATGTTTCTATGTCTGGCGGGACCCAGGGGAAGAGCCTTCTCTGTGGCAGCCCCCACCCTCTGGAACCAGCTCCCCCCAGAGATTAGGATTGCCCCCACCCTCCTTGCCTTTTGCAAACTTCTTAAAACCCACCTCTGCCATCAGGCATGTGGGAACTGAGACATCTCCCCCTGGCCTATATAATTTATGAATGGTATGTCTGTGTGTGTGTCTTGTTTTTTTAAATAAAGGGTTTTTAGAGACTTTTTAATATTAGATTTGTGATACATTGTTTTTTGTTATTGTTGTGAGCCGCCCCGAGTCTGCGGAGAGGGGCGGCATACAAATCTAATAAATAAATAAAATATAAATTTGCATAGTTCACTTCCAGTGTGCTACCAAAGTGATAGAGAGTGGTTTGATATAGTGAGTCTTATGTTTGTGATCCATCATGGGGAATAGCATCATCCCTGTTGAAGTACTACATTAGGCTGTCTGGCACAAGTCTAATATGTGTAAGAGTCATTTGCTTGAGATGATGATGATGATGGTGATGATGATGATGATGATGATGATGATAATGATAATGATAATGATAATAATAATAATAATAATAATAATAATAATAATAATAATTTATTAGACTTGTATGCCACCCCTCTCCGAGGACTCAGAGTGGCAGTTATAGAAATAAAATAAAATATAAAATAATAAAATAAAATAAAGAATTTGATAACTGTATAAATAAAAATACCTATGCATATCTTTCTGGAAAATCTTGGGAATGTGAAGTCATTGTACTCAGAATGATAAAGTTTTTCTTGCCATATTTAGAACACTGTAAATTGTATGTAGCTGAGATTCAATAGTTTCTTCTGAAATCTCAAAATGAATATCAACTTGGGAGATGAATACGGCCTTATAATGATTTGCTGGGACTGCACTGGGTTAAGCTAAATGTATTCTGTTCTTTACACAACTGAATTGGCCTCAGGGAGTTTCTGCTGAAATCTGGTGTCTGCAAAGTTCCATACTGCACAATAAATATATTCACATTAAATAAATGTACTCAATCACTATGGGATTAACTTGGAAAAAAGTATGAAGTGATTAAATGACTGTGTGTGATTTAATAGAAATCTTGTGAATAGTAAGTACAGCATGTAGTAAGAGTTTATGTCTTATAATGATTAAAGCACTGATTTTACATTTTACCTTGTCATATGTTATATATGATATCACTGAATGTTTTATTTAGGACTGGCATGATTATTTGAATATTTGGCTAAAATGTTCTCTCAGGGTTTTTAAAAAAAATCTTAACCAGTTAATCAAATATTTAGATAAGCCTCCAAGGTGATTGACAGTATTAGAAAGATAAGAAAGAGAGGTGATGATTTCAGGAATCTCAGACACTATGATTTGCCAAGTAAAAATCCAAGATACTTATGAAAAATGAAAGCAGAAAACAATCTACATGCAGACTTTATTTTTGATTAACTTTTGCCAGGATCATTGGAAATAAAACATGCAAATGTTATCTTCCTCTGAAGATCAACAGCTTCTTTTCACATGGTTGAAACTTGAAAGTCCCTGGTATTGTTTTGACCCAGCCTTAGCAGAAACAAGAAATAGACTCCTTGTCACAACCCCCTCTCTTTATTTACGTCTTGTGAGTTTACTGCATTCACCCACTGAAAAGTCCAGGCAATAGCAGTATAGACCATATCAGTCATAAATGCAAAGCCGTGAGCCCCCAGACGAAATGCTGCAAATTAAGTTCTGGCAAGCAGTTTTTCTGGCATGAAATGCAACAAGGAAAATCTTCAGAAATCTGAACTGTTGTCTCCTACAACAACCACTCCCCTTTCCTTCTATTTATTCTCTAGCCAGGGAGGGGCCATTCAGCATCCCCTTGTGCTTTGCTTCCTGAGTCCTTGTCTTCTGTTGCTCACCTCTTCCGACTGCTCTGTGCTTACGTGCATCTGGAACAGGCCCCAGCTGTTCCTCCTCATTCATATCAGCTGCCTCTCTGGTAGCTGGGAAATATCAGACGGCCTTGGCTCTATCTCTGCATCCAACACAGAGCTTCCATTAGAGCTTTCCCCAAATTCCAACACTGGCCTAAGTTCCTCTCCAACCTCCTCATCATCCAAATCTGGTCGGCCACAACAGGCATGATGCCAAAGAGGGCACTTTTATATGGGTGGGATGATTGGAGAGATGATAGTACAAAGGATTTGTGTATGGATTTTAAATTTAGAATCTGGATATCTTTTTTGTTGATGCAATACAGTAATCCCTCACTTCTTCACGGTTCATCTTTCATGGATTTGCTATTTCACGGGTTTTCAAAGGGGGCTTAAATCCATTCAGTCCATTAAATGTTTTTATTTATTTTTTATTTTATTAAATTTTTATTATACAAATAATACAAAATATAACATAATATACAAAACATAAAACAATGATCGTAACAATTGAGAACGATCGAATGGCGTGTCGATTGACAAGATACAAATTGTGAGCAAGAAAAGGGGAGGGGAAGAAGTAGATAGGGAGAGGGTAGAGAAAAAGAGGGAAAAAGATAGAAAGGATAGAGAACGTAGAAAAGATAGAAAGGGTAAAAGGTTGGCGAATGTCCGGGGGAGCTGTACTGAGAACGAGAACTGTTTCCTATTTCATTAGCTTGTTAAGATGGTTCGGTTTATTTATCAAGATTGCAGGTGTTGAGTTAATCAAGTTAAAGAGATTTTAGAAAGCAATAGTAAAGATACTGTCAATATATATATAAAGTCTCTTAATATTATATTAAATATAAAATAGCTATATACCAGATTTGTAACTGGTCGAGCTTGTATCTAACATATCATTCTTATGGCGTGTTATTCTCACTCTTTTTTCCTATCCAATTATAAAAAGGATCCCAACAGTTATTAAATGTATCCATTATTTCGTTTCTTACTATTATAGTTAATTTCGTCATCTCTGCGCAGTATGTATTTTTTTTTTATTGTTGCATCATTGGGAGGTATCTCCTCATTCTTCCACCACTGCGCAAAGGTTAGTCTGGCTGCTGTTGTTAAGTGGACAATTAATTGTATTTGGGGTTTAGGTAATTTTTGTCTAATAATGCCCAAAAGAAAACATTCAGGGTTTTTTTCTATTGTTATTTTAAGTATTTCGTCAATCCAAGTTCCAATTTTATTCCAATAGGTTTTAGCTTTTGAGCATTGCCACCATAAATGGAAGTAGGTGCCTATTTCTTGGTGACATTTCCAACAATAAGGTGAAAGTTTATTATTTAGTTTTGTTAATTTAATCGGGGTAATATGCCACCTGTAAAACATTTTAACTAAATTCTCTTTATAGGATGTGGCAATAGTCAATTTATAATTTCTGCTCCAGAGTGTTTGCCACTCCTCTTCTTTAATTTCTTTTTTGAAATCCATATTCCATTGTTTTACATTGATTTTTGTGTTAATATTATCCAATTCATTATAGTTTAGGTAGCAATAGAATTTTTTAATTAATTGTTCTTGGGCTTCTGTACATAGTTTGTCTAACTGGGCATTTTTGATTATTCCAGGGTTACTTTTGTCCTTGTTAAATTTAGTTTGTATCTGTAAGTACACCACTCCGTTTTTTGACCTAAATTTTCCAATTCTATTCTTGATCTAATTTCCCCGTTGGAATTTAATATATCCTTGTACCTTATTATATTGGTTTTTTTATGGAAATTAGGATGCACATATGCTTCTAATGGGGCATACCATGTAGGGATTCCTTTGTAAAGTTTAAACTTAATTTTTTTCCAGGTAAGTATTAAAGATTTCCTAATCAGATGGTTAGTAAAATATTTATGGGTCCTCGGCTTCTCATCCCAAAGATAGTAGTGCCATCCTAAGTGAAGGTCGTGACCTTCTAAGTTAAGTAATCTGGTGTTAGCTAGGCTCATCCATTCTCTCATCCAAGTTAGTGAAGCGGCAATATAGTAGTCTTTCCAAATTGGGAGTGCCAGACCTCCTTCATCTTCTCTATCCTGTAGGTATTTTAGTCGAATTCGAGGACGCTTGTTCTGCCAAATGAAGTTACTAGTAATTTTGTTCAATTTTATAAAGAATTCCTGTTTCAATTGAATTGGGATTGTTTGAAATAGGAACAATATTTTGGACAAAATGCTAAGTTTTATAGCCGCGATCCTCCCAAGTAAGGAGAGTTGTAAATTTTTCCATTTCAACAAGTTGAGTTGTATTTTATCTATTAGTTTATTATAGTTGTTTTCTTTTAAACTGGACACTTTATTTGTCAAATTAATGCCTAGATATTTGATTTTTTTAACTATTTGGATATCAAGTTTGGCTGTTAAGATAGCTTTCTGCGGTTCTCTCATATTTTTGGTTAAAATTTGAGTTTTAGTTTTGTTTATTTTAAGACCTGCTGCTGTGCCATATTCTTCTAGGACGGCCAGTAGTTTAGGTCCTGATGCTAAAGGTTCTTCAATGATAAATACCAGGTCGTCCGCGAACGCTTGTAGCTTATAAGTTTCATTTTTGCATTTTAGCCCTTTTATATCCTCCTTTTTTCTAATGATTCTGGTTAGAACTTCTAATGTTAGGATAAACAGTAGTGGGGACAGTGGATACCCTTGTCTCGTTCCTTTGTGAAGGGAAATTTTTGTCGATATGTCTCCATTAAGGATGATATATGCTGATTGGTCTGTATAGATGGCTTTTATTGCGTTTATGAATTTAGGGCCAAATTCCATATATTCAAGTTGTTTGAATATAAATTTCCAGGACACGTTATCAAAAGCCTTCTGAGCGTCGAGAAAAATTAATGCCACTTGTTTTTCACTATGGGCTTCGTAGTATTCCAGGGTGTCCAATACTATTCTGATATTATTCTTTAACTGTCTCCCGGGGAGGAAGCCATTTTGATCCGAATGTATGAATTGGTTTAGGAATCCTTTAATTCTGCTAGCTAGGATGGAGCTAAAATTTTTATAATCGGCATTTAGAAGAGAGATAGGGAGGTAATTAGCTATGTCTGTAGGGTCTGTATCTTTTTTTAATATTAGCGCTAGGTTTGTTTCTGTCCAGGATGTTGGAATTATGCCTCTATCTAAGGCTTCGTTTAAAGTTTCTAGCAGGGCCTTTTCCATTTCTTTGGGGAGGTCTTTATAGAATTCGGGTGGGAGGCCGTCAGGGCCCGGGGCTTTATTATTTTTCTGCCCTTTGATTGCTTCTTTTAATTCTATGTCAGTAATTGGTTTATTTATTGTATCTATCATTTCCTGGGGTACTTTAGGGAGGTTAGCCTGTTCTAAGATTTCTTGTATTTTTTGGTCATGTTCAATGTTAGCAATATTTTCAGGGTTATCATAGAGTTTACTGTAAAATTCCCTAGCAATCTGTTTTTTCCTCTCCAGGTCATGGCATATTTCCCCATTTGTTGTCTTGAGGCAGTTTATGAGTTTCTTTTCTTTTTGTTTTTTGAGTTTATTAGCTAACCATTTGCTAGGTTTGTTGGCATTTTCAAAGTTATATTGACTGCAACTTTTAATTTGTTGTGCTAGGTTTTGTTGATCTATTAAATTTAACTCGTGTTTTATTTGTGACATTTTTTGTTTGAGTTCTTTTTTGGGGGGATATTTTTGTAGGTTTTCTTCTAGAGATCTATATTCTTCTTCAAGTTTAATCAATTTCTGTTTTTTTACTTTGTGTTCTTTGGCCATATACGAAATAGCTATTCCTCTGGTTACGGCTTTGGCTGTATCCCATACATTTTGAAGGCTAGTGTGTTCTTTAATATTTTCTTGAAAGAAAAATTTCATTTCTGTTTGTAACTTCTGTTTAAAACTTTCCTGGTTAAGTATAGATTTTTGAAGCGTCCATCTAGGACATTGTTTGTTTCCTTTCCATATTACTTTTAGCGCATTGTGATCTGAAATAAGGTTGGGTTCTATCTCTACCGATTGGAATTTGGTATTGAGTTCTATTGTGGTCCAGACCATATCCAGTCTTGACCAAGATTGGTGCCTATCTGAATAGAAAGTGAATTTTTTGAGGTTAGGATTTCTGTCTCTTCAACTGTCTTTAAGTTTTAATTCTTTAATTAAGTCAAAAAAGGCTTTTGGTAATATTTTTTTCTTGTGCTTATTCCTTTTATCGTTATTATAGTCCAGTTCCTTATCGATTATTCTGTTAAAATCCCCCAATAAGCAAATATTGTCCGTAGCATATTCTTTTATGGTATTAAGTAGTTTTTTTATAAAATCTTTCTTGGCCTTCATTTGGGGCGTAAATATTAATTAAGGTTATTGTTTCTAATTCTTTTTGTAGTTCTAATATCAAAACTCTACCTTCTCTATCTTTATATTTCAGTTTAGCTTAAATGTTGGGATTAATATAACAAATTACACCTCTCTTTTTTTCGGAGGCTAGAGATGTAAACAGGTTCCCAAGTTTATTTCTATTAAGAAGATGTTCAAATTTGTTTTTAATATGCACTTCTTGCATTGCAATAATATCTAAGTTTAATTTAGCAATTTTATTTAAAATTTGATTTCTTTTTTTGGGCGCGTTCAGTCCATTTATGTTAATTGAGTATAGCTCAATTCCCCTGCTAGACGAATTTTGTGCTAAGTTTTGGTTATCTGTACTTTGGTCTAGTTGCCCTAGTACTTCTAGTCTCTTTTGGTAAGCCTGCGTAGCCATTATTTCCCATATTTATATTATCGATTGCCAGTGTTTCTTCCGGTCTATTTGGAATCTGATCCACTGGCTGTTCACTAATTGATGTAGTAGTCCTGGTTTCTTTATTGTTTGTTATTTCGGTCGTCCGATCATTAGTAAAATGTTTTTCAAAAAATTCCTCAGCTTTATCGACCGAATCTATTTTAATCTTTCTCTCTTGCCAGGTCACAAGCATTCCCTCTGGGACAAGCCATCTAAAGTTAATGCTGTGTCTAGTCAATTTAGCTGATAAGAAAGTGTATGGCCTACGTAAGTCTCTGACGTGCTTCGGGACTTGTTTAAGAATAACCAGTTGTCTCCCTTTGTAGTCTTTGGGGTCTTCCCGTGCTCTATGAAGAATTTCGTCTCTGACTGATTTTTTTACAAGTTTGATGTGGACTTCCTTAGGGAGGTTATGGCGTCTGGCGTAGTTAGTATTGATCCTGTGGACTTCGTCTATTTCGTTTAGCATTGTGTCCTTTTCAATGCCTAACGCCTTTGAAAGAATGTCGGCCATAATGTCTGGTAAGTCCTCACTTTTCTCCTCCCTGAGGTTTTGAAATCTAAGGAAGTGGTTAGCTTTTTCGCTCTCAAGTTGAATTACAGTGTTTTCTAATTCTTTATTGGCATGGACTAATTTTTCAGTTAGATCTTCCATTTGTTTATGATCCTGGTCAATCCTATTTTCCAGATCCTGAATTTTTTGTTCTTGTTTTAACATCTGTTGTTCAAAAGCCTCATGCCTTTTATCCATATTTTGCATCCTTTCTTTTAACTCGGATGTATCGTTTCTCACTTCACCTATTTCTTTTTTAATATCTTCATGGTTCTTAAGCATTAACTCCTGCATTTGGAGCAACATGGATTGAAGGTCTTTGTATGAATTAGACCTTTCTCTGGGCAGCATATCATCCAGCGATCTCTGAGAAGAGGGGCTGGGTATAGCTGAAGTAGATTGATTGATTAATTGATCTCTTCCCAGATCCCAATCTAGACAGGTTAGATAGACTCGTCATTTTGGCGATATTCCACCTGCTGGCCCACTTATATAGATCCCTAATAGTCCGTTCCAGAGTTAGATAAGAAGAAAATGCTTAGTTAGTGTGTTAAGTATTCAGATATAGAAATAGCAATTCAAATACTTTATATTAAGGATCCTCAAATCAATTGGCCTTTAGAAATAGAAGGGTAAGTGATGGAAGAAAGGTATGAATGCAGTTTTTTAATCAGGCAGAGCAAATAGGTGTAGATAGCACTGTACACAGATATGTTAAGCTATTGGAAGGGAGTACAATAGCTTAGCTTCAGTTACATTCAATACTTGTAGGTTTTGTGATTAGTTTCCCCCAGCTGTGAAATTCAATCAAATTTTATAGTAATCACAGTATAAATATATCAATGGGGGTGTTTCGATGGGGGATTTGCTATTTCACGGGTTTTCAAAGGGGGCTTAAATCCATAAAGTCCATTAAAATTTTTAAATCCATTAAAAATTCATAAAATTCTTCTACATTACTGCTCTACTCTATTAAAGAAACTGGTAGGATATCACATGTAGTTCCAGCTGAGAAACATTATAGAATGACTGTTTAATGCAAGGGGTGGGTTTTAAAAGTCCAAATACTCATTAAATACATTAAAAATATCTTTCCTCTACTTCACGGAAATTCATTTTTCACGGGTGGTCTTGGAACGCATCCCCCACGAAAAACGAGGGATCACTGTACATACTGTATACTTATATTATTGGAAACAAGGATTTGTGGCTTTTAAATTGTATGTAGAAATCCTATGCCCTTATAAAAATCAGCTATGGAGAATATTGGACGGTAGAGGTAAAGCTTCTGTGTTGTATAATATGTGGCCAGTGAAATAGTATGCAATGATTTGGAAGGATCATAATCTGCAACATGGATCATGACCCCAACCCTATCCTTCTGCACTTCCCTCCAATAGATACCATGCACAGACCAATAACATCATATCCTGTGTTAGATGGTAATGTCATTGTTGGCTATCATGAACCAGCATCCCTGCAACACCAAAATAGTAGAGAGAAAATAGTAACTGCAGCTGATAGGACTATTGAAATTTATTTCTGACATATCAATGAGCATTTGACTCATTGTTGTCTAAACTGCCAACAATTTCCAATGTCCCAGATTAAGACTTTTTCACCCTGAGATTTTTCTGTGCAAATCACTTTGCCACTGAGGCTTGACTCTCATTACATAATCTTTTAAATAAATGCTTCAATTATAGCAAGGCTATAATAGATCCTGTGCACTGAAAATGCAATATATGATTTCTGGAAATACCTTATTCTTCTATTGATTTGACAATACTTAATTATAATTTAGCAGCCCTTGATCTGGTGATCTTGTTATTTTTGCCTGTTCCTGACAAGTTTCTGTAAACTTTTATTTGAACTTATTTATTCAGTTTATTTTTATAAATATAGAATATTATATATTTACACTTTGCAGAATTTCTCCTATAGAGTAACATTTATCTGAAGAAGAACCTTAAAAGGAATCTTGCAGGTTTACAGCAAAGTTTCATCTAATCTTTCATTGTGCCTGACACAATGAAAGACTAATCACTAGATGAAACTGTTTGACTCTGGCATAATCATTGCAGATGACCACACTAGAAATTTTGCTCAGAAACAGGAAATTAACAAAACAGAAAAGTCTACTGAACAAGGTTTTCCTTCTGTGGGTTATATGCAGTGATGGGCTGCTGTGCCATTAAGTCTTCAAAAAAATAAATAAATCCCATAATATGAGTCTCCGGAGAGAATAATAATAATAATGATAATAATAATAATGAGTCTTTTGCAATAGCTTAATTGACTGTCCTTTTAAAGGACATACAAGTAAAGTAAGCAAAGTAAGAATGTAGTTTGAGATGACACCAATTCAGCTGAAATCTTCATCAGCTTGTCTCATTTTATAATCTTCAGGAAAGTGGCCAGAATGGGAACAGTTGACAAAACATTGGATAAGACATTGACATGTTGACCTTTTCCCCTATTATTTCTTGTCTGCAATAAAACTACGATGAGTTGTGACTGGTTCATGAAACACCTGAGAGAGATTGTAATATAAAAGTGTATCTGTCTTTCAAAGATAGCTACAAGATTGTGTGATAATAAGACATATCATCAGTTGTCATGTACTTAGTGAATGTGGTATGTGTGTTTGAGAGATTTGGTGTATGTAAGAGTGATTTAGTGATACAGAGGATGGATTCTATGGAAGATAATTTATAACTACAAAATTACTTTTCTTCCTTTCTATTTCATCCAAAATACCTTCTCCTTTTAGTTGTGAAGAATTACAAGATATAGATCTTGAGCTGAACTTAGAAAACTCATCATTCTATGACCAGTTTGCCATCACACAGGTAAGTTAAGCCTCTTTGTTCACAGAACTTTGGGGAAACTTCAAATGTCATGAAATGTCTTCCTCATATGAAAATAGACCATCCTTACTTAATGCTATCTAGAATCAGTTCACAAATGTTACACTCAGCACTGTTTCACTCTGCACTGGATGATTTACATTGTATTTCATCTGAAACAACATTTATGTCTGTAACAATAGATCTGACATGGTTCATTCACATAAACTAACTGAGCCTGAGCATATCTAAAGATGAATTAAGATGGAAAAAATGGTAGAAGCCAAATTCTGGGAGAGATGGTTGGACATTGTGCAGGAGAGAAAATTAAGGGACAGATGTTATTACCATCTGTCAATTTTGGAAGATGGAACACATTAGAGCTTTATTACTTTGGAGAAGACAATTGGAACAAGTGGATAGAAATTGTAAGGAGGCTAATTTTGACTAAATACTGAGAGAAGCTTCCTAACAATGAGCAATTTAACAGTGAAACTTGGAAGATGATGGCCTCTACTTCATTAGATATATTGAAGAAACTGCATAAATATCTAACAGCTGTAGTTGCAGACTCTATGTTAAACAGAGAATTGGAATTGATAATCTTTAATTAGTTTCCCAGCTCTGTGATTCTGTGAATGCTGTAGTCATGAAATTATGAAAATGCATATTTTAGCTCCTCCTAAAATGATAGCATAGTTATCTTTATTTGGAAACTGCATATCCAGACATATATATAGCAAGAATAAATCTATGATGGTCTACGGGTATTTTGGGACTGCAGTTCTAATAATTTAGGAAATGTAGGAGTTAACAGTTTTAGACATCATATAATTTTTGGAAAGGTATATATTTATATATTTAAAATATTCTCATCATCTCTCTCTTTTTTCTAGTTTGGTCTTTGGGCTGCTTGGCTGACTTGGTTAGGAATT
This sequence comes from Erythrolamprus reginae, assembly GCF_031021105.1. Lineage (NCBI taxonomy): Eukaryota > Metazoa > Chordata > Lepidosauria > Squamata > Dipsadidae > Erythrolamprus > Erythrolamprus reginae. The sequence continues at coordinate 46,232,092 of NC_091950.1, forward strand.
ACAATTTTGGCCTTTTTGAAGGTTTATCATAATTATCGGCAGGAGGACCTCTTGGATAGCCTGATTCACGAGAAGGAATTTTTGTTAGGACGATCTTCATCACGGACTTCTTTTGAGGAAGAGAAAAGTGGCATAATCTAATTTAATAAGCCTCGCTGCATAGAAGGTGGCAGGTTGTACAACTTGCTACAATTATGGCCCTCAGCTGGAGGTAAAGATGGAAATTGAATTGGCATGTCTAGAAAACCTTTAAGGGAAAAAACGGAATCAGGAATTTTGCATTCTATTAAATAGTATTGTCCATAGAATATCCCTATTAAAATATAACTATAGTTCTCACAGTTACCTGAATCACAATTTGTGATTCTTTTAATTGTTCAGTGCTTTGTGATTTTCAACCACGTGTGCAAGTTCTTTCTATTGAATAACCTGTGATACCAAATTAATTTCTCAGGATTAATTTAGGAAAACTAATTCACACGGGGAAATCATAATATGATGCTGCAAGTAGATATGTCATATATGCTTGAACTACGTATTGGACTACCATTGTGTGGATTTGCTTACTTACCTAAAGTTGCCATTCCTGTGAGGTTTTTTTTTAGATGTTTGAAGACATAATTTTGATCCATCTGCTTAGCTGACCTCTACTTTCTTTCAGAAATGGTGTTTTGCATGATATGAGCAGTCCACATTGATATCTAATTATGTATGTATGTATTTATGTATGTATGTATTTATTTATTTATTAGATTTGTATGCCACCCCTCTCCGTAGGCTCGGGGTGGCTAACAACAATAATAAAACAGCGTATGACAAATCTAATATTTAAAATACCTAAAAACCCTTATTAAAACCAAACATACACACAAACATACCATGCATAAATTGTATAGGCCATTTATTCAAATGATGTGATTTTTCCTCTCAAAGTAGGGTGGAAATGGAAGTCAATGATTGGGTATATAGGCTGCCCAAAGTCCAGAAGTAGTTGAACAGCCTATAAATTAGATTAATAAATAAATCTATTATATATAGTGTTGAAAGCAGGGATTTAATGTTCCCATAATATAGGTAAAATCCATAGCATAGGTAAATCCATGGGAACTTACATGTTAAGTATATACCTCAGAAGGAGTTGGCCATATGGCTTGGACAAAATTATTTGTGGCCACTGGTGCTCTCTCTCTCCATAATTTCAATGAATAAGCCTTAGGTGTTGTCTTTTGAATTGTATGACATAATCTTAATTAAGAAAAACAAGATAAATGAACACTTATTTTTTTAACACAGCTATGTGCCAAACCATATATATCTGATGCATGTAGAACGGGTGGGGGCAGTTTTTGCTGAAGTAGTCTGATTTATATGATTTAGCTTCCATCAATTGACACCACAATTATGTAAACATTAGCAGTTGTGGTTCACTAGTCAAAGTATGGCACTTAATGATATTAGTATTTTAATTGTGCATTGGAACACTGAAACTATTCAAGCATACTATTAGTTGCTTATCATGTAACTCAACAGTTCTAGTCTTCTACAGATAATATTATTTTTATTATTTAAGGTTAAACTGAAAATATTTCAGAATCAGCATCTAAAAATGTGATGCTGTAGATTTGCCAGTTAATTTGTTATACTTATTTGTTACACTATTTATTATTTAATGCAACATTTCCAATGCTTTTGGATATGCAGCAGCAATTGTATCAATAGGAAATTGCAAATTTGAATTTTGCGTTTTATTTTTGGTTTCAAGTTTTGAATAGTTGGCAAACAATGTCCTGCTGGTACATGTTTTTATATTAATGAGATTGACAACTTGCTGTAAGGAATAATTCTAGTATACTCTCCAAATCACCTCAAGGAATTGCAGACAGCACTCTTGCTTAGCTTCAACTTTGAGGTTGGCACATGAAAGATATTAATATTGCTTAATAAAATATAGTGACAATATATATAGTGATAGTTGACAACGTCTCTTGTAAGCAATTAATATATCTTGCTTGCTTCTTCATATATGGAAGTGGCATTTATGCTATAAAATGTTAATTACATATTCCACTGTACTAGTGTTCATATTTGATGTTGCTATCTCTGTGTGTATAATATACAGTATTGAGTGCAACTACCCAAATCTATAAAATAAGCATCTAAATTGTTGGACAGTTGCTTCCTGGTTGAATTAGAATAATTTCTTTTATTTAAACTATTGTGGTGGCAATGTGGGGCATTTGCTTTTCAAAAAGTAAATTGTACCCTTGAAAGAGATCCTATGGTAGCAAACTTTACATGGAATTTAAAAGCAGGGAGGCAACAAAATACTATACTGTAGCTTAAAGTGAATTATAATTTTACATAAAAGTTAGTGCAATTCTTACCCATCTCCCAAGAGCAAAACAATTTAGTCTGCATTATAGATGAATAGTTACAGCTTTTTTTTTTTTTTCCAAATAATCAATTTGTGGAGTAATTCATCAGGTTATTGTAGTATCTTTTTGAAGTTACTCTCTTCCAAGGAATTATAAGTAGGGTTTTTAACTGCTTAGTTCCAAAGCTTTAATTAGAGTAAGAATACAACAAACCTGCTTTTTTTTCTACGCCATTAATAACTGTAGTGTTACATTTATTTATTTCAAGATGAAATGGAAGAAATCTTGTTCTTGGCTTCTTACAGCTTTAGAGTTTACTCCCCAAAATTAAAAATATTTAATGATGAATTAATATATTTGTTGCTTTTGTGTAATATAGGATCATTTCACATAGGTATAGTGCTGGCTGGCAATTGTGGACCTATCACATCAAGGGGTTATTGGTTGGAGAAGACATGCCTTATGTTATCAATCTTTTTAATAGAAATGAATGCCAAGAGTTATACTGACTTGAGTGGTGAGATAATTTGTTTGACCTTCATGAGAAATGGACATATGAATCTGGAGACACTTGTTTTTGGTCATTTTTGCATTTATCTACATGATTGCAGCTATATTGAATTGAGATGCTTCCCTTTTTATAATGTTGCAAAGGTGACATTTCTTAAAAATGAAATGTTTTCTGAATCAATAGTTGATATTAATTATATGTAATGTATATATGTATTAAATGCCTTGATTTTAATGCTTCCTATGCCTTCTGATTATTAGGTTTGCAAGCTTGGTAATCTAGGATTATAAACTCTAATTTACTTTTTAAAAAGTTTTACAACTTTTTAAAATCATCTACAGAATCGTAAATAACTGTTTTGTAGTATATTTTATTATTATTATTTTGTTTTATTGCACTTTGCTATTTCAGTTCCATTTTGACTCTGAGGTCTTACAATTGTACCGCATAGTGCAAGATTGGATTTTTGTCCTTACAATATAGTTGTTTTCCAAATATCTTTTGAAAAAAAAAATAGATTGGATTCTACTCTCTGAATACATTTTCTCAGATGTATATTGTGAAAAATCTTTTATTATTTAATTTGAGAATTTAAAACAATGCCAGGGATCTCCATATGAAACAGTAGAGTCAATTATAATGGAACAATGCATATGATCAACCACACCTTCACTGTTATCCTGGAAATATTTTGGTTAAACTAAACTAAGGATGGATTTCTGAAACAGAAACCCCCCATTAAAATAGAAAAATTAGATATGAGCAGCAATCATTAACTACTGAAATTGCCCAACTGATCTAATATTCTACTGCTTTGTCAGAATTTGACATTATTCCAAATTTTTACACCCATCTAGGTATAAGGTCAGGACAGAATAAAAAAAAATATAACCCAACACTGCCTAAGTGGAACTTTTCATCTGATCTATTTGTGTCCTCAAATTTTAATTCTGAGTTTCTAAACAAATTAAAATGTACCAGGTCAACAAATGAAATTCAAAATAAATAAAATTGAAATTGAAAATATATTTTTTGCATTTGTTTTATACTTTATGAAAGTGCATGTATGTCTGGCTGATTTCCATTGTTTTTTTGAGTCTGTTTATTTAGGCATGAATAACATGCAAATATTAGAATAATTTGAAACTTTAACAATGCTGATGATGTTTATTTCTTTTAGAACTGAGCATGGTGTTTTTTAAAAAAAATATGCAGTGAATTCTATATTGCAATGCTTCATGAATATCAAGCAAAGCTGAAATTTAAAGGCCCATTACTTTTCTCTTGTGAATGGCTGACCTTATATTGGCTTTGGGAGAAGGGTGGATTTAAGTGGCCCAAACAGCATTGTATTGTAGTGTTGTATACTCTTCTTGTTGTTGTTTAATGAATATGTTTTATATCAACTGCTTTTGCTTCTCTTTGGAAAGCATACTGAGCTTCTGATACAGTGCCATGCATAAATAAATGGTCATAAAATTTAGTGTATTTTGGCATGTTATTTCAGAAGAATTGAATAAGCATGTTTATAAATCAAATTATATTTTTCTCAAGATAGGTTTTCTTCTCGTCTTTAGAAGGAATCAAAATTGGATTGTATTTATCAATTTTTAAGACTGCTGAGTTTGATATCTATCACTCTTTTTTTAATATGCCTTCTTTTCCAAGCTGTGGTGCAAAATAACACAACAACATCATCCAATCCACCTAATTGCCTGTTTTGTTACATTTTTACTTTCCTGCTCTGGCACTAAAACACTTCCTTTAATATTTACCCATTCTTAGTTTGATTTCTAGAGCACCAAAATTATAGTATATTATTTTATGTGGTGTGGAAGGAGTGAATATGTATGTTTTTAAATTTAAAATTATACCATTTTAAATCACATTTGCTGCTTAGCCTCTCCTCTCTTCCTTTAATTTGGAGTAATATCACAGTGCTCATCAAATACCTTTTAATAAAAATAAGGACAATTTATGATCAGAATGAACTTGATAACAGTCCAGTTTGATTGTATGAAAAATAACATTAATTAAAATAAACTTAGCACTCTTGGATTAATTGCTTAAATGTAATCAAGGAGCATCAGTTAAAATAAAAATGATGTTAGCCTATGTAACAAATTAAATACATTATTATGTTTATGAAAACAATGTATTTTACACATGCAGGCACATTGTGTATATACATGAACAAAGAAAGTGTCTTAGAACCAATGCTTTTCCTTGAATGTTTTATTTTTATTTTACCCTATTTTCTAGGAGTTTTCAGAAGAGAAATTAGCCAAGACAAAAACAACTGAAGAGGATACAAGATGAAATAGTCTAACTAGTGAGCCTCCTTTCCTTTTTAATGGCTTTAAACTCTTCCATTTTCATTCATTCAGAAAGATGGGACAAACAGGATCGGCCATTGCAGGGCTATTTTAAGAGTTTTAGAAGCTTTTTACTATCCTCATGGTAAAACCGCCACCATCATCATTGGGGGATCGAGAGAAAAGTAGATAAAGATAAAACTTGGCAATGGCTTACAACTGGAACATTAAAAAGTTAATTAGCATTAAATTTTAATTAACATTAAAAAAGTGAATACTGAGATAATGTTATAAAAACATGAACAGAATACTGGCAACAATAATTATTATATGATAAACTTCTACAACAGACCGAAAGAAAAGTGGATAAAGAGGAAACCTGGCAATTGTTTACAACTGGAACATTAGAAAAGAAACTGAAGGCTTGTTTGCATTAGTTTTTGAAGAGCAAGCCATTCAAACTAAGGCAATGGGGCCAGCAGATATTGCTCCAGGTGCCACCTGTGGCACCTGTGCCATAGGTTTGCCATCACTGCCCTACACCATTTCTGACAGATGGCAGTCCAATCTCTTCTTGAAAGCTCCCAGTGATGAAGCTCCCACAACTTCCAGAGGCAAGCTGTTCCATTGGTTGATTGTTCCCACTGTCAGAAAATGTATCATTTCCAGGTTGAATGTCTCCTAACCTGAATTATGAAAGGTTTGGGAGTTAATTTGGACCCCTTTGCCTGGAAATACCATATAAAATAATGTGAGTGGTAAATAGTAAATGTAACTGTTAGAGTTTCTTCATTTGGTTATCTATGTATGGTATCTGGTTTTTTAGTTTTCTTTTATAATTTTATTTGGATTTGCCTCAAATCCCAGGGGAGAAAGAGCACAGCTTGGATACTTTTCTTAGAATGGAAGTGAATGAAGTATCATTTGGTTGGATGGATCTCTGTTGCATGAGCATGGATAAAGTTGATATTAAGACCTTTATGATTTAGTATAAATCATAAAGTAATAGATACTTTCAACAGAGCCATACTTCATGTTTTAATTCCAAGGGCTGCATGTTATCTCACTGCATTTGATAATAAAGTGTTTCTGATAGTCCTTCTTCTATATGAAGTTCCTGGACGTGGATAAAATGGCAGTGTCAAAATCTAGCTTTAATATCCAAATGTATAGTATGGAAACCAACACCTCTGAAGACCTGAATGGCACAGTACCTGGCAGGCCTGAAGATCCAAGACCCAAGAGATATAGTCAAAATAAAGTTCTTTTCTCCAAGAGTGAAAACCACTCATAAGTCACTTTTTCCTCCAGTGCATCTGTAATTTCAAATGGTCACTTAAACAAATGGTGGTAAGTTGAAGACTACTTGCATAGCATCTGGTTGTCAGAAAACACAAAAAAGTGAGCTCTTTTAAGACATTCACGGTGTGAAGGAAAAGTTAATTATTCTCAATAAAAAATGTTTTATCATATTCACCTTTCCATTTTTATGTCCACACATCATTCTGTAGATGATGTCCAACATTTGTTTCCACTTGAACAGTCACAAAGAAGTTATTTGTGTGTTGTCTAGTTTAAGAATTCTTATTTTTTAAGAAATTGACTGGCAACACTTTGTTATTTTGTTTGCAATGTCCACACATCACCAAGATTATTCTCAGTATGTTAATTATCTTAAAAGAAGGGCTCTAACTGCTACCAAGATGGCTGATAGATGATAATTGCAGTCTGAAAACAAACTTTTATTCTTCCGTGTGACAATGCTGTGTCCTGTAAGCATTTTCCCCTCACTCCAGAGTTCTTCAGATGCTAATCTAAAATAAGCCAGCTGTCGCTTCTAGCCTTTTTGAGGGCCTACTGCCTCAAGAACCAAGTCCAAAATTTCAAAGCAATTCGTCTGATCAGAAGAAGGATTGTAACAAGGTTGGAGTGAAATTCTTCCACGACTTTGAAATCTTGTTTCCTGCTGTTGTAGTATAGACTTGCGGCTAACAGCATCACAGCACAAAAAGAAAGGCCCAGGAACAAAGGTAATATCTTGATTGTTTGCTTGTGAGCTAGGGTGTTGCAAAAGAAACAGAAATGGATTAACTTTTTCCTTTATACATTGAAATCCCCATCACATCAGAACCTTTTTTGCATTCCAAATCTTGAAGAATTTATTATTATTATTATTATTATTATTATTATTATTATTATTATTATTATTATTATTATTATAACATAGAAACATAGAAGACTGACGGCAGAAAAAGACCTCATGATCCATCTAGTCTGCCCTTATACTATTTTTTGTATTTTATCTTAGGATGGATCTATGTTTATCCCAGGCATGTTTATCCTATGTTTAAATTCAGTTACTGTGGATTTACCAACCATGTCTGCTGGAAGTTTGTTCCAAGTATCTACTACTCTTTCAGGAAAATAATATTTTCTCATGTTGCTTTTGATCTTTCCCCCAACTAACTTTAGATTGTGTCCCCTTGTTCTTGTGTTCACTTTCCTATTAAAAACACTTCCCTCCTGGACCTTATTTAACCCTTTAATATATTTAAATGTTTCGATCATGTCCCCCCTTTTCCTTCTGTCCTCCAGACTATACAGATTGAGTTCATTAAGTCTTTCTTGATACGTTTTATGCTTAAGACCTTCCACCATTCTTGTAGCCCGTCTTTGAACCCGTTCAATGTTGTCAATATCTTTTTGTAGGTGAGGTCTCCAGAACTGAACACTGTATTCCAAATGTGGTCTCACCAGCACTATAAATAGCGGGATCACAATCTCCCTCTTCCTGCTTGTTATATCTCTAGCTATGCAGCCAAGCATCCTACTTGCTTTTCCTACTGCCCGACCACACTGCTCACCCATTTTGAGACTGTCAGAAATCACTACCCCTAAATCCTTTTCTTCTGAAGTTTTTGCTAACACAGAACTGCCAATACAATACTCAGATTGAGGATTCCTTTTCCCTAAGTGCATTATTTTACATTTGGAAACATTAAACTGCAGTTTCTATTGCTTTGACCATTTATCTAGTAAAGCTAAATCATTTACCATTCATTATTTTATTTGTTTGTTTGTTTGTTTGTTTATTGTTTGTTTGTTTGTTTGTTTGTTTGTTTGTTTGACTTGTATGCCACTGTTTTCCGGGGACCTGGGGCAGCTTGAGAAGGAATATTGGTTTCTCTGAGCATTTGAAAAGACGTGTCTATTGTTCTTCTAACCCAATATCTCTGAACCTGTAGCAAAGATAAGTGAAACACATTATTGCTCTGGAGAGATTTGTTGTATCTTCAACCAGTCACTAAGTGGCTGGTCATTAAGCAAGGACCACCTAACACTATACATTTCATTGCATCTAGTTATAGTGCCTATTTGTATTTTGTATAATTTTCACATTTATGTATTTTCCAGTTTGTGATATGTGGACTTTAATGGTGGGGTCAGACAAATATACATTTGTTTTAATATGATTTTAATTTTAGATTTGTTAAAGTTACAGTACAATTGATACTCTCTGTTCAATAATCTTTTCTTAAACACTGAAAAATCTGAAGAAATCATGGCAGCTTTCTAGAGTAATGCTCAAATTGTTGCTGATGTTTGAAGCTTTGAAACCATAACTTAAGTTTTAATGTATAAACATGTATTTTATTCTTTAAAAAAAAATCATTATTGCTTCTATTTCCAATTAAGTAATGGAGGCAATTCTTTTCTAGAATTATTTTTATTGTCAGTTTTATATAGGCTTTTCTCCAGGAAGCTCAGAGTAGCTTGAAGAGCCCCCTCCTCTCTCTTGGTTTGTGGCTTTATTATGTCTTCGTGAGGTAGAGTGGAAAGTGCCACGTGTATCGGTGGTTATTTAAACAGATGTCCATGTGCCGTCTCTAGGTTGGTTGAGGCAGGCAGGATTCCCTTGGTATGCTTGGTATGTTGGTATGCCTGAGAACATGTTACAGGTAGTCCACAATTGAGCCCCAGAATTCTGTTTTTAAGTTAGATATCTGTTAAGTAAGTTTTGCCCCATTTTACAACATAAGAACATAAGAAGAGCCATGCTGAATCGGGCCAAAGCCTATCGAGTCCAGCATTCGTTGTCACACAGTAACCCACCAATTGTACATGGGGATCTTGAGCAGAAAGAGAAGGTAAGACCCTCCCTTTCCCTTGACCCCCAACAAATGGTACCCAAGGGAATGCTACCTGCCTCAACCAACATAGAGGCGGCACATGGACATCTGTTTCAATAACCACCGATACACTTGGCATCCATGAATCTGTCTAATTCTGCCGTCTCCAGGCTGACAGCTGTCACAACCTCTTCTGGAAGTGAATTCCATAAACCAATGACACTTGGTGAAGAAATATTTCCCTTTATTTGTCCTCACTTTCTTACCTATGATCTTTAGGGAGTGCCCCCTGGTCCTAGTATTGTGTGATCCACCTTTTCTATACCATGCATGATTTTACACACTTCGATCAAGTCACCCCTTAAATGCCATCTTTCAAGGCTGAAGAGACCAAGGTGTTGCACCCTGGTTTCATAAGGGAGGTGCTCCATTTCCTTGATCATACTTGTTGCCCTTTTTTGCACCTTTTCCAGTTCCTTTATATCCTTCTTGAGGTGCAGTGACCAGAACCGTAGACAATACTCCAAGTGTGGTCTCACCATCGATTTGTACCGAGGCAATACAACACTTGCCGACCTATTTTCAATTCCCTTCCTAATCATGCCAAGCGTGGAATTTGTGGGCTTTTTTTACTGCTGCTCTGCACTGGGTTGACATCTTCATTGAGCTGTCTTTCCTGCCTTAGTTGTAAAGTGATTCACTGCAGTTGATAAGTTAGTAACACAGTTGGTAAGTGAATCGGGTTTCCCCATTGACTTTGCTTGTCAGAATGTCACAAAAGGTGATCACATGACCCCTCCCTCCCCTCTTCTCTCTCTCTCTCTCTCACACACACACACCTAAGCTGCATCAGGGTCAATTGTCCATTTAAAATATGGATATTAAAGATGGATGTTGACAATTAACCTTTTAGGAACAGTAATTTCTGAGAATAGTGGTAATTTGAGCATGATTTCTTTTAAAAAAACCTCAATCTACCAAAAATACAATGGGACAGAATAACAATTGAATGGATATTATCTTGACAATGACTAGATTTAGACTAATCTGCATAAATCATATTAATAATACGCTGGAAGAAGCTACGAGCAGTGTGTATATAAGGCAGCTTCCCCTCTTTCTATCCTGTTCTGTTTTGGAACTAACGTAAGTGTCAAGTCAGGGCATCCTGATGGGTTGCAGAGCCAGATAAAACATCTGTTTCACCCAACATGGCAATTTTTATTTAAGGTGCTTTGCTATTATTTTGTAATGATGGTATTCTTTTATAAAGCTATTTGTGCGTGGAAAATCTGCGCCTGAGATAATGATTTTAAAAAATTGAATAGACTACAGCCATTTGTCTGTTATATGCATATAACTCATAAGTGAAATTTAAAAACAAAACAAAACAAAAATCCTGCCATTGCTGTATCATTATGGGTAAAGGTCCACCATTCACTATGGCCCATTTAAATTACCTGCTATTACCCGCTCCAGAATTCATGGTAAGCACACTTAAGCTGTCAGGCCAAGGCACACGAGGAAAGCAGGAGTCATAAAGCCAGGCAACCCAGCCCATAATAATGTATCAAAATGTGTGAGAGGGAAACACAATGCTAAGAGCAAATCATTTTAAAACACCCAAGAAACTGAATCAATGTTCTCTAATAGAGTCGGGGGGACTACTTGCAGCAAATGATTTATTCATCCTTCATGAAGCCGTTCTTTCCGCTTGCAAATTATCTTTGAACAGACTTCCATTTTCTTTGCTAAATCGATTGCTATTTAAAATTACTCTCTTTTGTTCCTTTTTGTGAATAGTAAGCTTGTTTGCTTACTCCTCCATGCATGTGCGGATTCAAAAGTTATTCTGCTTCCATCTCATTTATTATTATGGTTGGTCACATAGTCAGCCAGATGTTTAGACTGGATTTGGCATTTGTATGCCTCCATCAAGTCCTTTCCGCAGACGGTTTCATGGTGTCAAAAGTATTGTCACAGACAGTAAGCTGTTCTAAATAGCGTTGCCTTTTGCAATTGAATGATGGTGATTTTGATGGTGCTCAAGTGATGCTCCAGATGTTTTGAGATGGTACCCAAGACCTTTTACCACAGTCATTCTACTTCTGTTTGCAGATCTTTGTATTTTGCAATTTCCCCAGTTCTTTCTTTTCTATTTTGCTATCTCCAGGTACTTGTCATGCCCACTGTACAGACGTTTTAATCTGTACAGTCTTTCTATTGGATAACTGCTAATCTTGGGTGTTATGTGGCATGTGCTTATCTAAATTCAAAATAATAATAATATTCAAAATAATAATAAATGTCCAAAGATATTTCACCAGAAGAGCCCTTCACTCTTCCACTCTAAACAGAATATCCTATGAAATTAGACTAACAATCCTGGGCCTAGAAAGTCTAGAACTCCGACTTCTAAAACACGATTTGAGTATTGCCCACAAGATCATATGCTGCAATGTCCTACCAGTCAATGACTACTTCAGCTTCAACCGCAATAACACAAGAGCACACAACAGATTCAAACTTAATACGAACTGCTCCAAACTTGACTGTAAAAAATATGATTTCAACAACCAAGTTATCGAAGCGTGGAACTCATTACAGGACTCAATTGTGTCAACCCCTAACCCCCCCCCATCACTTCTCCCTTAGACTCTCCATGATTAACCTCTCCAGGTTCCTAAGAGGCCAGTAAGGGGCATACATAAGTGCACTTGTGTGCCTTTCGTCCCCTGTCCAATTGTCTTTCCTTTCCTCCAACTATCCTATATATTCTCTTCCTTTCATATATACTCTCCTCTAAGTTCACTTTCACCCTCTTTTATATTATCACATGTCTATCTTTCTTCCTATGTATTTGTGTATTGGACAAATGAATAAATAAATAAATAAATAAATAAATCAACAACAACAACAACAACAACAACAATAGAGTTGGTAGGGACCTTGGAGGTCTTCTAGTCCAACCCCCTGCTTAGGCAGGAAACCCTACACTACTTCAGACAGATATTTATCCAACATCTGCTTAAAAACTTCCAATATTGGGGCATTCACATCTTAGAGCATTTGGCCTTTTTATTTTCTGTTTTGTAATCCCACCAATTCTTCCTGGAAGGCAAATGGCATTTCTTGCAGCCATTCCAGTCCACCATTGTTGCTACTTTCCCATTGTTTGTAGTCAATCTGTTCGATCTTCTTGCAGCACCTATCTAAGTGGTCCGCTGTTCACTTTCTTTGCAGAGGTGACATTAGTGGTTGTTGGTGTCTTCTCAAATTCCAGCTTTTATGCATTTGTTCATTATTTATTTATTTATTTGTTTATCAAATTTATTAGCCACTTACCACACGGCAACTCTGGGTAGCTTATTGTCCACAAAACCCAAATCTCAGAGCTTTACAGAGTCCCCATTTCAAGTACTAAGGGCTTTTTAAGTAAGCCATTACAACATGCTTGCAAATTACCAGATTCAATGCATGAAGGCACTCAGAATTTCTCTAAAAGTCTTAATTCAAAACCAGAAGACATGGTTATTTATTTGTTTGTTTGTTTGTTTGTTTGTTTGTTTATTTATTTATTTGTTTGTTTGTTTGTTTGTTTGTTTGTTTGTTTGTTTGTTTGTTTATTTATTTATTTATTTATTTATTTGATTTTTTTTTTTTATGCTGCCCTTCTCCTTAGACTCAGGGCGGCTTACAACATGTTAGCAATAGCACTTTTTAACAGAGCCAGCATATTGCCCCCAAAATCTGGGTCCTCATTTTACCCATCTCGGAAGGATGGAAGGCTGAGTCAGCCTTGAGCCGGTCATGAGATTTGAACTGCTGACCTGCAGATCTACAGTCAGCTTTTAGTGGCCTGCAGTATTGCACTCTACCTGCTGCACCACCTCGGCTCTTGTTAGGAATATATCTCAGTCTAATCAACTTCAAGGGAAGATTGGAATGCCATCTGTCTCAAATGGTGTCGGAACTCCTGCTTGAGTGTGTGTGTGTGTGTGTTGGAATAGATTACCTGTAAGGGTCCCTTCCAATGAAAACAAGCAAGCAAGCAAGCAAGCAAGCAAGCAAGCAAGCAAGCAAGCAAGCAAGCAAGCAAGCAAGCAAGCAAGCAAGCAAGCAAGCAAGCAAGCAAGCAAGCAAGCAAGCAAGCAAGCAAGCAAGCAAGCAAGCAAGCAAGCAAGCAAGCAAGCAAGCAAGCATGCAACCAACCAACCAACCAACCAACCAACCAACCAACCAACCAACCAACCAACCAAACAAACAAACAAACAAACAAACAAACAAACAAACAAACAAACACTTAGCAATTGCATATTACTGAAGGTCCACCTAGACTGGGAAGGATTATTTATGACTGTATTTTATGCTTGTGTCACTATCAGTCACATTTCTCTTTTAATCCATAAAATTGTTTGCTCTCACTCTGAAGTTTCGCAGAGAGGTTCTGTGTGTGTGTTTGTGCAGCAGAATAAAAATAAAAATGAAGTCTATGTTGGTATAGTAATTTTATCTTGCACTCCAATGTTTGTAAGGAACCTGGTATATCATACTATATTAATTTCTTTGATCGAAGCATCTCTCCACCAGATTTGGTGGTATGTACATACCTAATACACACAATAGCTCTGTAAGACAGGCCATTGTTATTACATAACAGCTTATTTCAAAACCAAAGAAGGGGTCAATACTCGATGGAAAGCCTGGCCCAAGGCCATCTAATGAATTCCTGCCAGAGTGATATTTGAGCCAGGGAAGAATTATAATGCTTTGGATCCATTCCAAATAATTTGTATTTTTATAGCAGGTGTGCATTAGGCATTATTAATTATGATTGCAGCAAATATTATATGTATCGCAGGCAGTACATACAACTATTTAGTCACAGTAGGAAATGTCTAGAAAATAGCACACAAACTTGTATATTGCAAAGAAAATCTTTGGGGATTAATACAAACAGGCAAATTAGATAAGGTTGGAAATTGCCCAGTTAAGAAGCAAATGCTGATGTACTTAGTTGTAAATGTAATGAAGCTTTATAAAGTTTCAAAGAAAGTGAGCATGATTTCTATTTCAAAAGTCATTCAAGTTAATTTAGCTAATTCTAGTTTCTTTCTATGAAGAAATACACTTGCTCAGATTTGTTTTTAAGACGTGCTGGGATTTTTGACTGGATGCTGTTGCAAAACAAGTCCAATGCACAGGGAAGGAAACAAATATAAAATATGCTTTGTGTGGCCACACATCACCCTCCCAAGCTAAACAATCAAGCAAGCAAGCAAGCAAGCAAGCAAGCAAGCAAGCAAGCAAGCAAGCAAGCAAGCAAGCAAGCAAGCAAGCAAGCAAGCAAGCAAGCAAGCAAGCAAGCAAGCAAGCAAGCAAGCAAGCAAGCAAGCAAACAAACAAACAAACAAACAAACAAACTATTTATGTGCCTTAAAATATGCCAGTTGAAGAAGACATGTCACCCTATCAAAACAAAACAAGTAGATGTCTCCTCCTGTCAATAGAACAATTGCCACGTGACTTAACATCCTAATTTATCAGACTTTTCACTTATATTAAGATGGGACTCTCCACTTTTACACATTTTTGGTTGCTTTCTACACATGGGCAGTGAAATGGGGGATGGGGATGGGATCCTGATAGGATGTCACTGCTTTCCATTATTCAGACCACACACACACACACACACACACACACACACACACACACACAAAACATATATACACCCTGTTGTGGTTCAGCCTGAGGCTGCTCAGGGACCGGCTGGGTCTCTGCTGGCTCCATGCCCGGAGGAGGATGACAGCGAAGAGGAGGGGGCTGAACAGTCGGACGGGGGAGAGGAAAGTCAGGAATGGGACAAAGGAGAACAGCACGAGAGCCCCGGGGGGGGGGGGCTCTCCCCAGCCAGTAGCTTGGAGTCATTAGGTGATGAAGCTCAAGCCGTCATTGACATGCGACAGAGACGGTCAGATCAGAGAAAGGAGCAATTAAAGAAGTATTATCAGCACTGAATTAGGAACAGCTGGGCTTGGGTGTGGTCCTCCTTAGCAGGGTTTAAAAGGCAGGCAAGCCCTTGAAGTCATGTGGAGTGTTATCAGTTGGAGTTACGGTGTCCTGCTTTGTTCTCGGCGTCTCTGTTCCTGGCTTGTGGCCCAGCAGTTTGGAAGACCCGTGGGAGGTGTAGGTCTGCTATCTACAGCCTCGTTTTGGCAGCAAGAATCCTGTATTGCTGCATGGACTTTTGCCTTCGTGGATATATCTGAAGATACAGCATTTTCCTGTTTGTAAGGGCATTTTCTGTTACCTGTGTTTTTCTTGAATTTTATAAAACTGCCTTTGCCTTTTACCAGTGTGTCTGGCTTCTCTTTTTGGGTTGGTATTGGCTTCTGGAGTGACCCAGACAGAACACCCCCCACCCACATATACTGTACACAGAATAGAATACATGCCAGGTATTATCTTCCCAATGCAACTGTTGGCTGTGTGGCTTAGCTAGGTTTTTGGAACACTGAAAAACTTTTAGGGAGTGGGTTCTTGGGTGGTGGGGAGTCAGTGGGTTAGGCATACTCAATCCATGTTGGCTGAGAAGTCTGGGAATTATAGACTAATCCACATCATGGATATCAAATTAGACAAATCTATGTAACAGAATGTTTTGAGTAGAAATCCATTTTATAAATCCATTTCAGTTATAAGAAGAATGATTATATGACTTTGCTTGTTGCAGAAATATAGCCTGTTATGAGAAAACAATGATTTTGTAACCATGCTTTCTATTTTATCCCCCCCCCGCAAAAGGTGACAGAATTAAAAAAACCTGCTTTTTTTTTGAGTCACCCTTGGTACACAAGGATACATCATCTGCTTGTATCTTAGAATGATATTTGTTGATAAAAGCCATCCAAATCTTGATTTAGGGAGAAATCTACTGCAAATGGAAAAATGTCTGTTCTGCCAAAATGCTTTCATTTTTCAGTCTATATAGCTGAGCCACATTGATGGTTTGTGTTGTCATTTGGCAACATAAAATTTATCAGAGACCATTTGCACTAAAGGATATAAATGGATGAGTTGGCAGTAGAAAATGAGGATTTCTTATCACTTCTCCAAACATGATTTTTCATTGTGAGCTTTGTCATCATGGCAACTTTATTATAGCTCATGTAACTTTATAGCAAGTGTTTTAAATAGAAATAGGAACAAACAATTCTTATATTTTGTTTTCACTCAATTTTTCATTTGACAACTTTAAATTTGGTTTGATATGCTTTCACTTTTTGTAGTATTTTTCCTTTAAAAATGTCTGCATTTGTGAACCTTTGCTGTTTGTGAACATGTGCATTAAAATTGCTTATTATTAGAGTGAAGTACATACAATATACAAATAAAAGTGTATGCAATTTTGTAAAAAAAATCATTTGTACATTGTATGTACTTCATTCTATAGTAAGGAATTTTAATGAACATGTTCCGTTAGTACAGTGCTTCCCAACCTTTTTTGAGCCGCGGCACATTATTCACATTTACAAAATCCTGGGGAACATTGAGCCGGGGGGGGGGGCTAAAAAAGTTTGGACAAAAAACCCTCTCTTCCTCCCTTTCACCCTATTTCTCTCTCCCTCCCTCTTTCGTTCCTCCCCTCTCTCCATTCCTCTTTCTTTCTTCCTTCCTTCATTCCTCTCTTTTTTGCTCTTTCTCTCTCCCTCCCTCCTTCCCTCCCTCTTTCTCTCTTTCTCTTGCATTCTCTCTCTCTCTTTTATTCTCTCTTTCTCTCTCCCTTGCTTTCTCTCTCTCTCCCTTGCTTTCTCTCTTTCTCTCTCTCTTGCTTTCCTTCCCTCTTTCTCTTTCTCTCTTGCTTTCTCTCTCTCCTTCTTTCTCTCTCTATTTCTTGCTTTCTTTCTCTTGCTTTCTCTCTCACACACACTCTTTCTCTTTCTCTCTCTCTTGCTTTCTTTTTCTCTCCCTCTCTGTCTTTCCTGCTTTCTCTCACACACACACTCTTTCTCTCTCTCTCGCTTCCTTGCTTTCTCTCTCCCTCTTGATTTCTCTCTTGCTTTTACTTCTCTGTCTTTCTCTCTTGCTTTCTCTCCTCCTTTTTCTCTCTCTCTCTTTATCTCTCATGCACCACACCAGCAACAGAGAGAGAAAGAGAGAGAGAGAGCGGAGAGAGAGTGGAGGGCGGCTTGCTGGTCCGCGACCCCCTGGATCAGCAGCCCCGCATGGCCCCAGCACAGACTCCGCCGTCGCCTTCGCCTCCGCCTAAGAGGCAGCAGCCACATTCACCCCTTCGCCCTCCCAGGTGTCCATGGCGCTCAGCACCCAGCCACGCACCACCTCCACCTCCCGGTACCCCGCCTGACTGCTACCTGCAGGAACGGGTGGTGGGGCGCCATGAAGGGTGGCGCTTGAAAGCCACCACGGCGCCATTGTTGTCATCACGGCGCAAAGCCACACAGTCCCGGATCGCTTGCTTCTCCGGCCAGCAAGCCGGCTGCCTGGGAAAGCAGCACGCTTTTAAAACGCACATTTTTCAAATGCGCCGCTTTCCTAGGCAGCAGACTTTGCTGGCCGGAGAAGGGAGCGATTCAGGACTGCGTGGCTTTGCGCCACTTCAAAAATTTCTGTGTGGGGGGGTTCCTAATGGCTGTGCGGGCGCCCGCCCACGCAGCTTAGAAGCAACAGTGGCCGGTGCCCTCCCACCGGGCCCCAAAAGCTCATGCCGTCACCACTAGGGAAGCTCCAGCCAGGCCGGGCTCGCGGCACACCTGACCATGTCCCACGGCACACTAGTGTGCTGCGGCACACCGGTTGGTAAACACTGAGTTAGTATATATCACTGCATACATAATATTGTAGCAATTGCATTTTTAGGTTGTATTGTGAACAAAAACAAAACAATTAACATTCAACAATATTCTAAAATGGGTTGAGGAGACAAAAAGTGGGTTTAGGGCTGAGACTTTTCAGCATCCTTCCTGCAGTTCCTCTGAGGATGTCTTTCCAAAAAAAGCTGGCTTTTTTGTATTTCTTGAAGAAATTGTAATATTTTAGGACTTAAGTGGGTGACCACCTAATTCTATGAAATCTCAAATCTCTCTTCTCAAATTGAATTCTGGCTGTCACATTTTGGAATTGTTCTTAACTATTAATAGGAGTTGCTTAAGAAATAATTAAGAATAAGTTATACTTTCTAGTTAGAAGTCAATGGGTAACTGTAATCCTGACCTTCCTTGGCAGATCTTGCTTAGAAGAACTCTAATTCTGACCTTACTTAGAAGTTGACTTAAAAGGTGACATTAACAATTTATAGGGACATTTCCAAAACATTTTATTACACATTGTTGAATTATGGTACTGTGAAAAGCAATTTTTGAAATCAGAGTAAAGGAACATCCCAGAGGTTATGAAACTTCTCTGAGCCCCACTATTTATTTGTCTGTCTGTCTGTCTGTCTGTCTGTCTGTCTGTCTGTCTGTCTGTCTGTCTCTCTTTCTATCTCTCTCTATCTCTCTCTGTCTCTCATCTATCTATCTATCTATCTATCTATCTATCTATCTATCTATCTATCTATCTATCTATCTATCTATCTATCTATCTATCTATCTATCTACCCACCCTTCCCTACCCTAACATAACCTACCCTACCTACCTACCTACCTAGCCTGCCTGCCTGCCTACCTAACCTACCTAACCTACCTAACCTACCTAACCTACCTAACCTACCTAACCTACCTAACCTACCTAGCCTACCTAGCCTACCTAGCCTACCTAGCCTACCTAGCCTACCTAGCCTACCTAGCCTACCTAGCCTACCTAGCCTACCTAGCCTACCTAGCCTACCTAACCTACCTAACCTCCCTCCCTCCCTCCATACCTACCTACCTACCTACCTACCTACCTATCTATCTATCTATCTATCTATCTATCTATCTATCTATCTATCTATCTATCTATCCATCTATCTATCTCTATTTGATTATATGCCACCCAATCCCATAGGACTCACTAGTACTATTAGTGCATGAGGAAGTTATATTTAGAAACATAGAAAATAGAAGATTGACGGCAGAAAAAGACCTCATGGTCCATCTAGTCTTCCCTTATACTATTTCCTGTATTTTATCTGTATTTATTTCCTGTATTTATTTGCAGGATAAAACCAGTGTTGGAACTGAGAGCTAGTCTTTCTGTATTTGATTTTAGCTTCCTTCCCCAATTTTTATCTTGAAATTCTTTCTCAAAGGTTTCTATTCATTTATTTGGGAGTAAAGTGTACTTATGGAATAAAAACGCAAATAAAACATAATCTGAGAGGGTTTTTTAATGTTCTTGTGGGGCTAGATGGGTTTGTAAAAATCTGGTTAAATCTTGAGATAATGATGGAGGAGTTTTTGAAACTCGTTTATTTGTAATTTTAGTGTGTTATGGAATATTTACTTGTTCCTACTTGTTTTTCTTAGTAAGGTGACATAATATTTAATGTGTAGAGCTATGCTCAGTGAAACCCAGCTTAAATTTCAGTCTCAGCTGTAATTCATTGAATTACCTTCTTTCAACCCAATCCATACAATAGCATTTTATTGGAAGAATAATTTGGGGATAGATGGTGTATACTGTATGTCAGCTAGAGAGCTCACAGAAAGAATTCTAACATCAATCAATCTTTATGTGAAGTTATATTGCAAACTTCCTGATATCCGCTCAGACCACTTATTCTTATAAATCTTAGTTATCCTTTTTGAATGATAGCAATTCGTCAGGTTCTCAAGAGCCCCTTTGGAGTCATCTCACATTTGGAATCTGATCCCTCAAATATTTCTTTGTCTGATCTTGGTCTTTCTGCATGCTGACAGATTTTTGGATTTGAGCTGGGTGTTTCTGAATGGAAACGATGTACTCATCCACTAGGCCATTCCCTTTTTGATTATTTATGACCAAACAATTGGAAGCATTTGCATGTAGGGAAGAATTAGGCATATATTTAAACAAAACAACACCCATGCAATACGTGTAAATGAGATCTCTAGTTATTCATTGACTGTGCTTGCACTTTAAGTCTTAAACATGAATCTTGTACACCAAAGAACAACCTCCCAAACGATGAGATTTTCTTTTCTTTTCAAGGTTTTTGAAAATCTTTTCAAGATCTTCTTTTCTTAGAAAAATGAGTCACATATTCCCCTTTAGGGGTCACTACAGCCACAGTTCAACAAATAACTCAAAGCTACTTAGGAATCTTTCAAAAAGATTGGGTATTACAAATCATAACTAAGAAAGCCTGAAACATACCATTTGTAATAATTTCTCCTGGTTCCTGGAATCGAACTCTTCTTTCTGCTTTTTCCTTTTCTCCCAATGCTTGTTTCATGGAAGATTTTTTCCTTAGTATAGATGGAGGACATTGGGTAAAACGTGGCTAAAGAAAAAAAGAAAAGTGTTGAGCATGAGTTAAATGTCCAGTCTTCGGAGAGGGGCGGCATACAAATCTAATAAATAATAATAATAATAATAATAATAATAATAATAATAATAATTATTATTATTATTATTATTATTATTTTATTATATTATTATTCATATTATTCATATTATTATTCGTATTATTAGTATTATTATTAGTATTATTAGTATTATTATTAGTATTATTAGTATTATTATTATGTCAGTACAACACAGCAAACGAGATCACTATGCTGGATTTCATATTTCATCACCAGTCGGGCGCTTCCCAAGCACCTAGGACTGCGTGATGTAGCGGTGAATTATGTTTGCCGATCCCAGTAAAGCGGCCTTTTGCAATTGACAGATGGAGATTTTGTCAATTCCAATGGTTTTCAAATGTCCGCTGAGATCCTTTGGTACTGGGACGACTTCACGGGCTTATGCCAGAGTCGTTGCAGCTCGATTTTTAGATCTTCGTATTTCACTAATTTCTCTAGCTGCTTCTCCTCAATTCTGCTGTCTCCTGGGATTGCGATGTCAATGATCCATACTTTCTTTTTCTCCACGATCACAATGTCTGGTGTGTTATGCTTCAGAATTCGGTCAGTCTGAAGTCGGAAGTCCCACAGTAGTTTTGCTTGCTCATTTTCAAACACTTTTTCGGGCTTATGATCCCACCAGTTCTTTGCCACTGGTAAATGGTAGTTCCAGCACAAGTTCCAGTGGATCATCTGTGCCACAGCATCATGTCTATGCTTGTAGTCAGTCTATGCAATCTTTTTGCAGCAGCTGAGTATGTGATCGATTGTTTCATCTGTTTCTTTACAGAGTCTGCACTTTGGATCGTCTGTTGATTTTTCAATTCTGGCTTTGACAGCATTTGTTTATTTTTATTTATTTATTATTTAGATTTGTATGCCGCCCCTCTCCGAAGACTCGTTCTAATGGCCTGTTCTTATGCCGCCAGTATTAGTCCTTCTGTCTCCTTTTTGAGTGTTCCACTTGTAAGCCATGACCAGGTCTTTTCCTTATCCACTTTGCCTTCAATCTTCTCTATTATTATTATTATTATTATTATTATTATTATTATTACTACGATGATGATGTGATAATTGATTACATGTAATTTGGTTATAAGATTCTTTGAATCTCTTTGTACTACTGTAAAGAAGAAAGAGTTGATTAGGCCAAGCTGCTCAAGATTCAAAGCACTTGGTAGCAACTACTGGCATGAATGAATAAAGAAAAAAAGTGTATTTGGGGAGAAATAATAAAAATGGCTTATTAGAAGGAAAGAAAAGGAAGGAAATCTGGGATAAGATTTAGGAGATGATTTAACAATTCTTTTTTTTTTAAAGCAAGTTAGGAGGAAGTAACAATATGAAGTACTTAAGAATTTGACATAATGAGATGTCTACCATAATTATATGTGCAAGTACATCATTTTGAGTGGGACAAATTACCATCATTCCACATAATTATTACCTCTGAATCCTCCATGTAGGCTTTAGTTGATGCAAATAACATACTAGAAAACTGGATAACATCCATATCTCAGCATCCCATACTGAGGGAAATAAATCCTATTAAATAGGAAAGCAATATTCAAAGAAGCTTAGTTGACAATAAAGATAATAAAGATGTGTTTAATGTGGGCCATTAGTGGGAATCAGCTTTGAGTGGAAGTCAAGTTCCAGAAGAAATGGAGGAAGGAAATTTGATTCATGAAACACTAAAAGAGATTAGTACAATTAGGCTTGTACTGAATCTCTCTTCTTAAATAACATGTCCAACAGTTCAAATGCCCATAATGCTTTGTTATCTCAGTTGGAATTAAGCAATGGATGTTCGTTAATATGAAGCCTATAGCAGATAGTAGCATCCAGCTGACCTTGGCAGTTTTTCAAACAGCTAAACAGGATTAGAGCTCACTGGTATTTAGATGGCAGACTACCAGAAATCCCATGACTGTAGGCTAAACGGCGAAGTTAAAAAATAAATAACTTGGAAAAAAACCAAGGCAAACAACTTTGACATTGCTTCCCTCATTGGGCCATCCATGGACACAAAGAAGCTCACAGATCTTTGAGATCCATAAGACCCCTCTTCACTAATGATTTAAAGGGTCCTTAAAAGACATCCAATCACTGTGCCAAAATAATAGCAAAGCAGATGAAGTTTATATCTATTTAATGCTGAGTAGCTGATACAGAAATGCTGTTAGTTATCTGGACCCAAGTATGAAATATTATTTGCTGTACTGTGTATATATTTAATATTAATGTGGCCTATATAAAGATCTGGATTCAAAGGGTAAAATGCAGATCTCCATACAGTTAAATATGGGTAATATTTCATATCATTGGGATTGTTCAGCTACCAAGCGATGCAAGTCATCTGTTTTAATATTCTCACATGTGCTGTGAACTACAGTATGTTCTTTCAATTTGGGCCAAACACCAATGTTCTCAATAGCACAAATGTTTCTTTTAGCTTGTTTTTGTACATAGATGAATGCCCTCAGAAATCAGCCTCATTGTGGACAGCTCATTTATCTTTCTCATGCTATTACAATGTGATTATATTACACTTATATGATACAAATTAGATCCACTATAATAATAAATTGGAATTGGAACATTAGAATTTCCTTCCAATATTATAATAAAATTATTATAGAATTTTTGTTGGGAGGCAATTACCATAGATTAGGATTTTAATACTCTAGTCCTGGTCTAGTTAATTCCTGGTCTAGTTCATTCTTAATTCCTGCTCTACTCTAGCATGACTCAGCACTGATTGATGAAATAGGCTTTTAAAATTTGTTCCTGCTGGGTCAATGGCACCTGGAAGAGTTTCTTTTCTAAAGCTATTTGCTTTGGACTCTTCTTCAGATGGGGAAGAAATAATGCCTCTTACAGATAGTCCTTGCTTACCAAGTATTCATTCAGCAACCATTCAAAATTATGATGGCCCTGAAAAATGACACTTATGACTAGTACTTAAAGTTGAGGCAGTCACATTGTCCCCACGGTCATGTGATCACGATGTGGGTGCTTGGCAACAGCACCTTTTCAATCATGTTTCCCATCTTCACAGTTGGCCTTTGACATACCACATCAAAGGGGAAACTGAGTGGAAACTAGAAGTTGTAATCATGCAACTTGCTTAGCAATCTGTGATGACCAACTTAACTACCACAGTTGGAACTGATGTCATTGTCAGGTTTGAACACATGTTCTTTCATTTTATGATGCTTAGTAGCCCCAATTGTGGTTGGTAAGTGAATTGCCATATGAGAAGGGGAAAATTGCTGCCCTTAATAATTAAAAAACCCCCTCAATTTTAAGAAACTCAACATGAACATAACGGTGAGGGAATCCATAGCAACTTTGTACACCAAGTGAGGAAAAACTGTTTAAAAGTGTTTGCAATTCTAGATTTCTCTTCTAATGTCAAGGATATGACTAATGAATCCAAGCAATTCAGCACTCCAAGACGTTCAGCTTTCTCAAAGGACTGGTTTATCGGCACATTTGAAAGCAAAACCAGCTCTGGCTATTTCCAGCACTTTGAATATAATAAAAGAACAGAGCGCTCCCTCCCTCCTTGTCACAGGTCACATTGTCCAATGAGGTTTTCTGGTGTCTCCTTGATAACCTCTTCTAGTCTCTGACCAGCACCTGTTGGAATGAATTTGGTTCCCATGAGATACTAAGGTGTTGGTGTCTGCTCTGACATTCAAGAGCTCCTTCCTCTTCCCAAAGTGTGTGAAGTTGAGAAATGCCCGACCGGCGGCTTAAACCGCCAGCCAAAATTGTCCCCGGAGCAGGGGGACGCTGTGGGCGGCTCCACGGAGCTCCGAAATTCTGGGTTCCGAGGAAACCGGAAGTTCGGCTTTTGGCAGCGCGCCAGGTCGGCGCGCTGCCTGCTGGGAGTTAGGCTACCTTCACCTGGTTCAGCAAGGAGTTTTTGCCCAATGTTGCCAAGGAAGCTTCTGGTAGGAATTTCCGCCCCGTTAGTTTTGGCCTCTGCAGGTCCTTAGTTATGTTGAATTTAAATATTTAAATTTATGTATTTAAAGTTACGTTATTTAAATGTATGTTAATTTAATAAAATGACCCTTATTTAATCCACAATATGTCTCAGCGTCTTTACTCCGCTTCCGGAGCAAATGGAGAAAATGGCTGTGACAGTCCTAATCCATTTTGAAGAATTAAGAATTTTGAGGAATGGTTTGATTCATGTTTTAAACTGAGCTGATTTTCATACCCTCGAAAATACATAGAAATTGTAGTTTCTCATAGTTTTTTCAATTTCTCCTAATTTTATCATATAGTTCCTGCTTAAAAATATTAGAATATACTTTTCCTCTGTTCGATCACATCTAGTTCTCAGAGACTGCTTGGAGAGGACCCTATCATTTTCTTGGCAAGGTTTTTCAGGAATGGTTTGCCACTGTCTCCTTCCTAGGACTTAGAAAGGTTACCTTGGGCTTTTTGTCTAAGGCAAAATAAGAACTCACAATGTCCTGGCATCTAGTGATAACATATATTAAATTACATTAACATCAACATACAGGATATAATGGGTAAAATGTTTATCAGAGCAATGTTTTTTTTTAAAAAAAGTAGAATTGCATTTAGCAAACGCTTTCAAGTAAAGTAATACAAACCCCAGCAGAAGAAGATGTAGTTTTTCAAAACAGTAGATCTTGTTAAATTGAGCAGGTCTGGAACTGTTTCTGTTTTGCTGCGAAATCCTTTGCCTAAGGGGTCTTTCTTTCTTAAAAGGTTCCTGGTTGCATGTTATGGTATTACATTATTCTGTGATTCATTGCCAATTCTACATTCCTAGCAATAATATTGCATTTGTATGGTGCAAGAAAGATCTTGTCCTTCAAGGAAAATGCTGCAGACAAATTATTACATTGGGCTGATAACACTATTCATTCAATGACTGTGGCTGTGTGTGGGAATTAGAAGGAGAAACACGTATGCAGAGGTTTGTTCCGTTTTCTGAATCTAATTTACAATGGCTCTATTGTATAGTTTTTCAATTTCTCCTAATTTTATTATATAGTTTCCACGTTTGTGGTGTAGATTGTGTCTGTTACTTTTATGTACCAGACCCAATCACATCTAAACACCCAAGCCTTCTTTTGTTATAAGAAACCCTGAATGTTGCCATCAAGAAATAAAATTTCTGAAAAAGTCATCTGAAAGTATGTAGCTTGTCTTAAATGTAAACATTTTAGTAAAATCAGACACATTTATAGATCTAGACAATGCAAATTACATCTTCCTCTGGTCCTTAAAATTTTCAGTCCAGATGGCTTTCTATTTCATACACTTTACTTAGCCAGGATCATTGTGGCATAATTATAGACCCTGTGGGTTCAGTTAACATCTGTTAATATCTGCTACAAGCGTTCTAGAATTCTTACCTTTTCTTTCTTGTGCATTGGAGAAACTGAAGGTGTACATTTATGCTAAATAGAAAAATATTTGCAGAACTTCTGAAAGCCTTTGAAAGGAAGCTCCTTCAATACTTCTGTGAAGAATGACAGAGAGAAAATAAAATCCAGAAATGGAAACTGATCAATATTACTACTACTACTACTACTACTACTACTACTACTACTACTACTACTACTATTATTATTATTATTATTATTATTATTATTATTATTATTATTTAGATTTCTATGCCGCCCTTCTCAAAACGACTCATGGCAGCATACAACACTAATACAACAATATATAAGAAATCCAATATCTCTAAAATATAAAATTTCTAAACACATTTAAAAGACACTATGAACATTCACATACACTCATCCAATCCCATCATTTCTCATACCGGCTGGAGATAATTTCATCACTCACAGCTCCCATGCCTACCGGCAGAGGTAGGTTTTTAAGGCTTTGCGAAAAACCAGGAGGGAGGGGGCAGTACATATCTCTGGAGGGAGTTCATTCTAGAGGGCCGGGGCTGCCACAGAGAAGGCTCTTCCCCTAGGTCCTGGCAGTCAACATTGTCTGGCTGATGGGACCTGGAGAAGGACGACTCTGTGGGACCTAACTGACTGCTGGGATACATGAGGCAGCAGACGGTCCCAAAGATAATCTGGTCCTAAGCCATGTAGGGCTTTATAGGTCATAACCAGCACTTTGAATTGGGCCCGGAGACCAATTGGCAGCTAGTCCAGCTCACAGAGTGATGTTGAAATGTGGGCAGATCTTGGTAGTCCCACTATAGCTCACATGGCTGCATTTTGCACAATTTGTAGTCTCCGAACAGTCTTCAAAGGCAGCTCCATGCAGACAGCATAGCAGTAATCGAACCTTGAGGTGATAAGGGCATGAGTGACTGTGAGAAGTGACTCCCTGTCCAAATAGGGCCACAACTGGTACACAAGGCGTACCCGTGCGAAAGCCCTCATTGCCACAGCTGAGAGATGGTCTTGTAAGCTCAGCTGTGGATCAAGGAGGACACTCAAGTTGTGGGTCCTCCCTGAGGGCGACAAAGACCCTCCCCCCAGGGTAATAGATGGACAATTGGTATTGTCCCTGGGAGGAAAAACCCACAGCCTCTCCGTCTTGTTGGGGTTGAGCCTATTAATGCCCATCCAGACCCTGACAGCCTCCAGACACCGGCACACTACCTCCACTGCTTCACTGAGTGGACACGGGGTGGAAATGTATAGCTGCGTATCATCAGCATATTGATTTTACTATTCTCATGATCAATATCATCATCATCATCATTATTATTATTATTATTATTATTATTATTATTATTATTATTATTATTTATTAGATTTGTATGCTGCCCCTCTCCGTAGACTCGGAGCAGCTAACAACAGTGATAAAAACAATACATAATGACAAGTCTAATAATTAGAATCTAAAATAACAATAGTACATTTAAAAAGTCTAAAAAGCAAGGAACCCCAATATAAAAAACATACATACAGTCATATCATGCACAAAAACTACATAGGCAGGGGGAGATGTCTCAGTTCCCCCATGTTAACGACAGAGGTGGGTTTTAAGAAGTTTACAAAAGGCAAGGAGGGTGGGGGCAGTTCTAATCTCTGGAGGGAGCTGATTCCAGAGGGTCAGAGCCACCACAGAGAAGGCTCTTCCCCTGGGTCCCTCCAGACGACATTGTTTAGTCGACGGGACCCGGAGAAGGCCAACTCTGTGGGACCTAACCAGCCGCTGGGATTCGTGCGGCAGAAGGCGGTCTCGCAGATATCCTGGTCCGGTGCCATGAAGGGCTTTATAGGTAATGACCAACACTTTGAATTGTGACCGGAAACTAATCGGCAAACAATGCAGACTGCGGAGTGTTGGAGTAACATGTGCATATTTGGGAAAGCCCATGATTGCTCTCGCAGCTGCATTCTGCACGATCTGAAGTTTCCGAACACTCTTCAAAGGTAGCCCCATTTAGTAAAGATACTTTTACCTTTTCTTTGGAAAAAACAAAGTTGAAGAAGAGCTAGTGCTTTTGCTGCTATTAACTTTTTATTTTACATCAGCTCTAAAATGTTTTCATGCCACTAGATACGCTGTGGCTTTTGCCAGCTATCTTACACAGTTGGAATCAGCAAACCACTGAAAAGCATTTGCTCTTGCACAGTGCCATGTGCTTCCATTGGCTGTTTTGTATGGCAAGTATAAAAAATGTCATTCACTGGAAGACTTTGCCCTTGCAGCTCAGGAGAGGTGGAGACTGTGGGACACATGCTCTTGAGATGCTCCTGTTATACAGAGATTAGGAAAAAACATATTTTGCCATTAATTGCAACCTTATTTATTCCTTTCCCTAATAGTATTAAACTGACTATAGACCTCACAGCTTATGTATTGTAATTTTATAGTATTGATCATGTGCAATTGATAGACTGGATTTTATCATGGATTTTATCTGTTATTTATCATTTTTATCTTACAACTTTGGGTTGTGTATTTACTGAGTGTTTTTATTTGTTTTGGTCTATGTCTGTAATAAAGTTGAATTGTAATTCATGCGGTCAGGAGGAAAAAACCTTTGAGTGTTGGATTAAAGTGTTAAATAAACGGCTGGATACACTTTTAGATCTGTTACAATCCTACTTTATTTGAATTGAGCAGAAAGAAGTGAGCAGGAATTCTACCAGTGTTCCCATGGACTTGGATAAAAAGCTATTTCCTGCAATTCTCAATGGACTTCATACACCAGAGACCATCTGCTATGCACACTGAGATTATATGCACCAAAGACGAATTCCTTGTGTGTCCAATCACACTTGGCCAATAAAGAATTCTGTTCTATTCTTTGTTAATGCAAAATCCTTGCCAGAGCACAGTTGACTTAGCTTCAAGAAAACACAAGTAAAATTTCTCTGGAGACCCCATTGGTCAACATAGGAAGGTATTTAAAGAGGCAAGTCTGGTGTACAATTTGCAGCATCCAATTCCTTGACATCTTTAGTGCACTAACTCATTGATGTAACACATGATTAAGACTTCGCTATAAAAAGGAATTAAAATTGATTGGTGGCCACTAATGCAAATAAAAGCAAGATTTGAAGAAGATAAAAGAAAAAGAGGAATACTAAAAAAGAAATCACAGTTAGACTTGACAAAAAAATGATTTCTAGAATATACAACTTTCTGTTAAAACACAAAATGCAGAGTTATAACTTAAAAGGGAATATCCAAAGCTGGCACAAAAATTTTCAATATGATATTAATTCAGATAAATGGGACATAATTTGGAATAAAAATTATAAATTAACCAAATCGGCCGCCTACAAAGAAAATATATATAAAATGTATTAAAGATGGCATCTCCCACCAACACGACTGGCGTAAATGTACCCCTTATTAAACCAAATTGCTGGAGATGTAATGAGAAAGCAGGGAGTTATTTTCACATATGGTGGACCTGCTCACAAATCAAGAAATTCTGGAGTAAAATACAAAATTGGATAGAGGAACTGACTAAAATTCAAATTAACAAAAAACCCGAAGTATTTTTATTAGGCATCATAGATCAGAATATGAAAAAAACCCCAATATTATTTAATATTACATATTTTGACAGCGGCCAGAATTTCAATTGCACAATTCTGGAAACAGAAAGATCTACCAGATGACTCCATATTGCTAAGAAAAATTATGGACTGTGCCGAGGCAGGCATGATGACACTCAAAATAAACAATAAAGAAGGCTTCGAATATTATAAAACATGGAACGATTTTTATGAATGGTTAAAAATAAGAAAAAAAATAAGAACTGCCATTTCCAAGGCAGTTAATTTTATTGATAGGGTTGGGCCGAGATGCAAAAAAGGAGCTGTGATGTTCCTTCAATACATCAGGGTGATTCGACACAAAAATATGTAATCCTTCCCTGGTGCAGAGCTGAAGGGATTGGATACTGTAGCCTAGAGGTTAATTCTCTGCCTTGCAAAGCAAAGGTTGCAGGTTCAAGTCCCAGTGAGGGTATGGCTAGTTGATGTGGCCAAAATAAGGCCGAAATAGATCTATCCTAGTCTCCCTTAGTTTTCAAATTCAACAAAAAAACATGTATATGTGTGTGTGTGTGTGTATTTATGTCAGATCACCCTGGTATATTGAAGGAACGTCACAGCTCCTTTTTGCCTCTAGGCCCAGTAAGGGTGTGGCTAGCTGATGAGGCCAGAACAAGGCCGAAATGGTGCCATCCTAGTCTCCCTTAATTTTAAAATTTCAGCAAAAAACATCTGATATATACATATATATATCACAGTCTACGGAGAGGGGTGGCATACAAATCTAATAAATAATAATACTGTAATAATTATATATATATATATATATATATATATATATATCCCTTAATTTTCAAATTCAGCTTAAACATGTGATATATATATATATATATATATATATATATATATATATATATATATATATATATATATATATATATTAAAAGGAATGAATTTACATAAGCGTTAAACTCTTTGAGACAAATTATGAATAATTTGATATATAAGAAATGGATGGATTCTAAGCGGTCAAAAGCACAACAAAATCGTAAATTAAGTGAATAACCAAAACCAATTTTCTTACATTATTGCTCGTATCAACCGTCGAATTGACTGACTCTAAGATGTGTTTGATGGATATGTACAAAATAATTAATCATTAGATTTTTTTTTGTCTGTGTTTTTTATGTTGTTTTTAATGTAAATAATTCAATAAAAACTATTTTTTTTAAAAAAAAGACTTCGCTATAAACTGAATTGAAGGAAATTTTGCAAAAACTCTATTCTTTGATCAAAATACATGAACAAAAATGCTAATACAAACAACAAGCATGATACATCCCACTAGAAATGGGGCAACCACTACATACTTTTCTCTCTTGTTGTCATAGAGCATAAATTAACAGCTTGTTCTGCATCAATATTAAGTGGGGCTAGGCAGGATTTCGGATCTGAAAGAAATAATGTATTGGAGTCTATGTAGGGCTTCATTTGGTACCTGTTGGTAATTCTTAAAGCGGTACTG
The DNA here is from genome assembly GCF_031021105.1 of Erythrolamprus reginae. Lineage (NCBI taxonomy): Eukaryota > Metazoa > Chordata > Lepidosauria > Squamata > Dipsadidae > Erythrolamprus > Erythrolamprus reginae. Next base: position 46,263,424 of record NC_091950.1, read on the forward strand.
CTTTACTGGGACTGCCTAGCTGCCCTTTAACAGCTGCAGCACAATCTTGGGAAAAATATGCCTTTTGATTAAGGAATAGTGAGCAGTTGCTACATTCACCCTTGTACACACTGAAGATTTTTTCCTCTCTGAATCCAAAATGCTGCATAGCCTTAAAACTGATCTCTATCACAACTAATTTAATTTTCAATCTTAACCTACTCTGGGAATCTTATAAAGAAGACATGAGTAATAATATCCACCTCCCTGGGCTCCACGGTAACCAACAGAGTGACATATTGGCAGTCCTACTTGAAGTAACATATAGCCACATGACTAGTAGCCATCAGTAACTTTATTCTCTTTTAATTGGCCTCATCCCCCTTCCAAGTCATCCGAGTTGAGGACCATCACCTCATTCTGTATGGAATTGCACAGTTAATAATGTCTGGTGTAAAAAAAGGGAAAACCCATTGCCTAAGGCAGCCAAGTCACTTCCTTTTATAACAGAAAGCTTTCTCTGTTGCAACTGCTGTTAAAATATAATAACACAGACACTCCACTTTCACACCAAAAAATCTGAAACCATTTAGAGTGTAGGAAGGGAGTAGCGGTATTATAGCAGACCACCAAGAATTATAACTCTGCAAAAAGGCAAAGGAGAGTACTGTTCCCTTTTTATACTTCCCAGCGGTAAAAAAATCTAATAATAAATCTTTTGTAATACTCCCCCAATTCATTTTTGTGCACACGGGAGAGCAGCAGAAATAATATGTTCCCCCCAATTTTGTTTGCAGGAATAAATACTCGAGACAAAGTATTTTGTAAATAATGCCTTTGAATGGGTTCATACAGCGTGGTTCAATTAATCCAAAACCTAGCAATTTTCTCATATCATTGAATCTGGTTTTATTGCACATAAGGTCACAGAAATAGTTGTTTCCAAGAATAATCTCAACTATTAACACTTCCAGGGACTCTGAGTGTCTGCCCCAATACATCATTTATATACGTGTAGGTGCAAGCACGGGTATGAATGCACATATACATATGTATACGTTCATGCACTCATGTATATATTAATAATGAAGTAACCTTATCTTGTACAATCTGAAAACAAAACCATGTAAGAGCAGGCAGCAAAGTATGCCCATGTAACTGGAAGCTTGCATATCAAGGCTCACCGAAGAAACAAATAATGAATAAATAAGGAAGGATCCTTCCAAAGTTCTTTTGGCTTCCTAAGTGCCAACTGATCCCCTGTTCAACATTCCTGCTATAATATTCCATTAAGTAAATCTGATCCATCTCCACCAGCTTAAAAATGGAGCAGAGCCCCTTTGGCAGGTACAAATTATATAATCAGTATTTCTCATAGCAATACACTTTATAGGATATGCATAAGTTTTGGCTAAGAAGGAACAGCTCCATATTGATAGATTCCCACTTAGGTGAATATCTATAGATATAGTATGGCTATTTCTCTTATCTGCCAGTTTATCAGAAAACATGTCCTATTATTAAGGAAATGTGGTAAGGCTCAATATACATAGCATTGTCTTATTTTAAATTATCTTTATTTATCACAGAGATGTCCAGTCTAAGGTACAAGGACCAGAGTTATCTGTGACAAAAAACAACATCTAAGTATTATTACCAAATAATAATTTTTCACATATGAGAAAGAGAAATATTAAATGCATGGTAATATATTTATATTGTTAGTATCACTTAATTATAAATACAAGCCAACTTAGTGTTTGTTCTAGGCATTGGTTTTGAAATCAACTGTTGGAATATCATTCAAACCTACCACAAAGGCATCTTCCCAAAGGACTCCCAATCTCAGCAGACAATGAAGGACCTGACAAATTGTGACATTATTGTATTGTATTTATTAGATTTGTATGCCGCCCCTCTCTGAAGACTTGGGGCGGCTAACAACAATATAAAAAGACAATGTAAACAAATCTAATATTAAAAACAATATAAAAATAACCAATTTAAAGAACCACTCATACATACAAGCATACCATGCATAAATTTTATAAGCCTAGGGGGAAGGGAAATTTCAATTCCCCCATGCCTGACGACAGAGGTGGGTTTTAAGGAGCTTGCGAAAGGCAAGGAGGGTGGGGGCAACTCTGATATCTGGGGGGAGCTGGTTCCAGAGGGTCGGGGCCGCCACAGAGAAGGCTCTTCTCCTGGGTCCCGCCAAATGACATTGCTTAGTCGACGGGACCAGGAGAAGGCCAACTCTGTGGGACTTAACCGGTCACTGGGATTCATGCAGCAGAAGGTGGTCCCAGAGATATTCAGGTCCGATGCCATGAAGGGCTTTATAGGTCATAACCAATACTTTGAATTGTGACCGGAAATTGATCGGCAACCAATGCAGACTGCGAAGTGTTGGTGTAACATGGGCATACCTTGGGAAGCCCATGATTGCTCTCGCAGCTGCATTCTGCATGATCTGAAGTTGAAGACATTATGTAGGAAATACTCCTATAGGGTCTATAGTGAAATCAGAAATGGCTCATTATGAGAATTTTGATTCAATGTCACTCTTTTATCAACCATAACTGATGCTTTAGATGCACCAGAAAAGCAACTAAAATATTCTTAGAAGAAGAGCACTGAAGGGGCTTTATAGGTCTTGATTAGAGCACAATCCCATGTTTGCTAAGAGCATTGTCAAAATATGCCTGTAATCTCTAACGGAAGGAAGGTCGGCAGATTTCATTCATTCATTCATTCATTCATTCATTCATTCATTCATTCATTCATTCATTCATTCATTCATTCGACTTCTATGCCACCCAATCCTGAAGGACTCAGGATGGCTTACAATAGTATAAATTACAAAACAATAAAAAGAAGTCAAATATAAACTTAAACTATAAAACATTAGTTAAAAGCTCCAATAAGCTAACCCATCAACATGGATACATATCTTTCATACAATTTGGCCATGAGTCATGCCTCCCAGGCCTGCCAGCAAAGCCAGGTCTTCATGGCCTTACAAAAAGCCAATAGGGTGGGAGCAGTACGGACATTGGGGTGGGGGTGGGGGTTGTCATTACATAAAACCAGGGCGGCAACAGAGAAGGCCCTGCCCCGCAGCCCCACCAACCTGCATTGCTTAGCTGACGGGACCAAGAGGAGGCCAGCTCTGTGTGCTCTTATAGGTCTCTGGGAGGTATGTGGCAAGAGATTGTCCTGTAAATAGTCTATTTTTAACCTATTATTTGGACAGTGATTTCTAAAATGTTCAACAAAACTTTTTTGCTTATATCATATCCTTTAGATGATCTTCAGTATTAAAAATATTATTGATTGATTGATTCATTGATTGATTAATTCAATTTCTGGACTGCCCAGATTCAGGGCGGCTTACAACATAAAACAGCTACATACAAATAAAACAGTAGAAATCAAAAATTAAAACTAAAAGTTTTAATTCTCAACTAATTTCTTCTGAACGACTATTACAAGCCTTTAAAATTTACTGAAATGCCTCCTTGAGGTTCTCTGCATGTGCATTGATCTTAATCGCTGCTTCCCTCCCAATACTATTTTAATATTTCTGTTCTCTTAAATATTGGAGTATCAATTGAATATGCATGCATTAATATGCATCGGCTTTGACCTCTGCTGCTAAAGACCTATCAGGTTTTAAATATTGTGAATACACAACTCTTTATTGAAAGAAGCTTCATAACATTCCCAGGCAATGGATATGGGTATGGTATGAACATTGGATTTTTTTTCTTCCAGCATTCCTAAGTTACACTTTATGATTGTGTCTTTTCGATTTTATTACCGTATGTGTTTTTTTAACCATTTAGCCTGTCCATCTTTTCCCAATTGTAGTGTAATTGATTCCTCTTTTCGTATCTGCTTCTCTCCCCACTCTTAAAACTCTAAGTATGACAATAAGCACTTTACCAGGTCAGAAAGACAAATTTGTGAAGAAAAGTACTGTTTCAGCTCAGAACTCAACATTGGATCAGTTACATACCTGTCCCATGACGTGCTAAAAACATATTCTGAAGTCCCAAGCCTGGGCATCTAAGTTGGGAGGCATCCTTAGCAAATCCTTCAAAAAAAGTAGCAGCTGTTCTCCTTCTCTGTCTGCAAATTCCTTTAAAGCTGTCAAAGATGTTGTAATCAGATGAGGTTATCAAACCCAATCCTCCTGAGACCTGGAAATAAGATCCAGAGATGAGCAGTTCAGCTGCAATAGGACTAAGGCAGGAACACTTAATGTTTCTATTGAAATTAAATGAAGGGACTTGAATTGTTTCAAGTGTGAAAAGCAAAGCTTCAACAAGGCTAAGCAGGACTGATGTTTTGGGCTGCTTCTTTAAACTGATGTAAGATAAAGGTCTAGGTGGCCCATAATGGAATTCGAAAGCAGTTAAAACATTTATTGATGGGAGCAAATTCTGCAAAGGATTGAATGTTTAGCTGTGCGGGTTTTCCTGGCAACTCTCGCCCCCTCTTACAGCTGAGTAGTTTTATTACTGGGGAATCAGCAGAAGCCAAAAAAAGATGCATAATCCAAAGCTTTTATTTGATCAAGTCTGCAATGTGAAAGCCCCCAAAATAGATTTGGAAAACAAAACAAAAAACATTGCAGTTTGTTTTATGTCTGCAAAGAAAGTAGCAGAAGAGGAGGAGGATTTAAGATACCCAAAGGGCCTTCACATTTGTAGTTAGTAATAATCTCTACCAACAATTTGATCTCCTGCTTTGCAACTTGCCATTAACAATATCCATTGATTAATGTATAATGAGAGGAAGGGACAGAAATGCCAGATGCATCTGGCCGGACTGAAGTCTGTGCATTAAGAAAGATGGAGAACATTTGTATTTAGGCAGAAGAAAAGGTGTTGATATGGAGGATAGTCACTGTTTTATGAACTGGCTCACTGCTGCATGTGAGTTGCCTGTATTGTGTAAGAAGGCATTAAAAATGAAATAAAGAGTATAAGTAGAGCAACTCTGAGCACATGCCTTTTTCTAACTGGTGGCAAGAAACAACTATCCATATAGAAAATTAATCTATGGTAAAGTGACCAGACGTCCCGCTGTCTGCGGGACAGTCACGCTTTTGAATGATTTGTCCTGCGTCCCGCCCACTTTCCAAAATGTCCTGATTTCTGAATGGAAGAGCGGGACGGCCAGCGGCGGAGAGAGAGCAAGAGGAACCCATATCCCTGGAAGGTAGGGTTTAGTGGAGGACGAGGGGCCTCTGTGCCCCTTCTTGGATTGGCCTCGTTCTTACTCCCCTCCGGCCCTGTTATGAGGAGAAATCTCCATATAGAGAAGCCAGAGCTGCCCGCCTGCCGCCTTGAAGCTCGGAGAAAAAAGCCTCGGCGGGCCTTCAGTTCTTTTCCTCTTGCCAGCTCCCAGTCTGGGCTTCTGAGGGAAGAGGAAGGGAAAGAAACGTGCTCCCCCCCTTCACTTTCTTTGGCGTCACCTTCAGTTCTCATCGCCTCTCAGCTCCTCCCTGTCTTTAAATGCGCCAAGGCTTTTTTACCTGGGAGGTCCCTGCTCAGACCGGATTCTCCTTCTTGAAGGAGAATTTGTGATGCCTCAACCTTTAGACCATTTCTGCCCGTGTATCTTTTCATACATCTGTTTTTCTTTCTTTCTTTCTTTCTTTCTTTCTTTCTCCCTCCCTCCCCCTCCCTCCTTCCTTTGTCTCTCTCTCTCTCCTTCCTTCCTTCCATCCTTTCTCTCTCTCCTTTTTTCCTCCCTCCCTCCCTTCCTTTCTCTCTCTCATTTCCTTCCTTCCTCTCCCATCCTTCCCTCCCTCCTTCCGCCCCTCCCTTTCTTCCTTCCTTCTTTTCTCTCTCTCTTTCCTTCTTTCCTTCCTCGTTCTTTCTTTCTTTTATAGCAATAGCATTTAGATTGATATGCCATTTCATAGAAAAAAGATAGAAGGAAGAAAAGAGAGAGAGAAAGGAAGGAAGAGAAAGGAAGGAAGAGAGAGAAATAGAGAGAAATGGAAGGAGGAAGAAAGATAGAAAAAGAGAATTTTTTTTGCTCCATATAAATCAATTTTTAATCAAGATACCCCACCCCCATCAATGGTGTCCCTCTTTAACAATGTACAAATCTGGTCACTGTAATCTATGGGCCCTAGTCACATCTCAAACCATTGGAGATAACTTATAGGAGAGTGAAATTAGGTTCTGAGTCAACCCTGGGCTGGTGGAGTTGAGAGAAAAAAATCCAAATAATTGTAAAAGGGTTGAAATGAAAGTAAAAAGCAAAAGAAAATGGCAAATGGTTGGCAGAATGGTAGAATGAGAGCAGGCAAGGCTGGCAAAAATAAGGAAAGAAAGAACCAGGTTGAAAGGCAGAAATCAGGGAAATGTCTCTGAACCTAGAACTACACACAGCTCAGAGTACTTAAATTCAGAGGAACCCATTGGTTGTCTTTGTGTCTCGAAGGTGGAAGAAAAAAAGGATGGGAAAATAATATTGCCATCTTCAGAATAGAACCTATATGACCCATTTGATGTCTTCTGGCAGGCCTTTGGGATTTTGTAGCTCAGATCTATTTTTTATTTATTTTATTTTTATATATTTATTTGTCGAAGAAATATAGGATAGTAGTTTGTATAAGCATAACATAAGTAGAAAGTAATGATAAAAAAGACAATAGGACAGGGACGGTAGGCACAATGGTGCGCTTATGCACGCCCCTTACAAACCTCTTAGAAAAGGGGAAAGGTCAACTGTAGACAATCTAAGGTTAAAGATTTTGGGGTTTGGGGATGAAACCACAGAGCCAGGTAGTGCACTCCAGATGTTGACCACTCTATTGAAGTCGTATTTTTTGCAGTCTAGTTTGGAGCAGTTTACATTTAGTTTGTATCTATTATGTGCTTGTGTGTTGTTGCAATTGAAGGAAGTCCTGTTATTATATCAGACAGGTTTAAATCCCTACTTGAAGGTTTTTTGGGGGGAAAGGCACTTGATGTCTGTCTTTAAAAAAAACTTCTACACTAAAAAGAAAAGAAAAAGAAAACTGTTATCAATACTCTTATTTTAGAAACTAGATTATTAGTTTTCAATGGAGAACTCTGGACATCACCTTGAAATGAACTTCTAGTATCTAATATAGTATATCCATAAACATGCACAGCAAATCATACAATAACAATGCACACCCAGGTAAAAGTACAGTTGCCTGTGGAACTGTCACATCATTTACTTGCCTGAACCCCCTGCATGATACAGCCTGCCAAAGACTCCATCTGGATATGAGCTAAATACAGAGTGTTCCCATGAGTGTTTATACTGGGGTAGGATGTTTAATGCTCCTGTCATTTATCTGAGGATCAAGTGTGAAAAACACCAGTGCCAAAAAGTTTAAAAAGCACTAAAGCTTGGGCCAGAAATGTTGGCTTATTTTGTGTTACAAAAGCTTTCGTTTATATACAAAATGGCTAAACAAAATCTCTCTGAATTACCTCTCTTTTTGCTTTTGCTATTCTTGAAATAGATCTAACAAAACTGCAACTGTTTCCCCAAATTTCTTGCTTTCCAAATTTTTAGACTCAGAGGTATCAGCTAAACCTGTATTCAGTTACAAATATTATTGCAGATAGTCACTGTTTTCTCACAAATCTCTAATCTTTATTGTACATTACTTGAGCTCTCAAAGGATCACAAAGCTCATGCACTATGAGACCATTCAAGTCAAGACTGAAACGATCCAATTGCATTATTATTCAGAAAATGTAAACCAGGCGGAAATAAGGACCCAGGATTTCCCAAGGTGATTACAATAGGACATGCCTTTAAGAATCTCCCAGAGTCTGTCACTTTATTTCTTCTTCTTCCTCATTATTACTACTGCTTCTTCTGGGATGCCCAAAACAAGCTTTATGTTAAAGGAAGACAGACAGCTGATCTTTCTTACAGTGCCTTGCAAACCAACAACAAGTTGGAGAAGCAGCAATGCAGGATTGTGCCCTGGAGCCATTTTCAGAGCTTCCCTTCACATTAGGCAGCATGGCAGGATGGCCAAAACCACCGGATATCTGTTTGGAACCCATATCACATCTCAGACATTAACACCCTTGAAAATGTCCAAAGATACTTCACCAGAAGAGCCCTTCACTCCTCCACTCGAATAGAATACCCTACGAGACTAGACTTTCAATCCTGGGCCTAGAAAGCTTAGAACTAAGACGCCTTAAACAAGATCTAAGTATTGCCCACAAGATCATATGCTGGAACGTCCTGCCTGTCGGTGACTACTTCAGCTTCAACCACAACAACACAAGAACACACAACAGATTTAAACTTAATATTAACCGCTCCAAACTTGACTGTAAAAATAAGACTTCAGTAACCAAGTTGTCGAAGCATGGAACTCATTACCGGACTCTGAAGTGTCATCCCCAAACTCACAACACTTTACCCTTAGATTATCTACCTATCCAGATTCGTAAGAGGTCAGTAAGGGGCAAGTACAAGTGCACTAGAGTGCCTTCTATCCCATGTCCTATTGCTCTCCTATATCTCCTATCCCTTTCTTCTATTCTCATATCTCTTCTTCTATTCTTTCATTGATATGTTCTATTACTATATCTTCTTTTCTATTATTTCTTAGATATATTTTACTATGAGTATCTCCTCTATAATCTTCATCATGTATTTTACTGTGTGTGTGTGTGTGTGTGTGTATATATATATGAATTGAACAAACTCAAAGATGTACTAATTTCTAATGGATTCAAAGAGAAAACAATAACAAACCTAATCAATAAAGAGACACCCCCCAAAAAACAAGATCAAGAACAGGACAATGGCACCACCATCCTTCCTTACATCAAAGGCACCACGGATAAAATTAGTAAAATTCTGCACAAACATAACATCAAAACCTCATTTTGCACTAACCAAAAGATATCCAATATCCTAAGGAGCCCCAAAGATAAAATCCAATTGGAATACCAAGGAATCTATGAAATCCCTTGCAAAACATGTGCAGCCACATACATTGGACAAACTAACCGAAGAGTGAGCCAACGCATAGCAGAACATGTGAATGCAGTCAAAAAACAAGAAAAGACCTCCTCCCTTGTCCAGCACATTAAAAAAACAGGGCACCAAATTGACTTTGAAAAAACTAAATTACTCCACAAAACAGAGAATTTATATAGAAGAATTTCTCTAGAAGCTATCGAAATTGAGAGGAGACCCCTTTGTCTAAATAAAAGAGATGATACCTCCCGCCTGCCAGAGATTTGGAAACCAGCCTTAAACAAAATAAACACTTCATAATAATCAGCATGTCAATCCTTCTAATAATTATGATTTTAGAATTTTATATTTGGAAATCAGCCTTAAACAAAACACTTCACAAAAATCTCCATGTCATTCCTTCTAATAACTATGATTACACCAACCAATCAGATCACTGAAACATAATCACCCAATCTATTTGCTACATTCAAAACAAATCTCCACCCCCACACTACATACTAGGAAGAAATGTCAGTTGCAAACATTCCATTTACAACAACATAAAGATTGGAACCAAACATTTGGACATGGTGACTTGTAACTTAAACTGCATTCATTAAATAAATTATTAGATTTCATTTAAGATATAACCAAGAGCCTTATGTAGACTGAGCTACTGTTGGCAGGTAATTGATGCAACCCATTTTCTTTACCATGCTGACTTTTATCAGAAACCTTGTGACCATTAGCCCATATAATTTGCAAAAAATAAACAGGACATGGCAGGCAGTCTGTGAACTCAGAGTAGACTTAGTTCACTGTAATGTGGGGATACTTTTCTTAGTTTGGCTTGATGTTCAGAACATCAAACTGCAGACATCCCAAGCAGAAACCAACAAGTAACAAACATTTCAGAAATTTGACGAGTCTTCCTAAAGAGTCCTACTTCACAATTTGTGGATATGGAGCCTGTAATGAACAATTTGGAATTTGTTTGGGGAAATGTTATTAATAGAAAGAGCCAGACTTTCAGAGGCGGTGGCAACAGAAGAAAATGTCATGGGAACTGCTAAGAACACAGATGTCACAGGGACGGGATACTTATGTACGGAATAGCAACTGTAGTGGGTGAGATCCCTTATAGAATTCCCATGCCACAAATGAGTAAATCAATAAGCTAAAGGACAGACAGCAATAGCAATAGCATTTAGATTTATATAGCACTTCACAGTGCTTTACAGCCCTCTCTAAGCGGTTTACAGAGAGTAATCATATTGCCCCCAACAATCTGGGTCCTCATTTTACCGAACTTGGAAGAATGGAAGGCGGAGTCAACCTTAAGCCTACTGAGATTCGCTGTGCCAAACTGCTGGTAGCCAGTGATCAGCAGAAGTAGCTTGCAGTACTGCACTCTAACCACTGCACCACCGAGGCTCTTGTATAATTTGCACCAGAATTCAAAGCAATAATGGGTCCTAACACACAAAAATATTTCTTTTGAATTAATATTTTCTTTTCTTTTAGGAACAGACCACATTTATTTCCACCCACCTCCAAACATGTTTTCTCTATGTCAAATCACAGCATATTCCCACTGATATTCCTTATTTCAATTGCCTTCCACGCTAGCCCTAGATCCCCTACACATCCAATTGTATGCCAGTTTTCTTTTTTTCCCAATCCCAGCATAGAATTTTCTGAATGTATCCTTTGATTCCACTGAATCACTCTCAGATCTTACTAGTCCCAGATGGCTCTGAAACTTTACTGCTGGCAGTTCAACACCTACCTTGTCAGTCAGGCACTATCAAGAAGTCTCTGGTCTTTCTCTTTGTTTCTTCCGAAAATGAGATTCCAAATCACTTTGAAAGAAATACATAAATAAAACAATCACTTTCGCTAGAAACAGTCTACTAATAAAATATTCAATCACCCTATGCAATTATGCCAGCAATCATTTGATTTGAACTTCACCTAGACCTTCCTGCAGACCAGCTCTGTAAAAGTAACTTTTTCTAACTTTGCCAAATAAAGGATATCAGATGTTAAAAGAAGGGAAGCAAAGTTTTCCGCAGCAGCAGACTGTAGGATCCTGAAGATTCAGATGAAAATTGGGATGAATCCAAAGGTCTTCAAAAAGGTCCTGACAGAGAAAATAATTCATGGTGGAATGTAGAAAATAAAGTGCAAAAATAGAATTTAGTGCTGCTAAGCAACAAAAGTGCAACAAAATGTCTTAAAATAAAAATGATGAGGGAGAAAACTTAGGAAGCCAGGAAAATAAGCATCCTGGAATTTATTCCAGTCCCAAAAACCATAACAAAAATAGCCAAGATTATCCCAAAAATCAAAGGTTAAAAATAAACAAATCTTTATTAAGAAAGACCATACCATAAGACAAAACTGTCAAACTATAGAAAACAAGAGTTTGACGTGACCTTGGAGGTCTCCTTCAAGAGCCGGGGTGGCACAGTGGTTAGAGTGCAGCACTGCAGACTACTTCAACTAACTGCTAGCTGTAGTTTAAGCATAAAACGTATCAGGAAAGACTTAATGAACTCAATCTGTATAGTCTGGAGGACAGAAGGAAAAGGGGGGACATGATCGAAACATTTAAATATGTTAAAGGGTTAAATAAGGTTCAGGAGGGAAGTGTTTTTAATAGGAAAGTGAACACAAGAACAAGGGGACACAATCTGAAGTTATTTGGGGGAAAGATCAAAAGCAACGTGAGGAAATATTATTTCACTGAAAGAGTAGTAGATCCTTGGAACAAACTTCCAGCAGACGTGGTTGGTAAATCCACAGTAACTGAATTTAAACATGCCTGGGATAAACATATATCCATCCTAATATAAAACACAGGAAATAGTATAAGGGCAGACTAGATGGACCATGAGGTCTTTTTCTGCCGTCAGTCTTCTATGTTTCTATGTTTCTAGTTCAGCAGTTCAAATCTCACCATTGGCTCAAGGTTGACTCAGCCTTCCATCCTTCCGAGGTGGGTAAAATGAGGACCCAGATTGTTGGGGGCAATATACTGATTCAGTGAACTGCTTAGAGAGGGCTGTAAAAGCACTATAAAGCATTATTTAAGTCTAAATGCTATTGCTATTGTTATTCTAGTCCAACCTGCTGCCCAAGCAGAAGACATTGATCCAAATGGCTGTCCAATCTCTTCTTCAAAACTTCCATTGTTGGAGCATCCACAACTTTAGAAGGCAACCCATTCCACTGGTTAATTGTTTTCACTGTCAGGAAATTTCTCCTTCTAGCTTGTATTTCTCTTTGATAAGTTTGCATTGATTACTTCTTGTTTTTTTCTCTGCTGCTTTTGAGAATAGGTTGCTTGTCTCTTCTTTGTGACAGCCTTTCAAATATTGAAAGAATGCTATCATGTCACTACTAATCCTTTCCTTCATTAGGTCAGGCATACCCAGTTCTGCAACTGTTCATCATACGTTGATGAACATTTTAGCCTCCAGTCCTCTAATCATTTTTGTTACTCTTCCCTGCACTCTTTCTAGAGTTTAGAGTCCCACTCTCTGTTGTGGTTGGCTCCAGGGATTTTGATGTGGAACAATGGGAGTCATCTGTTTATAGAAGGCCAGCCTGGTTGCAACAAGATGCCTCAGGCAGTGAAGCCGAATTGCTGGCAGAGGAAGACAGTGAGGGGGAAGAGAAAGACATGGGAATGGGTGCAGCCAGCCCCCCAGCTAGCCCCCCAGCTAGAGGGTCCTAGGACACAGAAGGGGAGGACGTCATGAATAACCCTATCTTGAATCCCCACATTTGCGGGATCTTGGGAAGGCAGGAAGAGCTGCGCAGGTGTAAAAACAGATAATGGAGTGCAGCTGTTCAGAGGTTAATTATGTGGCTGAAACCCTGATAAAAAGGGAGGGTTGGAGTGCTGGGCATGGGCGTTTATCGTTGGAATTTCTGGATGAAAGAAGATTGTGCAGTGTGGTTTGCATTCTGTTTTGGTTTTCTGTGAACTCTGAGACACTCAAGCAGGAAAGGTCTGCAGGGATTTGAGTGTGGAACTCTGCCTTTATTGACTCATAAATCACTTCTTGGCTCTGGTTCAAGCTTAAGCGTGTCAAGTGAACTTTTGGTGTGAGTAACTCTAACCTTTTGGGACTCGTAAAACTGTAATTGGTCTTGCATTCAAGCAGGCATTTATCCGCTGTACATAAAAGAGACTTTCTGGATTCAACTGCCCTCCTGTCTTTTGTGTTTGCCTTAATTCTGGGCTTGTAAGTAGCTAATTGCAATAGCCAGGCAGAACACTCTCCAAAAAAGACAAAAGATTAATTTAAGGGCAAAAATGAACCTCCCATTGAGATTTTCAATTTGTTTTTCATCTCCTAACCCTGTTCTAATAACTTCTTCCATTTCATTCATTTAGCTTGATTTAAAATATTTTTCTGGATTGGTGACTTTTGAAGTAGAGAGAATGGGGAGGAAGAAATTTTCAAAAAACTATTTTCTGTTTGTAGGGCTTGACATATTTTCAAGTCTATGGGTGCTTCACTCTTGCCTAAACCCAGGCACCAACATGATCTGACTTTCTATTATCTATTAGCCACCCCGAGTCTACGGAGAGGGGCAGCATACAAATCTAATTAATAATAATAATAATAATAATAATAATAATAATAATAATAATACTAATAATAATCGTCATCACCATCATCATCATCATCATCATCATCATCATCATCATCATCATCATCATCTCATTTGTGACCATGACTAGGACAAGCTGAGTTGTACAATTAATTGTAAATTAGTCATTTCCCATTTTTTCTTCCACTATTCAAGGATAGTGGAGGGCTGTTAGGCTTTGTTGTCCTGACAACATTTATTCCCTTATTTATTGATTTGGCCATGCAACTCTGGGTATCATCCTTTTAACATAGCATTGAAACAGAAAGAAAGCAACAAAATAAAAATTGAAAAAGAGCAATAGAAGAACATATCTGATGCCAATTAAAAGGAAAGGGGGATGCCTTCACCAGTTGTACCACTGGACCGTCAAAAGCAACTAATCACTGCTTTTAGTGTTTCAATCAGCTTTATGAAATCACATCAATGGCTATTCTTTCAAAATACGTTAAAAGCCTTCAGGAATTAAGTACTGTTGGATACACAAAGACATTTTCCCCACCCCATCAATCAAGCAGCATCTCTCAGTCCAAGAGATGAGGAGCTGAACCGAGGAAATTTTTTTGCCAGGGTGATCATTAGGTCCAGCTTCTCTATTTTGAAGAAGAGTAAATGAGGCATGTTTTGAAGTTAGGAGGTTCCTTGACCTTTTCCCCCTGATTGACATATCCTAACAGACAAGTTGCACTAATGGACAACTTAGCTTTTGTTCACAGTCACCAACCTCTGCCCTGCCATTAGTATTGGATGACAGGAGCAGAAATTACCTAGATGTGGGAAATGATAAAAGGAGGAAGTAAAGGATGGAACCTTTTATTCCATCAGAATAACCACTAGTAGGATGTAGTGATCTTAGGCTCAAAATCTCAGCTAAGATGATTCTTAAACTTCCATTCTTTGACAGAAATTTGATACCAAATAAGATGGCAAAACCTTTTATAGAGTGCAGCGGTTGCTGTTAAAGAAAATTAACCATTTTCTTACAGTTTTTCTTTTCCCATAAATATCACCAAATACATTTCACAGCTTGATACCTTCAAAATACGTGGAGGCATGTTAAAAGAAATAGAAATAACAGACTTGAAAGGGATCTTGAAGGTCTTCTAGTCCAACCCCCAGCTTAGGCAGGAAACCCTACCCCATTTCAGATAAATGGCTATCCAACATAATCTTTAAAAAGTCCAGTGCTAGAGCATTCACTGGAGGCAAGTTGTGAATGGAAAAGAGTTGATGGTTCCCTTTTGAGCTCATTTCCCTTTAAAGCAATTTAAATTTGAAGGTAACATGTTGTGTGAGAGAGTTCTATAGATCAATGAAATTATGGCAATCATGTATTGCAGGAGTTCTCAGACATGGCAACCTTAAAGCTTGTGAACTTATGGAGTTAAAGTCCACAAGTCTTAAAGTTGCCAAGTTTGAGGAACCCTGATGTAATGTGTACTTAAATTTAATGGAGATTAAGAAAAGCATTATTTATTATTTAATGCCATGGATCACTATTTATTTCTCTTTTTGGGGGAATAGTTTGCACGACAAGTAAAAATATTGTGTTAGTTTTATGCAGTATATTATTCTTATTACCCTATTTTCATTGTGTTATATAAGTGCATATTTTAATATTTATTATAATATTAATATTATTCAAGTGCATATTTTAAGTGGTTTACTTGGCCCTCAGTAAGGCATTTGACCAAAGTAGATGGTCAGCAACACCACCAGATGGATTCAAAACTGACTAATCAACTGCACTCAACATGTAGTGCCACAAAGAAGAGGGTGTCAACCTATTCTCCAAAGTACATGAGAGTAGAACAAGAAGCAATGGGTGGAAACTAAACAAGAAGAGAAGTAACTTAGAACTTAGGTGAAATTTCCTGACAGAACAATTAATCAGTGGAACAGCTTACCTCCACAAGTTGTGAATGTTCCAACACTGGAAGTTTTAAGGAAGATATTGGATTAACCATTTGTCTGAAGTAGTGTAGGGTTTCCTTCCTAAGCAGGGGGTTGGACTAGAAGACCTTCAAGGTTCCTTCAAACTCTGTTGTTGTTGTTGTTGTTGTTGTTAAATTGTTAATTTAATCTATGGATTTTTCAAATTGCATTGAAAATGAATGAAAGAAATACAGCAAGCAAGCAAGCAAGCAAGCAAGCAAGCAAGCAAGCAAGCAAGCAAGCAAGCAAGCAAGCAAGCAAGCAAGCAAGCAAGCAAGCAAGCAAGCAAGCAAGCAAGCAAGCAAGCAAGCAAACAAACAAACAAACAAACAAACAAACAAACAAACAAACACAGCATTATTTGGAAGAAAGATACCGGCATTTTTTAAACTAACAAATAACCATAGCGTTATCAGAATCGTATATAAAGTCCAAATGCCTCTCCAAAGCCTCCAAAGTGTTTTGTTATGATTTTCAAGAAAGATGATTTAGAATTCATTTTAAAACTATTTTCATAAAAACTTTACATCTGCCTATATTTGGTTGATCTATACTGATCTGTTCTTTACTAAAGTCATATAGGATGTTAACTTAATCACAGAGTATCATTGTACATTGAACTTATGATAAAATAGTCATGCTATCAAAAGGAAATATTAAGAAGGGCGGCATACAAGTCTAAATAATAATAATAATAATAATAATAATAATAATAATAATAATAATAATAATAATAATAATTTGATTGATTTGAGAATATTACAACATTGCAGCAATAAATACTGTATTTCCCAGGGTCCTTTTTGTTACACTGAGCTTTCCTTTGTGTGGGAATGTTTTATACTTTTTCCTTTTCTTAAAAAAAATCCAAAACATTATCCAGTCTTGACATATTTTTACATTTTCACACAAATGATCCTCTAGGATATTTCTTGATGCAGCCAGAATTAAAATGACTTCTATGCTTTATCTCCTGTCATTCCATGCCTCACTTAAGAATGACTTGCAAGTAAGCTCAACCCATATTTGTCATACATAAGTGACTAAAATATAAATTGAATATGTTCCCTATTCCAAGAAAATGAACCACAATAAAATTATACATTGTAATATTGGTTTGGAAAAACTGCTAACACTGTGGTGTTCTTATATAGATATAACAACAAACAATAGTATCAAAAAATTGGAAACTATGAATAAAACAAGGGAGGTGAGCCAAGAAGGAAAGTATAGAGCTTTATAGCATATATGTAACAAAAAGCCACATTTTGAATCCTTAGATGGCTTTTTTTTAAGCCAGGACTTGCACTTTGAAAAAATAGTCTTCAGAGGTATTAAAAGATATGTAGATTTGGCAGAAGGTTAGTGAGGAGCAAAACAACATTGATGTGTTAGGCATATATATGGCACAAAGCATCTATTTTAACATTTATTTTTTTCCAGGAAGAGAAAGAGGAGGAGGAGGAGAAGAGATAGGTGTCCAACTCTATATCTTATATATGTTTGACAAAATAAATAAATAAAATAAAATAATAACTTTTTGGTTTGCCTGGGCCACATTGAGTCAAGAGAAAATGGCTTGGGCCATGTATAAAATATATAAATATACATTTATAATAATATATAATACAGTTAGTAATGTACAGTATATAATGCCCACAGTTACTTTGAGGTAAGATGTATGGAAATACATTTTGTTAAGAAACACATAAATATTAAACTTCCTTTGTCCAGGGCTGTATGTGTCCTACAGGGCATGCTGATCTAGATTCTGAAAATTGGCAATTTTCCATCGAATTTCAGCAGAAAAAGAACTCTTTAAAGCTCATGGTTATCCCTATGTTGGAGAAACATTAAGTTACTCCTGGTTCCAGTTTTAGTTAGGATCACTTATAAAGATATTAATGGCTACATGCTAGGTTTTGATATAGATCCCAGAGATGCTGAAATTGAACACCAATGAAGTGCATATGAACAAAGACGAGAAGATACAGAAGTAATAGATGCTAAAGGGGGTGGCTGGTGGGCTAAAGGAAAGATGCCACCACTTTACTGTTCTTGCTTTTGGTTTAATAGTTTGGTACATAATCTTATTAATATTTTAATATTTGTTTATTCAACCGTAAGCTATTCAGAGTTACTTTGTAAAGTAAGATAGCAGAAAAAAAGGAAAAGAAAGGAAAAAGAAAGAAAGAGGGAAAGAAAGAGATAAAGAAAGAGAGAGAGAGAAAGAAAGAAAGAAAGAAAGAAAGAAAGAAAGAAAGAAGCAGAAATTGGTAGTGTCTCAGTTGAAGAGAGGCTATGAAAGTTCATAGGATTGTTTGCATGAACCATGGCTAGCATGACCAAATACTGTGCTGATATATGTCCAACAGTAGCTGGAAAACATTAGCAGTTTTTCATCCCTGCTACATAAGCAAGTCTGTCTAATCTTTGACAGGAATCAAAATATTGGAAGCACAAGGGGCTTCCAATAGAATAGACTCCTGGAGACTCTGGTTATATCTGGTTAGACCTTATATTAAAAGAGTAAACTGTGAACATTAAAAAAATAATTGTTCACAACTCATCCAGTCTCTGCCTTCTGCAAGGTCAAAATAATAAAACTGGTTTATCATATAGGATTGTTAAAAAAGATGAAATACTTGGAGACATTAAAGTGGTATATAAAGACATATTCAATGCTTTTATGAAAAAGAAAAAAAAATTAGTATGGAAGCAGAAGTGCTCTTTCAGAACTGAACGGCTATTTTAGCCAACAAAAGCTTATTCATTCTGTTTACAAATGTGGGAAATTCAAATTCAACCAACACTTAAACTGATGTGATTCCTATTATGCATCAGGGTTTATAGCCTTGGTGCTTCAAATTTAATATCCTTTCCCATTATGAGTTAATTGCTATTAAAATAGGATGACTGTTATAATAAGTCTAATATACTTGCATGAAATTCTTATGGAGGTTGCTATTTCACAGCAATGATGATTATGGAGAACGGCTGAAACAGCACTTCTAGGCAACAAGTATCCACCATAAAGCTAGGAATGCTGCAGACTGTAGAGTCTAAAATGGCAGTGCTTTTTCTAATTGAAAGGAATAAAAGATTTACAGCTTTGGGAAAACTTTCAGTCATTTGTCTGAACACTTAGACCACAATTCAGATGTGCCTTCTGCTGTACGAATCCCAGCGACTGATTAGGTCCCACAGAGTTGGCCTTCTCCGGGTCCCATCGACTAAACAATGTCGTCTGGCGGGTCCCAGGGGAAGAGCCTTCTCTGTGACGGCCCCGACCCTCTGGAACCAGCTCCCCCCCTGAGATTAGAATTGCCCCCACCCTCCTTGCCTTTCGTAAACTCCTTAAAACCCACCTCTGCCGCCAGGCATGGGGAAACTGAAATAACTTCCCCAGGCCTATATGGTTTATGTATGGTGTGTTGTGTGCATGTTTTTAAATTATGGGTTTTTAGTTTAAATTATTAGATTTGTATTACATATTGTTTTGCTACTATTGTTGTGAGCCGCCCCGAGTCTACAGAGAGGGGCCGCATACAAATTTAATAAATAATAATAATAATAATAATAATAATAATAATAATAGTAACTAGGAATGAGCTTAACCTATATTAATCAGGATACTTGGTAAAGACCTACTGAATGTTTTGGAACCATCCAGTTATCTTGCTGGTACAGTGATGGTTGGAAGATTCTAGAAAACATTAATACTCTAAATCACTAGAGAAGTAATTCTCAACCTTCCTAATGCTGTGACCCTTTATTATAGTTCCTTATGTTATGGTGACCCCAGACCATAAAATAATAAAATTATTAGAAAACTCAGGGATAGGTTCTAACTTACCTCGCTACTGGATCGCTTCCTCCTGCACTGTGTGGCCACCTCTTATGGGTGTATGTATGCTTCGTTTTTTAAAAACTATTTTTTTATTTACATATAAATGACATATACACAACAATACACACACAAAACTTTACATATCCCCCCCCCCCCCGGCTGTCTCCCCAACAGCCTCATCAGGTTCTCTTGTACGGTAGTGTTACTTGTGGTTTATTATTCGGTTTAAAGTATAACCAGTTTACTTGATTACAAACTTTCAACATGCGAATATAGATCTAGTCAAATAGTAATAAGATTGACGTTTAAACTATTATTCTTTAGCTTAAATAATTTTTTTAACTTTCTTTGTTCTCTTTTCATGCAGCAATCTTTGTATTCATTCTTTGGTTCAACCAAAGTGCACAAGTGTACAAGTGCACTAGAGTGCCTTCCGTCCCCTGTCCTATTGCTCTCCTATATCTCCTATACCTTTCTTCTATTCCTATATCTCTTCTTCTATTCTTTCATTGATATGTTCTATTACTATATCTTTTTTTCTATTCTTTCATAGATATATTTTACTATGAGTATCTCCTCTATAGCTTTCATCATGTATTTTACTATGTGTGTATATATATATGTATATATATATATACCCACTAAAACTCTCGTTGTGTATTGGATAAAATAAATAAATAAATAAAATATATGGAAATCCTTCCACACCTGGTAAAATCTTGTATCTTCCTGATCTTTCAGCTCCAGTGTCAATTTGTCTGCTTCTGCACAATCTAACATTTTTTGAAATCAGATTTCTATCGTTTGGCTGTGCTTCATTTTTCCAAAACTTTGCTATACATACTCTTGTTGCAGTTATCAAATGTTGAATCAAATAGCATTGTTCTTTTTTCATGGCTATGTCAATGATACCAAGTAAAAATATTTCAGGTTTCATTTCCAATTTGATTTTAATTATTTCTTTTATCCAATTCTGTAACTTATACCAGATTTTCTTAATTAATGGGCACGTCCACTACATGTGGAACTACGTGCTGTTTTTTTCTCCACATTTCCAGCAATTTGGCTTAATGGGCGTACGTATGCTTTGTGTGTGGACACATGTACAGTGCCAATTTTTAAAAAAATGCAAAAAAAGGTGAAAAGATGGCGACCCCTGCGCAGTGCCGTAAATTTGGCTTCTGCACATGTTCAGAAGTTCCCATGGTACATAATTTTTTTTCAGTAGTCTATTTGCATGTGAGTGGACCCACCTAGAAAGAGAAGCAGTGTCTCAGTTCCTAAGACTATCAGAAATATGTGTTTTCCAAAGGTCTTAGGCAACCCCTGTGAAAGGGTTGTTTGACCCCCAAAGGGGTCATGACCCACATGTTGAGAACCACTGCACTAGAGTATTAATGACCTTGTTAAACAATGGAGCTTACTCCAATGAACAATAACTCAAACGGAAGACGTGGGAAAATTTTATAAGCCACTCAAAGTCACTGAGAGTGAGTGGGCGGCTACATAAATTCTCTAAATAAATAAATAAAATAAATAGAACTTTCTTCTTTCTTTTGTACAAGGAACGTATGAATCCACAGAACATAAGAAGATATTTTATATTGTAGGGTACTGAGCTGAAGCTACAAATTTTCTTTTCTATTAGATGTTTTATACTGAATCATGCTATTGTTCTGGTACAGCATCGTAAACATGAATTGTCAGCCCCAACACTTTATTGTCAGTTAGAGACAGGAAACATCAGCAGATCAGTAACATGAATCTTTAAAACACTTTACTGAGAATGATTTGTAAGAAAGGAAAAATCCCAATCTCCCATCAAATTTAGGGGGGGGGGGAAGAAATTATTTACACAGAACTAAACCACACTAACTGAATGCTATTTAATCCCGGAATGCCTGATGCTGCTTTATACTGAGCAAGAGTGCTAATCTATCTAATCCAATTACATAAATCCTGCCTAACTAGGACTATCCAAAGGCTGAGATCTCCTTAGCAAAGTAGTACATAATGTTAGTCATGGCCTTTATGCAGCCCTTATTTTATGTAAGCTATATTTCATAATTAAATACCATTTACAAGAATTACATTTCTAAGCTATACAATTATCAAGTGTACTTTTAATTACATTTAAATTGCGCTAATGCCAATTTAATTGTCTCTTCTCTTTCCCATTTCTTTTTCTTGCTATTTATTGTGTGATCTTCTTTTTTGGTGTCATTTCCTTCCTTCCTTCTAAATTAACACAGTAGTGTTTTTAAAGGTTTTATTGGTTTTGCTGCTACCATCAAAGCTTTCTGATTTGGAAATGTCTTTTCTTTTGGTTTTCCTCTATTTTTATCTTAGGTATATGAGGTAACATGATTAACTGGAACATGGGGTAGATATCAAACAGCACATTTAACATTTAAACAATGAACTGAGTTATGTTTTATTAAATAACATTAAATGGGTTGTAAATACATTCTCTTAACATTACAATACATCCATAAATTACCTGCCCATCCTTTCTTTTGTCCTGGACTCAACTACATTTAGTCCTAAAGCAGTAAACCTGGAACATAATTAACATTAGACAATTTTAAAAAAATAAATACCATTCATATGTGTGGTGCGTTATGGAATCTGACATCAGAGATTCTAAATATACAGCCTAAAATTAAATATAGAGAGAATAGCAAAGGGAAAGGAAATAGATTTGAGGAAAACACCTTATCCTTTCTTCTTGAGATACTGTTAGTCAGGGTTAGGCGACGTGGTTCATATTCAAAATTTCCTATCACATTTTGATGCTCAGAGCATCATCAGATTACTAGCTGAAATCTGAAGGCAAATTTGCAAGTTTCTGACATCACATATTTTCCTCAGTTTTGACTCTTTATCCTTTCTCCAGAAATGCAAGCTTCTAGAAATCCCAATTAAATCAAATTGACTGGTAATCTTTTACCTCAAGAAAGGTGAAGGCCCAGCAAACAAAAAATCCCTCTTGAGATTGAATAGTGAGGCAGGAATTTGCTTTTGTTATTCAGAATTTTCACTAGAAAGCAGCAGTTGGCTATGGGGAAGTTAAGCCCTTCTGCCCCATATTAAGGGAGAGAAACTTTCCATAATTCAGGAAGAAAATCAATACAATGAAATTGCTAGATTCAACGAGTAACCAGACAATGCATGATACACTTTGTGTGCGCTTATGTCTTTACCTGATTTCTTTCAAAATCAATTTCCTCCCCCCACGACTTAATCTTCATCTTACTCATAATGCTGGGTCCACTTTTTAAACATAGTTCTTTTGCCTAAATCTTGGCTTTTCTTTTATCCATCATGGTTTCTCTGCTCTGTTATTAGCTTGTTTTTATTTATTTTATTTTATTTTATTTATTTATTTTGTCCAATACACAATGAGGGTTTTAGTGGGTATATATCTATATACACATAGTAAAATACATGATGAAGGTTATAGAGGAGATACTCATAGTAAAATATATCTAAGAAATAATAGAAAAGAAGCTATAATAATAGAACATATCAATGAAAGAATAGAAGAAGAGATATAGGAATAGAAGAAAGGTATAGGAGATATAGGAGAGCAATAGGACAGGGGACGGAAGGCACTCTAGTGCACTTGTACTCGCCCCTTACTGACCTCTTTTATGACACTTGATAATTCTAATTGCCTATTTCGGTATTTGATGCATTATGATTTGCATTATGATTCGGTATTTGATGCATTATGATTTGCATATCAACAGAGGGTTAAAAATAACAAAATGATTTTTTATGGAGTTACCATTTGGTTGTGCAATACTTGCATATTTTAAAATGAATGGCTGATACCCTGGTGGAATATGAGCCAGGTACCTGAGCAAGAAAATAGCTTGGGAACCATCTAGGAATTTAAAAAAAACTAAACATGCCATTGGTATTTATTACCACAGCACTGTAAATCAAAGAGTCCCGCATGTCAGCCGTCTTGTCTAAAATTATTGGTTCATTCATCTTAGCCTTATTAAGGCAGCCACATTTATCAAGGTCACATAAAAGGAAATACATATGGACGTCGGTTGCATGGTGGTTAAATTCAAGTATAATGTTTCTGGCAAGCCTTCCATTCATATTAATAAAACTTTAACTTATAATCACTACAAAACAGGGGATGGAGGAGCAATAGTAATTTCCGGAGGCAGAAACTGGAGAAACAAAGAGATGAGAAAAGAAGATGAGAAAATGCATTAGTATACTGGGCTGCATCTATCTATTAATTCAATAAAAAAAATCTTTAGATATACTGTTGTACAAGACCAAAAGAGGGCCCACATCTGTGCAGCTGGCTTGAGGCATTTTTCTTTTTCTATGTGGCATGTGGTAATTAAGCTGGGGATGAGGTCTGTGGAAAAAAAGAGAACGTTTTGTGAGGTCAGATATTTTCTGGAGTTACAAGGTGGAACTACTATATTTTTCAGAGTATAAGAATCACCAGAGTATAAGATGGACTTTAGTTTTGTGGGAGGAAAATAGGGAAAAAATAATCTGCCTACCAGTTATTCATGTGGCTAGTCTTTAGTCTGGTCAGCTTCAGCACATTGGTTTTTTAAACATCTATTTATAGTGTGCTTTTAACAAAGGGCATAACGCCATGTTAGCAATAGAGCTTTTTAACAGAGCCAGCATATTGCCCTCACAATCCGGGTCCTCATTTTACCCACTTTGGAAGGATGGAAAGCTGAGTCAACCTTGAGTGGGTGATGAGATTTGAACCGCTGACCTACAGATCTACAGTCAGCTTTAGTGGCCTGTAGTACGGCACTCTACCCACTGCGCCACCTTGGCTCAAGGTTTGCTGGTTTTTATCTCTGGATAAGGGATAAAAAACAGTTTCTAAAACACTTCACTTCTCTCTCTCTTCAGAGAGAAATAATGAGAAAATCAGGCAAAGGGAAGATTACTTTGCTAGTAAAGCATGGAAGATCGCTTCACTGTTAGGGCTGAAAAAAGGCTCAGCTGATTGTTGGGGGGAGCAGCAATGAAAGAAGCAGGCGAAGGGAAGATTGCTTAGCTAGCAAAGCATGGAAGACCGTTTTAGTACCTCATCAGGGCCAGCAATGGGCCACTGCCAGTACCCGATTAGTTAGTAAAAACGGCAATGCATACACACCTGTGTGCCCTTGATGCACCCCCCCTGCGCATGCACAGAAGCAAAGAAGTTGGCAACAATTGACAAAATCTCATGTGTGAGAGCATCTTCATGCGAGATTTTGCTTCTGCACCCATGCGCAGAAGCCAAATCTTGTGCCAGGGGCATGCGCCTGCGCCAGACATCAGCACCCGCCAGGAGTGTACAAGTAGTGCCAGAGGTGGGTGGCCCCTCAGTTATTAAGGCTAAAAAAAGCCACCTTCTGCCACAGAAATCCCAGTGACCTGTGAGGTCCCACAGAGTTGGTCTCCTTAGGGTTCCATTGACCAAACAATGTTGGCTGGTGGGATCTAGGGGAAGAGCCTTCTCTGTGGAGGCCCCGGCCCTCTGGAATCAGCTCCCCCCGGAGATTCGCATTGCCCCCACTCTCCTCGCCTTCCGAAAGAGTTTAAAAACTCATCTTTGCCACCAGGCTTGGGGTTTTTAGATCTTTCCCCTGACCAATGAATGTTTTCAGTATGATTGTTGAATGATCGGTTTGATAGGTTTTCTTTTAATTGAATTTAATGGTTGTTTTAATGTATTATTAATTGGATTCATATTATTGTTCTGTTTTTGTACATGATGTGAGCCACTCCGAGTCCTCAGAGAGGAATGGCATACAAATCCAATTAAATAAATAAATAGTAAAAGCTACATATGGAATATAAGACACACCCAAATTAGGTTCTATATAATTGAACAGGGAAAGGGTGAAAAGAGAGGGATAGCAGCAGAGGATTCTAGAGTGACCTCTGAAATAATCCATGTTCTGCTTGATGTTATGGCGCAATGGAGGAAATAGAATGGGCATACTATAAATGACCTCAGCTCAAGTTTTCACCCGAATTTCCAAGACCCTGAAAATCTCTATCCTCTCCATCTCTCACACTTTCAATCAGAGGTACAAAGGAACTCTGTATTTGTTTTTGAATGTGAACATGGCTTGCCCAGAACAAAAAAAAAAAAAGCAGAGGATCCTGCTTTTTAAATTGGCTTATATTACATTTATACATTTTATTATATTAAACTAATATAGAGAACTAATTAACAAAAAGCATAAATGCACACAATAATATTAATGGAATAATATAGCTTCAAAATTAATACGCCTAATAATAATAAGAGGGGAAAGGGGAGCCTAGAAAATTAATTTATAAATGGAATAATTCCAGAAATGTTGACCATATGAAAGTTTTTTCCTTGCCCTTTCGTTAAACAACTGCAACAAAAAACCTCAAATGTTGACAACAAAGCATATTACTAATCCATGATTGAAAACTGGTTCCACGATTCTCTTTCTTGTGTTATATGATACTATGTTTCTGTCAACCATTCTTCATGGCCAGCTACAATTTTACATGAACTCTATTTCCATTTCCACACTGATTGTTTAATTGACAGTTTATGGGACCTTATTTGATTGCTTTTATTGAGGTGATTCGTCAGTAGTTTATTATTTCTATTTTTCCTACACCTCTCAGGACAAAGACAACTCTTCTCAACTTTACTCATCTTTACTCAAACTTTAAGAAATCAAACTTTATTAGTTTTTCATATTTCCATATTCCAGAAGTAACATGAGGGTAACTCCTCTTTGATCTTGTGAATCTGTGGAAGTTGAGGAGAGTAGCAGGAAGAGCTTTCTACACCAGGGATATCAAACTCACATTGTCATGGCAGGATCATATGACATATGGGGAGTTTGTAAATTGGGTGTGGGCATGGCCAGCACATGACATATCCAGCCCTTGGGCTGGGAGTTTGACAGCCCTATTCTACACTTTTAAGATGTCATGCTGTATGTATTGTAATACCCATTTAGCTTCTCCTTTTAAAAGGACTGTGAAGGGAACTTAATTTGTGCAACACTGGGAAAGAGTCAGGAAATTTCATAAACTCCCTTCATTACTATCACTGTTTAAAATTCATTCTTATTGTGGAAAAATTCCTTCTTCAGCTTCAGATTATTTTACAGGGAATAAAATTCTAAAAGCAATACTTTCTTACTAAGAATAAACCTTGCAACTGTTTCAAGGACTTCATAACAGTTTTTCAAGATCAGAAGTTGCTTTGAGTAGAGGAAAGCTGCCTTTTATAGAAAACAATAATGCACTATGTCAAAATTTACAACAAAACTGCAAAATTGCCTGAGCAAGGAAATTGTAGGCTGCTAGGGATTTGTTTTTTTAAAAAAAAAAACAGAAAGAGACTTAATAGCAGCTGATTTTTCTAAGATTTGCTTTAGAATGAGATGGATAAAAGCAGATATGCTTTTCAAACTTGTCATTCTTGCTAGGAATTTACTCTTTCCAACTGAATAAAATAAAATAGTAAGGGGGTTTGAGACTCCAGCTGTCAACAGAATAATTTGCCCATAACTAAACAGAACTGGACCAAATTAGGTACGGAGGGAGAACCTGACAAAAGGGTAGAGTGGGTTTGAAAATGAACCACATGTGACCAGGGACTATGGGGAAAAACATTAAAAAAAATTTCCCTATGCATCTTTCTTTTGGATTCTGAATATAGCCAACTCCTCCCTTATAAACCCATTTCAATCCCAGACATGCAATTCTCCACCGGTGGCAAGATATACAATTAGATAAAACATTTTATGTGGAAATGGGGCAAATAGATTTATGGGGAAACTCATGAAAAATGCTAAGGACTGCAGAATTGGCCTATCTTGAGTCTTATGTATATTCAATAGCCTCTGCTCCTCTTGCTGGCATCTATGGTGAATTTATAACTTAGGTTTTATGTAGTACAAAGGAATTATTCATAAGGAAAGTTACACTTCAAGGATGGATGACATCTTGCTTCAGGGGTCTCAGTGCATGATCTTTGGGATCTTCCTAGAGTTTGAAACATCTCAGAAAACAGTAAGTTGCTCAAGGCAGCATAACAATAAAAAGAAAATTGCTTTTGGCAGGCATTACACACAGTTCCCCTGAGATTAGCAACACTATTTTCATGCTGAAATATTCTTTGCAAGAAAAAAAAAAGGAAGAAAAATAAAAAAAATTGAATAATTTTGTTTACTGCATATTTGAAAGAAAACTCTTGGAGCTCATTGCTTTTTAATTGAATTTTTACGGAAGTTTAATAAAAAAAATCCACTGGAAATTACTATGATGGCTCTGCTATGTATATTTTTTGTATATTATTTCATCAGAGAGAAATAAGAAGTAGCCATAAGAGAATGCACGAGTTTAAAATAATTTTCTGTAAGTTTATAATTCTTAAGTATAACCAGTAAGTTTATAACTCTTAAGTATAATCAGAGGGGGGAAAGAGGAGATGGTCTCATTTGTCCTAACTCTACAATGCTTTGTGTATGGTTAGGATGAAGATGCAACCAAGGACCAAGCAGGAATCTCTTTGGAGTAGGTGGGAATAAGGAGTCACAAAAAGGTGAAGATGATAACCATACCTATGTAATTGAAGATAGTCCCTCTTTTAACATATGATGAGGGAAAAAAAGTTGCAGTCTTCAATGGTGTGATCTCAGCAGCCAGCCTGAATGGAAGTTCAGATTTCAGTTCAGATTTTTTCTGAACTGTTAGGTTCCCCTCAGATGTCCCTGGGATTAAGGAAACTTGTTGAGGTCTATATTCCTTCAAGGTAATTCATCAGAGCCAACATGTCTGTCTGTCTTTCTTTCTTTCTTTCTTTCTTTCTTTCTTTGATTTATATGCTGCCCCTCTCCGAAGACTCGGGGCGGCTAACAGCAATCATAAAACAGCGTACAATAATAATCCACTACAATGTCTGCAGTGGCCACAACTAGTATTCTAAAATATGTAAATTGGGACTGAATAGATTACTGTTTCCCAATCTTGGTGTGGACTTCAACTCATGCCGACTGGGGAATTCTGGGAATTGAAGCCCACACATCTTAAACACGTCAAAATTGAGAAACATTGGTACAGATTTTAGAGGAAGAGTTAAAGAAAGCAACTCCATGAAGCTGCTTTGTGGATCCCTCCCTTATATGCCTCTGTTGCTCTTTCTTGACAGAACTATCCACTTTTTCAGCATTCACAGTTGTATAGATGCTTTGTCCAGCTACTGCAGGTGTCCTCCAAGACTATGCACTAATGAAAAATATTCTTCAAATCTAAGTGGCCATGTAATGTATAGGCTCAATTTGTAATTTGTATGATGGAATGTTTAACAAATGCTGGGAACATGGAGAAGGGAGTAATTCTTAATTGTACAGTGATACCTCATCTTACGAACTTAATTGGTTCTGGGACGAGGTTTGTAAGGTGAAAAGTTTGTAAGACGAAACAATGTTTCCCATAGGAATCAATGTGGGCAAGTCCAAAACTCACCCTTTTTGCCAGCCAAAGCACCCATTTTTGCGTTGCTGGGATTCACCTGAGGTTCGCCTCCATGGGAAACCTTACCTCCGGACTTCCATGTTTTTGTAATGCTGTAGGGGAATCCCAGCAGTGCAAAAATGGGTGCTTCTCTGGCAATGGAAGTCCAGAGGTGGGGTTTCCAGCGAGGGGAGCCTCAGCGAAATTGCAGCATTGCAAAAACACAGAAGTCCTCGAAACCCCACCTCCGGACTTCCGTGTTTTTGTGATGCTGCGATTTCGCTGAGGCTCCCCTCGCTGGGAAACCCCACCTCCAGACTTCCATTGCCAGCAAAGTGCCCGTTTTTGCGCTGATGTGATTCCTATTATGCACCAGGGTTTATAGCCTTGGTGCTTCAAATTTAATATCCTTTCCCATTATGAGTTAATTGCTATTAAAATAGGATGACTGTTATAATAAGTCTAATACAGTGGAACCCCGACATACGAGCTGCTCTACTTACGAGCTACTCGAGATAAGAGCTGGGAGAGGAGAGACATTTCTGTTCGTCTCCCGAGCTCAAATTCGCGATACGAGCCGAGAAGAGCTGGGCTGGCTTACAGTACTTTCCTTCCTTCCCGCGCTGATGCAGAGCCACTCGAACAAAGTGTCGCGCCCCTCTGATGCTTTCGGCGGCTTCCGAAGCGACGCTGGGCTCTTTTGCCGCCAAAAGCATCAGGGGGGCGTGACACTTTGTTCGAGTGGCTCTGCATCAGCGCGGAAAGGAAGGAAAGTAAGCCAGCCCGGCTCTTCTCGGCTCATATCCCGGCACTTGGTGAGTGGAGAGGCGGTCGCCTCCCCTGCCACCCCACTCTGGGGGTCCTTGGCTTCTGCTGGGGGTGGGGGGGATTGAATTTCACATTCCGAGTGGGCCAAACGCCAAAGGCGAACTTCCGCGCCTCAGGAGATAGCTCGCAAACGGCGCGGCTGTTTTAAAACATCGCTGCCAGCCTGGGGGGCTTTCCAGATCACCCCCAACCCCCAATCCAGGTTCGGTGGGGGGCTAGGAAGCCTCCCAGGCCGGCAGCGACATTTTAAAACAGCCGCGCCGTTTGCGAGCTAACTCCTAACTTCCGCGCCTCAGGAGATAGCTCGCAAATGGCGCGGCTGTTTTAAAACGTCGCTGCCGGCCTGGGGGGCTTTCCAGATCACCCCAACCCCCAAACCAGGTTCAGTGGGGGGCTAGGAAGCCTCCCAGGCCAGCAGCGACGTTTTAAAACAGCCGCGCCGTTTGCGAGCTAACTCCTAACTTCCGCGCCTCAGGAGATAGCTCGCAAACGGCACGGCTGATTTAAAACGTCGCTGCCAGCCTGGGAGGCTTCCTAGCCCCCCACCGAACCTGGGTTGGGGGTGATCTGGAAAGCCTCCCAGGCCGGCAGCGACATTTTAAAACAGCCGCGCCGTTTGCGAGCTAACTCCTAACTTCCGCGCCTCAGGAGATAGCTCGCAAATGGCGCGGCTGTTTTAAAACGTCGCTGCCGGCCTGGGGGGCTTTCCAGATCACCCCCAACTCCCAATCCGGGTTCAGTGGGGGGCTAGGAAGCCTCCCAGGCCGGCAGCGACGTTTTAAAACAGCCGCGCTGTTTGCGAGCTAACTCCTAACTTCCGCGCCTCAGGAGTTAGCGGCGAAGTAACGTGAAGGATTGGAAAGCTTAAACCGCCTGGTTTCAGCTCCCCAATCCTCCACGTTACTTCGCTCCTGTCCTGGCTAAATCGTGTGGCAGCAAACATGCTTTGGGGGTTTGGCTGGGGGGGAGGGAGTTAGGAAGGTGCAAAGCATGTTTGCTCCCACAGGGAAGGGAAAAGGCGGCGGCTTAAGCCCTTCCCTGTGCTTCGGAAGCCGCTGACGCGCCCCTATGACGGCGTTCGGCGGCTTCCGAAGCACAGGGAAGGGCTTAAGCCGCCGCCTTTTCCCTTCCCCGTGGGAGCGCCAGACCTCTTGTCTGCCCGGCCCGAGGCACGAAATCGCTGCTTATGCCGGGCGGCATTGCTTGTGTTCCAGGCGAGCCGCCCGGCATAAGCAGCGGTTTCGTGCCTCGGGCCGGGCAGACAAGAAGTCTGGCGCTCCCACGGGGAAGGGAAAAGGCGGCGGCTTAAGCCCTTCCTGTGCGCCCCTCCGGAGGATCCCCATCCCGGACGGAGCAGCCTGAGGGGTCCGGAGAAGCGAGCGATCCGGGAGTCCAGGACAGTTTTGCGCGAAAACTGCAGCAGGGAAAAATCGGCCGGGCTAACGGCCGCGGCTCAAAAAAGGTTGGGAAACACTGAGATAGAGAGAAAGTGAGAAAGAGAGAGTGAGAGAAAGAGGGGGAGAGAAAGAGAAAGAGAGAGGGGGGAGAGAGAGAAAGAGAGGGATAGAAAGAGAGAGAGAGTGAGAGATGCTCAGTGAGCCTTTCTTTGAAGTTGCCTTTCTTTCTTTCTTTCTTTCTTTCTTTCTTTCTTTCTTTCTTTATTTCTTTCTTGCTTGCTTGCTTTCTTTCTTGCTCTTTTTCTTTCTCTCTTTTACCTTCCCTTCCTCTATTTCTTCTTTTCTTTCTTCTTCCCTCCCTCCCTCCCTTCACTCATTCCTCTCTTACTCTCCCCTTTCATAAGTTTCCTTGCTTCCTTCCTCTGTTCCTGTCCCTTCCCCCTTTCTTTCTTTCTTTCTTTCTTTCTTTCTTTCTTTCTTTCTTTCTTTCTTGCTCTTTTTCTTTCTCTCTTTTACCTTCTTTTCCTCTATTTCTTCTTTTCTTTCTCCTTCCCACCTTCTTCCCTCCCTCCCTCCCTTCACTCATTCCTCTCTTACTCTCCCCTTTCATAAGTTTCCTTGCTTCCTTCCTCTGTTCCTGTCCCTTCCCTCTTTCCTTCCTTCCTTCCCACCCTCCGTCCATTCATTCACCCATTCCTCTCTTGATCGCTTAAAGCCGGTCCCTGGTGCAAAAAGGGTTGGGGACCTCTGTCCTACAGGATTGGGTGGCAGAGAAGTTGAACATATGTAAATTTAAAAGTTTAAGAAAGTTTACAAGTTAAGTGAAAGAAACTTCATTATTCATTTATATGTACATGTACATTTCTTCATTAAAAACATGTCTTTCTGCATAATTTAGACTAACTTTGTGAGTTTTTTGAGGGCTGGAACCAATTAAAATTATTTACATTAATTCCTATGGGGAAAAGTCGTTCGAGATAAGAGCTGCTCGACTTAAGAGCCCACGTCCGGAACGAATTAAACTCGTATCTCGAGGTACCACTGTATACTTGCATGAAATTCTTATGGAGGTTGCTATTTCACAGCAATGATGATTATGGAGAACGGCTGAAACAGCACTTCTAGGCAAC
Source organism: Erythrolamprus reginae (assembly GCF_031021105.1). Taxonomy (NCBI): domain Eukaryota; kingdom Metazoa; phylum Chordata; class Lepidosauria; order Squamata; family Dipsadidae; genus Erythrolamprus; species Erythrolamprus reginae. The sequence goes on from NC_091950.1 coordinate 46,295,706, forward strand.
AAGTATCAACCATAAAGCTAGGAATGCCTGGAGGTGGTGTTTCCCATGGAGTGGAGCCTCAGGGGAATCCCAGCAGCGCAAGAATGGGTACTTCGCTGGCAACAGAAATCCAGAGGCGGGGCATCCCAGTGGCGGCAGCTTGGGTTTGTAAGGTGAAAATAGTTTGGAAGAAGAGGCAAAAAAATCTTAAACCCCAGGTTTGTATCTCGAAAAGTTTGTATGACGAGGGGTTTGTAAGATGATGTATCACTGTATTAGGTATAAATTGATCTGGAGAATTGCTTTGGCAGGCTTTCAAAATTTTGCTAAATTGCCATATTAGCAATCAAACCTTTTCCAAAATTGAAGGGTTTTTTTGTTTTTCATCAGCCTTGAAGCACTTGATGCTTTCAAACCTTTGTTAAGTTTGCCAATATTCAGTGAATTCTATTTTTAAAGTTGTAAGTAAATCTGCAATTTCAAATAACTTTCTCCAGTATCTAAGTTTGCTAATACACTTATCTAATATATATATTAGATATATGAATGTGGGTAGGTCTTGGCATATTCGGGTCTTTTCCCATATAAAATTGATAAAATCTTGGTGACTTTTCGACAAGGTCCCACTCATCATCTTCAGTCTGGTGCTTTCGGCTTCATACTAAAGTGTGGTCGGAGCTTCTGTTCCTCTATAAATACTGGTGGTGTGTGTATGTGTGTGTGTGTGTGGGTGTGTGTGTGTAGTGCTGGTTCAATTGCTGCAAGTGGTTGGTTGGCTGTATTTTAATTTCCTGATTACTTGATGGGGTAATCCCAGTAAGGCTATGGCTGGCTGACATGAGCAAATAAGCTCAAAATCTATTTATACTAGTCTCCCTTCCTTTTCATTATCAGGAAAAATATATTACACTTATAGATTATACTTGTATAGTTATAAAAAAATTATCTGTCTTGGAATATGGTCCCTGGTGGGACCGAGAGGCAAAAAGGAAGCTGTATGCTCCTCCTATATTTGGGTAACTCAACAAAAAATCCAAACCCACCTACACACACACACACACACACACCCGAACACACACACACACACACACACACCAAGTAAGCCTTAATATCCATTTTTATCTGCAACCTTTGAGCCAGGAACTTGTTTCATGATCAATGCTAATGAAGTGAATAAATTAAGGGCTGTTCTTGCCACCTCAGATTATACTTCAGCAGATCACCCCTTATTGCTGACAAAAAAAGTCTGTATCAGATTTAAGGCTGCTGCTTCAGCAGCTGGACACTCATGCATAATCTGGCTAGAAATGAAGCCAGTTTGAGTAATTCCTTTCTGGATTTTAGTGTCTTCCTCTACTTTGACTAAAGTGATGGTCTGATGTACTGGCCAAACCATCACTCTGGCCCTGGGCTCAGGTTGCTGCTGCTTAATGCCAGGTCGGTGGTAAATAAAGCTCTCCTCATCCGGGATCTGATCCTGGATGAGGAGGCCGACCTGGCTTGTATTACTGAAACCTGGCTGGGCCCAGAGGGAGGTGTTCCTCTCTCTGAAATTTGCCCAGCCGGGTTTCAGATATGGCATCAACCTCGACCTCAGGGAAGGGGGGGAGGAGTGGCTATTATAGCCAGGGAGAGCCTTTGCCTGCGTGGACTCATTGCTCCGGAAATTGCGGGTTGCGAGTCTCTCTTGATGAAGTTGGACTTAGGGGTTCAGGTGGGCTTATTTCTCACGTACCTGCCTCCAAGCTGCGTGTCAAAAGCCCTGCCTGTGCTACTCGAGGAGGTAGCCGGGTTGGCGGTGGAGTTCCCCAGACTTATTGTCTTGGGGGACTTCAATCTGCCGTCACTCGGCGAAACCTCTGGGTTGGCACAGGAGTTCATGGCCACCATGACAGCCATGGACCTGACTCAAGTAGTTCGGGGTCCGACTCATGAGGGGGGGCACGCACCTGACATGGTATTCCTTTCCGAGCAATTGAGTAATGGTCTGAGACTAAGGGGCTTAGAAGCAGTGCCTTTGTCATGGTCAGACCATTTTCTACTACGGCTTGACTTCCTGGCTCCAATCCTTCCCCGCAGGGAGGCGGAACCAATGAAGATGTTCCGCCCCAGACGCCTGATGGACCCAGAGGGCTTTCAGACGGCGCTTGGGGTTATTCCAGAGGCACTCATCCACAATTCGGCGGAGTCTCTTGCGGAGGCCTGGAATACGGCTGCTGCGGAGGCTCTCGACCAGATTGCGCCTTTGCGACCTCTCCGTGGCGCTAGACCCCGTAGAGCCCCATGGTTCAACGAGGAGCTCCGGGAGTTGAAACGCCAAAAGAGACGTCTAGAGAAGCGATGGAGGAAGAGTAGGTCTGAATCCGACCGAACACTTGTAAGAGCTTTTATTAAGACTTACAAAGTGGCGCTCAAGGCGGCAAGATGCGCGTATCATTCCGCCTTGATTGCATCAGCGGAATCCCGCCCGGCCGCTCTGTTTAGGGTGACCCGCTCCCTTCTTAACCAGGGGGGAGTTGGGGAGCCCTTGCAGAGTAGTGCCGAGGATTTTAACACGTTTTTCGCTGATAAAGTCGCTCGGATCCGGGCCGACCTCGACTCCAATTGTAAAACAGAATCGACGGACAACGAGTCAGTCGAGGTGACTGGGGCACGTACTTGTCCACCTGTCTGGGAAGAGTTTGATCTGGTGACACCTGATGAAGTGGACAAGGCCATTGGAGCTGTGAGTTCCGCCACCTGTTTACTGGATCCGTGTCCCTCCTGGTTGGTTTCGGCCAGCAGGGAGGTGACACGGAGCTGGGCCCAGGAGATTACCAACGCTTCCTTGGGGAGGGGAGTTTTTCCATCACTCTGTAAAGAAGCGCTCGTGCGCCCCCTCCTCAAGAAGCCCTCCCTGGACCCAGCTGTCCTTAATAACTATCGTCCAGTCTCCAACCTTCCCTTTATGGGGAAGGTTGTTGAGAAGGTGGTGGCACTCCAGCTCCAGCGGTCCTTGGAAGAAGCCGATTATCTAGGTCCCCAACAGTCGGGTTTCAGGCCCGGTTACAGCACGGAAAACGCTTTGGTCGCGTTGATGGATGATCTCTGGTGGGCCCGGGACAGGGGTTTATCCTCTGTCCTGGTGCTCCTTGACCTCTCAGCGGCTTTCGATACCATCGACCATGGTATCCTTCTGCACCGGCTGGAGGGGTTGGGGGTGGGAGGCACTGTTCTCCAGTGGTTCTCCTCCTACCTCTCTGGCCGGTCGCAGTCGGTGTTAGTGGGGGGTCAGAGGTCGACTTCTAGGTCTCTCCCTTGTGGGGTGCCTCAGGGGTCGGTCCTCTCCCCCCTGCTATTTAACATCTACATGAAACCGCTGGGCGAGATCATCCAAGGACATGGGGTGAGGTATCATCAATATGCAGATGATACCCAGCTTTACATCTCCACCCCATGCCCAGTCAACGAAGCGGTGGAAGTGATGTGCCGGTGCCTGGAGGCTGTTGGGGCCTGGATGGGTGTCAAAAGACTCAAACTCAACCCGGATAAGACGGAGTGGCTGTGGGTTTTGCCTCCCAAGGACAATTCCATCTGTCCGTCCATTACCCTGGGGGGGGAATTATTGACCCCCTCAGAGAGGGTCCGCAACTTGGGCGTCCTCCTCGATCCACAGCTCACATTAGAACAACATCTCTCAGCTGTGGCGAGGGGGGCGTTCGCCCAGGTTCGCCTGGTGCACCAGTTGCGGCCCTATCTGGACCGGGACTCACTGCTCACAGTCACTCATGCCCTCATCACCTCGAGGTTCGATTACTGTAATGCTCTCTACATGGGGCTACCTCTGAAAAGTGTTCGGAAACTTCAGATCGTGCAGAATGCAGCTGCGAGAGCAGTCATGGGCTTACCTAGGTATGCCCATGTTTCACCATCACTCCGCAGTCTGCATTGGCTGCCAATCAGTTTCCGGTCACAATTCAAAGTGTTGGTTATGACCTTTAAAGCCCTTCATGGCATTGGACCAGAATATCTCCGAGACCGCCTCCTGCCGCACGAATCCCAGCGACCGATTAGGTCCCACAGAGTGGGCCTTCTCCGGGTCCCGTCAACTAAACAATGTCGGTTGGCGGGCCCCAGGGGAAGAGCCTTCTCTGTGGTGGCACCGGCCGTCTGGAACCAACTCCCCCCGGAGATTAGAACTGCCCCTACTCTTCCTGCCTTCCGTAAACTCCTTAAAACCCACCTTTGCCGTCAGGCATGGGGGAATTGAAACATCTCCCCCTGGGCATGTTTAATTTATATATGGTATGATTGTGTGTGTGTCTGTTAGTACATGGGGTTTTTAAAGCTTTAATATTTTAATTGAGTGGATTATTTATGATTTGTACTATTTGTTGTGAGCCGCCCCGAGTCTTCGGAGAGGGGCGGCATACAAATCCAAATAATAAATAATAAATAAATAAATAAATTAATATGACTCAGATTGATGGGTCACCTTACTTCATTTTCCTCACACTCATACAAATAAAGTAAAAAAGCAACTGCTTTCCTACTGGTGGGCATGTTTCTGCCTCTACTGTTGAAATGAAAGAAAGAAAGAAAGAAGAAGGGAAGGAAGGAAGAAAGAAAAGAAAGAAAAGAAAGAGAGAGGGGAAGGAAGAAAAGAAAGAAAGAAGGAAGGAAGAAAGGAAAGAAATTAAGAAAGAAGGAAGGAAGAAAGGAAAGAAATTAAGAAAGAAGGAAGGAAAGAAGGAAGGAAGGAAGGAAGGAAGGAAAGACAGAAAGAAGGAAAGAAGGAAGAGGCAGCTTTTCAGGGCAGGCAGTCCTATATAAAATCTTTATTATCATTTTTTTTACTGTGAACACACTGGTACATATTAAAATGAAATTCTGTTTCCTGCTCTCAAAAGTGTATACATACATAACAAACACATCTATCATTTTGAATACTACATATCAGAAAGAGGAAGCTTAAGAGTTCACAGAGTTGATACTATATTGAATAAAACAATATTCCATATAGAATGACCACTGAAAGTGGGCATGCCTGCCAGAATACATCAATGGAATTCCAGCAAACTGGAATAAAGATGATTTATGCTGGAAAGAACCACAGGAGAAAGATAGGACTACCCTGCCTGTATCAATGAGGGAAAAACTTAGCTTTGGTGCACAGCAAGAAAACATGGTTAGAAAACATGGTCTAGCAACATAGGGGAAGGATGATAACAACATCATCCAACATATCCTTCTGGAATACCCTCCTTGTGCTGAAAGAAGCAAAAAATGCAGATCAGCCTTCAGTTTGGATATATTTCCACATGTATTTCACAAGTGGCATCAAACCCAGTTTTACCCCAAATATATATTTGCTATTCTATTGAAACTAGAATCTCTAGATCAGTGATTGTCTGACAAACCAGCATACAGTGCTTAATTTTAATGTCTCTCTGTTTTCCAGCTTTCCTAGAAAATTAAAATTAAAGGCCTGCTTATCCATAGAGGAAGGATTTTTTCCCCCAAAGGAATGCTGGACTTTCCTTGTTTTGAATTTAGCATCTACAGGCACAGTGGATGTAACAGAGGAAATGGAAATGGAATTATGGTAACCTTTTTTGCGAGTTTGTTTTTTGTTTGGGCTGAAAAAGGAAAGAATAAGTGAACTAGGTACATTATGATTAACAGTGGCTGAAGGCTGATTTTGCTGATTTGGGTTTAAAATTAAGTGAAAAAATAAGGCACATACTGGGGACCAAAAGAACCCTAATGTCAGAGGTTGCCAATTACTGAGCTAACTTCATATGATGTGGTTTGATAGACAGCAGACTGTTACTTAATATTTCTTTTGGGGAGATGGTCTTCATTCAGAAGAGGTTAATAGTTTTTGGCACTTATTTCCTTTTATACAAGAAGTGTATAATTAACAGAGACGCTCTTGTAGAGGGTATTCCCTGGTATTTCCTTCCTAGACCCGGTGTCCACAAGAGACAGTTAGATCAAGTCCAACAGCTGCAGTCTTAGATTTATAAATGCCAGCAGACGAATCTTGTCAGTTTGGGAGTATCATTTGTCTAAGCGCCACAAGTAGAATAATTGTTTCATATCCCATAGAATGAGGCAGTAAATCATTTGACAAGAAGTTGGATTTGAAAGATAAATATGTTTGACCCATTGGGCCTGATCCATCCATTCTGCTTATGCTAAATATGCATTTTCTTTTATAACAGTCCCTCCGCTTCCAATAGTAGTTTAGGATGGAGCCTTTGCTAATAGAAGAACAAATTAAGAAAGTCTTCTGATTTGTTATTTTTCTTTCTTTTTATGGATTAATATTTTAAATCTTTGAAAACTGAATCCATTCATTCATTTGTACCTTTCTGTAAAATAAAAAAAATGTATGTTGTCATAAAACATAATAATAATAATAATAATAATAATAATAATAATAATAATAATAATAATAATAATTTATTAGATTTGTATGCCACCCCTCTCCGAAGACTCCAACTCTCCGCAGTCTGCATTGGTTGCTGATCAGTTTCTGGTCACAATTCAAAATGTTGGTTATGCCCTTCATGGCATCGGACCAGAATATCTCCAGGACCACCTACTGCCGCACGAATCCCAGTGACCGGTTACTGACCTCTTAGGAATCTGGATAGGTCAACCGTGGATAATCTGAGGGTAAAGTGTTGAGGGTTTGGGGATGACACTACGGAGTCCGGTAATGAGTTCCACTCTTCGACAACTCGGTTAGTGAAGTCATATTTTTTACAGTCAAGTTTGGAGTGGTTAATATTAAGTTTAAATCTGTTGTGTGCTCTTGTGTTGTTGTGGTTGAAGCTGAAGTAGTCGCCAACAGGCAGGATGTTGCAGCATATGATCTTGTGGGCAATACTTAGATCTTGTTTAAGGCGTCTTAGTTCTAGGCTTTCTAGGCCCAGGATTGAAAGTCTAGTCTCGTAGGGTATTCTGTTTCGAGTGGAGGAGTGAAGGGCTCTTCTGGTGAAGTATCTTTGGACATTTTCAAGGGTGTTGATGTCTGAGTTGCGATATGGGTTCCAAACGGATGAGCTGTATTCGAGGATGGGTCTGGCAAACGTTTTGAAAATTCTGAGATACCTAAATGATGAATTGCTGGCATGTGTTAAGTGGTACCTCACAGGAACTGGTTAAAATGTGTTTGGGTGTAGTATGATGAGTATGATCACGATGACTTTAAAATGAACGTTGTGGGAGCTTGAGACAAAATTATGTAATGCACATCTCATACACTCAGGAGACTCTTGCTGTGAGGAGATTGTCATGAGTCCTTCTGTTGAAGATTCTTCTATTACGCCAATAGACAGAATTCCTCTGACCTGGTAAGCTAGTAACCCTGTCAAAGAAAAATATAAGTTTAGTATATGATTTGTTTGAAACCAACCTATGCTGTATTCTGTTTTCCCGTCATATACATATCCAAGTATTTACAAATACGAACAATCTCCTGTCTAACAATCTGCTTGAGGATCTTGTCCTTTAGAGGCTTCAAGCTGACAGTTCAGTTCAATGAACTCACCCTTGGAAACTGGAGTTTATTACATGCCACCTTGAGCTGGTTCATCTAGGTCAGCAAAACCACAGATCCAATCAAAGACTCAGGGAACTAGCGGCAGTGAACCACTAGCGCTTAAGAAATTATCAGCATCAGTTAAGAGTCAATCTGCAGTAGCATGAAGAGTGAAGTCAGCAATTTCTCTTCCTTGGCTCTTCCTCTCTGCTTTTCTGCCTCTTCCAGCTCTCTGGCAAATACCTGTTTGCTCACTTTTGCCAATGTAAGAATATAATGTATATCCTTCAGCACTTGAATGCTTGTATTTGAACATTGAAAGTTTTACATCTTCTCTTCTCTTTCTTCCTCTGAAATTGATATTGATTTTGTTCATCTCCCATGAGACTGGTTTATTTTTTAAGGGAAAGTTGTAGGATTGAGAGCACATCTCTATGCTAATAGTGGCACTATTTAGAGTTTGTATTTGTATCTTTTAATAATCAGAAAAGGGCCAGGCTATTTACGGGACTGCCTCCTCCCTCTTCCCTTGCTGCAGCCAGTAAGAGCCCACAGAGTTGGCCTTCTCCAGGTCCCGTCCGCTAAACAATGTTGGCTGGTAGGACCTTGGGGAAGAGCCTTCTCTTTGGTGGCTCTGAACCTTTCGAACCAACTGCCTCCAGAGATCCACATTATCTCCACCCCACTGGTCTTCTGGAAAGCTGTTAAGACCTGGCTTTTCTGGCAGGCTTAGAATTAGGCTGATTGTAAGTATTTATGTTTTTAATATTATTGTTATTATTGATTTTTATTATTAGATTTTAACTGTTTTTATTGTATTTATTGTATTGTATTTATTCTGACTGTCAGCCGCTCAGAGTCCTTTTGGAGTGAGCAGCATATAAAATAATAAAAAAATAAAAAATAAATAAAAATAAAAATAAAAATAAAAATAAAAATAAAAATAAAAATAAAAATAAAAATAAAAATAAAAATAAAAATAAAAATAAAAATAAAAATAAAAATAAAAATAAAAATAAAAATAAAAATAATAAAAATAAAAATAAAATAAAAAACAGTGCCTCTCTCACACACCCATTGCAGATAGTGGAAGGATTCTAGGAGTATATCACTAGATCAGGGGTGAAATGCTCCCAGTTTGCTTGTGTCTGTTGATCGTCAGAGAACCATTTGTGAAGGCAGTGCGAGTCTCCACCAACCTGTCCAGACACCACCATTTGGGTTCTTTTATCCTCTGTGCATGCACAATGCATTCTTTGCATACGCAGAGGGTAAAAGAACCCAAATGGCAGTGTCTGGGCAGGTGGGTGGAGACTCATGCTGCCTTTGGGACTGGCTCTCTGATGACCAACAGGCACGAGCGAATTGGGAGCATTTCATCCCTGATCTAGCGATATACTCCTAGAAGATATGAGACAGCAGCAGGAATTACCAAGCCACTATCTTAAAGCAGGAAGTGAGAATTTCCAAGTTGTTGTTGACCTAATCCTATGTAGCTTCTGCTCTGGTAATCTCACACTACTAACCAGAGCATACAAAACTTTCACCAGACCAATCCTTGAATACAGCTCATCTGTCTGGAACTCCCACCAGATTTTGGACATAAACACTCTAGAAAATGTCCAGAGATACTTTACTAGAAGAGCCCTCCACTCCTCCACTCACAACAGAATAGCCTACACAACTAGATTTACAATCCTAGGTTTAGAAAGTTTAGAACTATGTCGTCTTAAACATGACCTAAGCATAGCCCATAAAATCATCTGCTACAATGTCCTTCCTGTCAATGACTACTTCAGCTTCAACCACAACAGCACATGAGACCACAACAGATACAAACTTAACCGTGGTATTCTCCTCCCATTTACTATACATTTATTACCCTCCGGGTCCTTTTAGACCCGGAGTATAAAAAGGTTGGTTCTAGCTACTGGAATGGTCTTTTTGAATACTTTTTTCACTAGTATACTAATTTGAACATTTCTGAACACAATGAAATGAAAATTGAAGTGAAAAAAATATTTTGCTCATCAACCCCCCCCCCGCCCTTTTTTGTGAAATTTTGTTCACTCTCATCTGCAAATTTTCTGAATTCTTCTCAGCAACATCTGAAGGAAGACTGAACTTGTATTCTCACTTTGCCCTCCATTTGACTCCTGAGGTTTTTTTCCTACTTTAGCTCTAATCATTATTATGTTACACAATGTATATTAAAGAGATACTTTAATAAAAGGAACGCTTTTTATTATTATTAAAGCAATCTAAAATATATTAAATGTAATAGAAGTTGTGTATTCTGTTTCATGCATTGGAAATATTGCAATTTCTGAGTTCAGGACTAACAGAGTTTTAGGAATAAAATACATGCTATATTTATGGAAAGAAAATAAATTTATTATGGTATTGTTTTTTTTCTTTCTTCGGGTAATAGTGGTTATCACAGAGGTGCTGTAAAATGAGACTATCAGGTTACTAATATCTGATTACTTAGTGCAGAAATTTTCCTCCTCTAACTTCCAAAGTGGAAATTATATTGTTCCAATGCAATGGCCAATATAGTGAGTTTAATAGGAGCTGTTACCCAGTATGTTAATTGCAAAAGGCCTTTTCTGCATTTTTAAAATGGTGAAATATTCTGGATAATTGGCAATCTGAACAGTAAGCATTGTGCTAATTTCCAAGAGACCCAGAAAATGAAACTAACTAGAAATGAGTGTGAAATTGACAAGCTATTTGCTCCTGTGTGGAAAGGATAATGTAGAACAGCAAGGAACGCTAATGTTTAATAATCTAAAATGTTGTTTGTAATAATGAACAGCAACTAGGGACTATTAATCATTGCATAATTAAACAATTGGTTCTTGGTGTTGCCTCTTCTTGGTTACTGCCTTCTTCGGCCGTGGGAAGCACGCCTGTTCTCACAATGATATATTGCACTAATATATCTCCAGATGGAGCTTCCTTCCTAGTGATCTATTAGTGAAATGCATCATGTGAGTGAGGAAGATGATGATGATATACTACTGCATGGATAGTGCCATTAACAGTGAAGAAAAGGTCAGAGACATTATGGGTAACCCATCATCCCTAAAGGAACTTTCTCTATGTTGTAAATGTCCTGCTAAAACAAAACACAGCTCACCTGCATCCATTGCAATCAGTTAATCCCTGGAGAGTGTGAATGAGTAACTGAGGAAAGCAAAAGTTACTGAAGGGAAACACTATAGCTCATGGCAGAACACATGCTTCGCATCAGGTTTTGTCCCTGGTTTTCCTAGGCAAGGCTGGGTAAGCAGTCTCTGAAGACCTGCTTACAACCAGTGCAGATTACAGGTGGGAAAATGTATGACCCATATTCTGCTTGCATCCCCTTCAGGATTTTGGACATGCTCTATTTAATTTCTGCTTATGATAAAAGCAAAGATGACAGTTTCCCCTGTCCAGTTGTGTCTGATTCTAGAGGGTAGTGCTTATCTCCGTTTCATAGTTGTGGAATCAGCGTTGGCTGTGGTCATGTGGCCAGCATGAATATATACCAAGGTGCAGGGAATGCAGTTGCCTTCTCAGTGAAGTGGCACCTATTTATCTACTTGCATTTGCAGGCTTTTGAATTGCTAGGTTGGTAGGAGCTGGGGTAAATAATAGGAGTTCACCCCATTACAAGGTACTCTGGTCTTGAATACTGGTTGACAGCTTTCCAGCTGACAAGCTTAGCATCTTTAACTGCTGGGCGATTGTTCCCCATCAGTGATGGGCTCCTATGGTTATGGTCAGGTAGGCAGAACCGGTAGAAAATTTTTGATTTTTCCCCCTTTTTTCCCCTTCTGGGCTCTGGTTATGTTTTTCCTGTCACAATAAATGAGGTTGAATATGCATAATTTTAGAAGAGCTCTCTCTCTCTCTCTCTCTCTCTCTCTCTCTCTCTCTCTCTCTCTCTCTCTCTCTCTCTCTCTCTCTCTCTCTGTATACACATACAGTGTATATAGTAGATAATGTATATATTTGTGTGCCTGTTTGTAATATGTATGTACACATATGGCATATATACATAAAATTAAATAGTATATATTTTGGATGTTCAGTAATAGTAAATTACTACGGAGAGGGGCGGCATACAAATCTAATAAATAAATAGATAGATAGATAGATAGATAGATAGATAGATAGATAGACAGACAGACAGACAGACAGACAGACAGGGAAATTGTATCTCTTTGAGGAGAGGATAGGCCAGGCACCCTAGCCCTAACCCAAATTCTTGACATGAATGACGTCAAGGTGGCCACCTTTAAGCCAGTCATATGACATTTAACCCACCCTGGCTCAAGCCACTCCCACCTGGTCACATGGCCAGCAAGCCACACCCACAAAATAAGACCATGCCCACAGTGTGGTAGTAAAAAAATTTGCAGCCCTTCATTGTTCCCCACATCTGCTTATGATGGCTACACCTGATTACTAAATCCTATTTTTCTAAGGCCAAAGCTACCCTGACTGCACTGTAAGCCAATCATCATTTCCCATTGGCATTTTTTGCCCATTGCAAGGATAGAGTACCCAAGACTTACAGATTGCTTTCAGGTCCCAATTTGATTTTTGTTGGGTCTCAAGGTAGACATAAGTTTGCAATGTGCAAAATTAATGGCAAACACCATTATGGCGTGACTTCCTGAATTCCTTGGAAGCCAAACGAATTAAAACTTAAATATTTTGGATACTAGAGACAAAAAATGTTGCCTGCTTACCTTCTCTATGGATTCTTCTAAATTGCTCTTTCCTTTCCTTACTTGTTTCTTTCCCTCTTTGTCAGCTACAACAGCTATTGCTGCCTGGAATTAATGCTGCTATCCAAGTGCCATCAAAAATGTTTTCTTTCTCAATTGTAATTGAGAAGGAGGTGGAGGAAATAAGAGCAGCTAAGCCTTACTGTACTTCTGCACTCTGAAAAAGAAGAAGAAAGAACTCCCGACAGCTGGACTTTGACTTCTATACTTATCCAGAACAATAGCTTCTGTCTTAGATGGACTGCTGCAACATAGAATCAAAGACTTCAAAGTGAAAGAATAATATGCTTTATTAGTAGAGAAGGTGGATAGGATTGGAGATCAAAACTAAGGTTAGGGAGGAAACGGTAACAAATGGCTTTGTTGGAGTTGACAGAAGCAGGAAGGAAATCCACATTAATTAAAACATGTTAAATGATTGCATCATTGAAGGAATTGGAGAAGGTAGTTGATTGGAAGAATAGTGAAGACCATGCGAATGGTATATTTTTTTGTTAGATCTGTTAGCAGAAAGTAGGTGAGTTGAAGAAATAAAAAAGAGGAGTGTGGCTCATTGAGAGAAGAAATTAAAGGAAGAATGTCCAATGCAGGTCCAATGAGGACCCGGATTGTGGGGGCAATATGCTGGCCCTGTTAAAAAAAAGTGCTATGCTAACATGTTGTAAGCTGCCCTGAGTCTAAGGAGAAGGGCGGCATAAAAATTAAATAAATAAATAAATACATACATACATACATACATACATACATACATACATACATACATACATACATCTATCTCTTGGACAAGATGGAGAAGGTTTAATTCAAAAGAACTCATGTTCGTTGTTTGCACTCAGTACAATTACTTCATTAAGTAGGTCAGTAATTTATTCTCATTCTGGAGTCAGTGACTAAAATTGCAGGCCAAAACATCTCTACCCTGCCTTTCCAGTGAAGCATGGACTATTGATCAGGATCCAATTTGCCAGATTCATCTCAGGTGGCATAGGTATCATAATAATCTCTAATTCATTTATAAGATGTTTCTTCAATTTTACAAGGCATTTCCTCAAGCCACACATTAGATTCTGCTCAGAATTATGGTTAATACAAATGACTGTCCAAGAATTATGCTCGGTGGTGCAGTGGTTAGAGTGCAGTACTGCATGCTACTTCTGCTGATCACCAGCTGCCAGCAGTTTGGTAGATCGATCTCAGAAGGCTCAAGATTGATTCAGCCTTCCATCCTTCCAAGGTTGGTAAAATGAGGACCCAGACTTTTTGGGGCAATATGTTTACTCTCTGTAAACTGCTTATAGAGGCTGTAAAGCATTGGGAAACGGTACATAGTCTAAATGCAATTGCTATTGTTATTGCTATTGGAACTTTATTGTGATTGGGCACGTTAACAGAATCTTGAAAGTTTCCTTCTGTCCTTTCTTATATAAATCAGAATCAAAGCATGTTATTTTTAAGTCTCTGTCTTACACATCTTTTTCAAGGCTGACAGTTACTTTACCACCTCTTTTATATATTCATGGCTTTTACTTCTGTCCATTTCTCTGATCTTCTCTCTGCAGTGACTTCATCAGCAAGATGTTAGGTCACCATGACCTGACAGCAAAAGTTTCTGCTCATTGGTTCCCACGGACCCCATCTTGTATATAGTTTGTGTTGGAAGGGACACTGTGGGTCTTCTAATCCAACCTCCTGCTGGTGCAGGAGACCCTATACCAGTGATGGCGAACTTATGGCACGGGTGCCACAGGTAGCACGTGGAGCCATATCTGCTGGAACATGAGCTGTTGCTCTAGCTCAGCTCCAATGTGCATGTGTGTGCTGGCCAACTGATTTTTGGCTCACACAGAGGCTCTGGGAAGGCATTTTTGGCTTCCAGAAAACCTCCAGGAGGATGGGAGAGGGCATTTTTACCCTCCTCCAGCTCCAAGGAAGGCTTTGGAGCCTTGGGAGTGTGAAAAACAAGCCTACTGGGCCCATCTAAAGTTGGGAAACAGGCCAAACAGGGAAAACTGATTTTGCACTCCCCAGGCATTGAATTAAGGGTGTGGGCACTCGGGCATGCACCATAGCATACACCCACGTTCTTTTGGCACTCAATGAAAAAAAGGTTCTCCATCTCTGCCCTATACCATCCCAGACATATGGCAGTCCAATCTCTTCTTGAAGGTCTCCAGTGTTGGGGCGTTCACAATCTCCACAGGCAGGCCATTCCACTGATTGATCCCTCTCACTGTCATAAAGTTCTTCCTTATGAGCAATCAACCAGTGGAACAGCTTCACAGCGGAGGTTGCGAACACCTCAACACTGGACACATTCAAAAGGAAATTGGACTGCCATCTGGCTGGGTACTGTAGGGTTTCCTGCTTGAGCAGGGGATTGGACTTGAGGACCTACAAGTTCTCTTTCAATTCTAATCATTAATTAATAATAATAATAATAATAATAATAATAATAATAATAATAATAATTTATTATATTTGTATGCCGCCCCTTTCCGAAGACTCGGGGCGGCTCACAACAACGATAAAAACAATATTATACTGGCACAAATCTAATATTAAAAAAACCTAAAAACCCTATCATAATTAAAAACCAAACAGCACATACATACCAAATATAAATTATAATAAGCCTGGGGGAAAGGTGTCTCAAATCCCCCATGCCTGGCGGTATAGGTGGGTCTTAAGTAGTTTACGGAAGACAAGGAGGGTGGGAGCAGTTCTAATCTCCAGGGGGAGTTGATTCCAGAGGGCCGGGGCCGCCACAGAGAAGGCTCTTCCCCTGGGGCCCGCCAATTAATTAAACAAACAAACAAACTTACCTTTTCTTCTTCTCCAAATGGTATTGAAGCATGGAATTAAACTCCTGATATTTTTTCCTATCTTTGGACATTTCGATAAATTATAAACAAATAATTTCCTCACCACTGTTGAACTATTCACTAAGGCTGTATTTCTATTACTATTAGTCTTCTCATGGTTCCTATCACCCATCTCCTCCCATTTATGACTGTATGATATAACCAATTGTTTGTATCCTTATGATTTATATTAATATTGATTATTTCCTAATTACTTATTTGCACCATATGCAATCATTGGTACAATATACCATATACCATGATTCCTGTCAAATGTCAAGAATCATGTATTCAGTGTACACATCATTTATGTACACTGAGAGTATATAATTCCATGTGTGTCCAATCATACTTGGCCAATAAAAAATTCTATTGTTCTGTTCTTTTCTATTCTATTCTATTCTATATAATTTTGATGACTTCCACTTTCTACATAGCTGTTTTATAAGTGACTATTTTATTTTTAACTATTTTCTATGAATGCATGTATTAATTTTCAGGAGGTATTATAGTTGAGTAATCCCTTTGAATGGAAAAGATATGTGAAATCATATCAAGGAGCTGATGGACTTTCTAGTGATGCTCATGTTTGATTAAAAAGTGTCTTATTTCAGCACCTACAGATAATCCAGGATTCACTTCTTTGTTGGAAGGCAATGCACGGCACACGATATAGGAATTATCTTATTGGAGATTTACTGCACCTAAAGGAGCCAGATATTTTTTTAAAAGCAAAGAAAACCCAGCATGTTTTCAGCATCTCAGTTGGCATTAAATAATCCCTCTGAATGGCATTCCAAGGCATTTAAGATGACTTTGGGGTTTTCCTCATGCCTTTTCTTTCCCTTTCTTTAATTCCACAGGCTTCCTTCAGTTTTATTTCTTTTTAAAAGAAGGTTATTGAAGAGTGTCAGGGCTTTGTAATTTGAAGCTGTGGCTGGGTACTTAGTGGAGATTCTTTGGTATTATTCGCTCTGCTCAGCAGCCAAGCTTGCACTGTATTACAGGACCTGACAGAGCAGAAAAGCACTCTCATCTTTTTTCTGCAGCTCTGAAAAGAATGGAGAGAATGGTGGTCTTTCCCTACTCCTTTCTTTTTTTTTCTTTGCACAAATTTATGATAATGATGCATCAATTGCAGACCTGTAAAAGGCATCATTATGCACAGCTCTGCTTTTATGAAATGCTTTTTTGAGGCATCCATACTCGATTCCTCTTGAAATAAGCGCAATTGGTTTTACATGGGATATGTCTTGAATCGAACATTTCAGGCTCCAGAAAACTGAAGAAACACTGTCAGTTTTGGCCTTCCTCCCCACTATCTTGCAATGATGGTGTTCAAAGAGGACCCTGACATCCAATAGATTGTGGGCTGTCCACAATGTGTCCACAGGTGGCTGGGAAGGCCTATATGGGCACGAAATGTTCTGCCACATGTTGGGCAGGTGTGTGGGCACCATTTCTGCAGCATTTGAAGCTCTGGCTTTGCGGAATTCTCATTTCTATTCTGCTATGATTGCTCTCCTGTCGTCAGATGTCTGGCAGCCTTGGTGGCTCTGCATGCGCTGATCGATCTTGTGCCAGGATTTCCCAGGATGTGGTGTCGATATCGAGGGACATGAAGGAGGCTTTCAACATGTCTTTGTATTGCTTCCTTTGTCCCCCATGCGATCGCTTTCCTTTAGACAGCTCACCATAGAGGAGCTGTTTAGGGATGGGATGGTCTGGCATCCTTGCAATATGACCTGCCCAGTATTATGGCTAGCTCTGGCCCAGCTCCTGCGCCAAGGACTGTGGATGTGGGGGAGACATCCACATGCCGCAGGCCTGTTTTGCTCCTGTGGAATCTAATGATGAAGGCTCCTCTGACCAAGAAGACATGAGTGACAGGGAGGAGGAGAGTGTGGCAGGCAGCTCAGAAGGAGATCAATTATCTCTCTCCTCTTTGGATTCCGAACAAGAGTTGATGATACAGCCACGCATGCAGAGAGCGATGCATAGGCAGCAACAACTGAGAGATTATTATAAAAGAAAATGAGGCCACCTGTGGTTGGGTGGGCTGTGGTAATTAGTGAGGCTGCTATAAATAGCAGCTAGTGGGTTTGGCCATTGTGGAGGATTATCTGATCGTTGTGTTTCGTGACTGCCTTGCTGACTTTGACCTTTGTGTGCTGATTTCCCCCCGCTTTCAAACTAAACCAGAGCAAAGTGTGTTTCACTTTGTGGAAGAAGAAGGACTGTGAATTGCCTCACAGCTGCAAGCTAAGTATCTCAGAACTGATAAGGGACTTGTACAAATTTAAGATAATTTTGCTTCTCTGTCATTTTCATTCATAACCCAGAAACAGATATTTGAACACTATCACAGCACTTCTCCCTCCATCTTTTCCAGACTAAGCTCTTCCTTCTTTTTATATCCTTCATCCATCATCATTATCCTCAGAATAAACTCCAGTTTGTCTTTGTAAAATTAAAATCTAGAAACTGGATGCCGAAGACAACACAATAAAGTTCAACGTAGTCATCATTGAATGGTGTAATGCTTGATTTTGATTTAAGACATACAAAGACACAAATCCATTGGATCTCTGTTTTGATGACTGATGATCTTCCATCAAACATTGCCCCTTAACATAAACAACCAGTCTGATTCTTAAGAGAATAAAATAGAGATAGGAGACATTAGCAAAATAAAGAAAAAAAGAGGCAATGGGAGACTTGCAATGCATTACTTTTAATGCAAATATAGGCATTAAAGACTGCACCCAACTTTCTTAATTTCTTTCATTCAATGTGCCATATATTCTTGGACTTCTTTATTCCACTGAACTTTCCTCACCCTCTGCTACCAGTGATTTCAGTGAAGCTGAAAGTCTAGAATGGAGAAAGCCTACTCTAATTTTCCCTTCCAAGGGATCTTGATGCAGCTGAGATTCTTTAAGTGTGGACATTAAAGCTATTTCTCTTTTGCTGATGCTGCGTGAAATGACCGCTTCCCCATTGCTTAGAGCAGTAAAGAGACAACCACCTTGGCTCCACTGAAATCACATAAAAGAAAATCTTTCTCCCTGACCAAGTTAAAGCACTGAAGACTACCAGAGATGGGAGATTCCGACTTTAATTCCCCTTATGCAGCAGTGTTAATGAAACAGATGGCTGTGCCTTCTACTCCTGGTTGGTGATATCAATGGAGGAATGCTTTGTAAGAGTGCATTATATCTAAAGATCTTTCCTATCTGAGTGTGTGTGAGAGAGAGGGGAGGGGAGAGAAGATAGAAACATAGAAACATAGAAACATAGAAGTCTGACGGCAGAAAAAGACCTCATGGTCCATCTAGTCTGCCCTTATACTATTTTCTGTATTTTATCTTAGGATGGATATATGTTTATCCCAGGCATGTTTAAATTCAGTTACTGTGGATTTATCTACCACATCTGCTGGAAGTTTGTTCCAAGGATCTACTACTCTTTCAGTAAAATAATATTTTCTCATGTTGCTTTTGATCTTTCCCCCAACTAACTTCAGATTGTGTCCCCTTGTTCTTGTGTTCACTTTCCTATTAAAAACACTTCCCTCCTGGACCTTATTTAACCCTTTAATATATTTAAATGTTTCGATCATGTCCCCCCTTTTCCTTCTGTCCTCCAGACTATACAGATTGAGTTCATTAAGTCTTTCCTGATACGTTTTATGCTTAAGACCTTCCACCATTCTTGTAGCCCGTCTTTGGACCCGTTCAATTTTGTCAATATCTTTTTGTAGGTGAGGTCTCCAGAACTGAACACAGTATTCCAAATGTGGTCTCACCAGCATTCTATATAGCGGGATCATAATCTCCCTCTTCCTGCTTGTTATACCTCTAGCTATGCAGCCAAGCATCCTACTTGCTTTCCCTACCGCCTGACTGCACTGTTCACCCATTTTGAGACTGTCAGAAATCACTACCCCTAAATCCTTTTCTTTTGAAGTATTAGCCAACACAGAACTGCCAATACAATACTCAGATTGAGGATTCCTTTTCCCCAAGTGCATTATTTTACATTTGGAAACATTAAACTGCAGTTTCCATTGCTTAGACCATTTATCTAGTAAAGCTAAATCATTTACCATATTACAGACGCCTCCAGGAATATCAACCCTATTGCACACTTTAGAGTCATCGGCAAATAGGCAAACCTTCCCTACCAAACCTTTCCCTATGTCACTCACAAATATATTAAAAAGAATAGGACCCAGAACAGACCCTTGTGGCACACCGCTTGTAACCTGACTCTGCTCAGAATACTCGCCATTAACAATAACTCTCTGATGTCTACGCTTCAGCCAGCTGCAAATCCATTGAACTATCCAGGGATTAAGTCCAATCTTCACTAATTTATCTATCAGCTCTTTATGTGGAACCGTATCAAAGGCTTTGCTGAAGTCCAGGTAGGCAATATCCACGGCACCACCTTTATCCAACACCTTTGTGACATAGTCAAAGAAATCAATGAGATTAGTCTGACATGATTTGCCTTCAGTAAAGCCATGCTGATTTGGGTCCAATAAGTTATTGTTTTTTAGGTGCTGATTTATCCTCTTTTTGAGTAGAGTCTCCATCATTTTAACTACAACTGATGTCAAGCTAACTGGCCTGTAGTTACCAGCTTCTTCTCTACTGCCCTTCTTGTGAATAGGCACAACACTGGCCATTCTCCAATCCTCAGGAACTTCTCCTGTTAACAACTCCATGCTAAAAGGTTTGCTCACCTTTGTTATTTTTTGATGGCAGGATTTCTTAATGTAGCAATGTCCTTGCCTTCTAATTCTAGTTCTGGTGTGTGAAAAACATTTTGAAAAAACCTTACTTTTCATGTAGTGTTCTCTGTCTTTTGTAGAGAGCACTGGGGCAGGAGAAGAACATATTGTGTCAATGTTAATGGCATTTGGACCTGCCTTTACTCTTGCTGGTTCAGTCTGTGATTTTCAGGTTAGGTAGGTGAGCTGGAAAAATAATGATGGTGAAGAGAGTCTTTGTTGTTTTCAGGTGGAAAGTGGTCTTTTCACTTTGTTTTGCGATGTTGAAGACAGATTTCCATTCCACTCCTTGAATTTTTGGAAAGCCCAAACCCAATGTTTTTAAAGAACAACAACAACAAAAATAACAAAGGACAAATAGTATCTGACATTTATTTATTTATTTATTATTTATTTATTATTTAGATTTGTATGCCGCCCCTCTCCGCGAACTCGGGGCGGCTCACAACAAAAATATAAACAATCGTACAAATCCAAATAGATTCAATAAATTTAAGTATTTAAAATAGTTTTTAAAAGAACCCCACTATATTAACAAGCACACACACAAACATACCATACATAAATTGTACGTGGCCGGGTGAGGTGTTTCAGTTCCCCCATGCCTGATGACAAAGGTGGGTTTTAAGAACTTTACGGAAGGCAGGGAGAGTAGGGGCAGTTCTAATCTCCGGGGGGAGCTGGTTCCAGAGGGCCGGGGCCGCCACAGAGAAGGCTCTTCCCCTGGGGCCCGCCAACCGACATTGTTTAGTTGACGGGACCCAGAGAAGGCCCACGCTGTGGGACCTAATCGGTCGCTGGGATTCGTGCGGCAGGAGGCGGTCTTGGAGATATTCTGGTCCAGTGCCATGAAGGGCTTTAAAGGTCATAACCAACACTTTGAATTGTGACCGGAAATTGATCGGCAGCCAATGCAGACTGCGGAGTGATGGTGAAACATGGGCATACCTAGGTAAGCCCATGACTGCTCTCGCAGCTGCATTCTGCATGATCTGAAGTTTCCGAACACTTTTCAAAGGTAGCCCTATGTAGAGAGCGTTACAGTAGTCGAATCTCGAGGTGATGAGGGCGTGAGTGACTGTGAGCAATGAATCCCGGTCCAGATGGGGCTGCAACTGGTGCACCAGGCGAACCTGGGCAAATGCCCCCCTCGCCACAGCTGAGAGATGGTTTTCTAATGTGAGCTGTGGATCGAGGAGGACGCCCAAGTTGCAGACCCTCTCTGAGAGGGTCAATAATTCCCCCCCCCAGGGTAATGGACGGACAGATGGAATTGTCCTTGGGAGGCAAAACCCACAGCCACTCCGTCTTATCCGGGTTGAGCTTGAGTCTGTTGACACCCATCCAGGTCCCATCAGCCTCCAGGCACCGGCACATCACTTCCACCGCTTCGTTGACTGGGCATGGGGTGGAGATGTAAAGCTGGGTATCATCGGCATATTGATGATACCTCACCCCATGTCCTTGGATGATCTCACCCAGCGGTTTCATGTAGATGTTAAATAGCAAGGGGGAGAGGACCGACCCCTGAGGCACCCCACAAGGGAGAGACCTCGGAGCCGACCTCTGACCCCCCACTAACACCGACTGCGACCGGCCAGAGAGGTAGGAGGAGAACCACTGAAGAACAGTGCCTCCCACCCCCAGCCCCTCCAACCGGTGCATAAGGATACCATGGTCGATGGTATCGAAAGCCGCTGAGAGATCGAGGAGCACCAGGACAGAGGATAAACCCCTGTCCCGGGCCCGCCAGAGATCATCCATCAACGTGACCAAAGCGGTTTCCGTGCTGTAACCGGGCCTGAAACCCGACTGCTGGGGACCTAGATAATCTGTTATCTGTTATCTGACATATTATCTGTTCTCTCTGGGTCCCTCCAGAAGCAAACACCAACCCAAAAAGAGAATCCAGACACACTGGTAAAAATCAAAGGCAGTTTATAGAATTCAAAGCAAATTATAGCCTGTGCTTCCTCATCCAATGAGGCTAGGCTACTGGCTGGGGAGACCCCTCCCCCCAGGGCTCTCAGGCTGCTCCCCCTCATCCTCTTCCTGACTTTCCTCTCCCCCGTCTGCCTGGTCCTCCCCCTCCTGTTCACTGTCCTCCTCCTCTGGGCCTGGATCCAGCAGAGACGCAGCCGGTCCCTGAGGAGCCTCAGGCTGAATCACAACATTATCTGGTATTGTTTGTTAGAAATCCTCCTCTTTATATTATATTATTGAATACAAAGCATTGGAAATTAAAATAAAAGGGCAACCAATGAAATTCTCAGTTACTTATAAACTCTTCTTCTCTGAAACAATGAATCATGGAGGATGGAGGCTCTTAATGGAAACATGGGGTTGAAAACATAGATTTGAAGCCTTTTCCACAATTTCCTGTTAGGACTCTTTTGAGAAAGAGAATAGCATGATTCATTTAACTGTATTAAAAAAAAATCTGCATTTAAGGACATGAGTCAGATAATACAGTAATAAAAAGATTTTTAAATTGGTGTTAAAGAAGGCTTGGAGCTATACTTTTGGAATTTTTCATCTTCGTTTAAACCAGGAATTGGGGTAGGCAACCTTCTATCCTCCAGATATAGTTAGAAATAGGCCTCCCACAATCTCTAAACATTGGTGCTTCGGGATTGATTTAATAGGCGCTGCACTTCAAAATCTCTGGATGGAAGCAGTTGTTGGATGCCTGGATTAGGTTAAGGACTTGGGCTCAGAAGAAAATTTCACTCACTTTCCTCGGAGAATTTGCATTGCAAGTTCTCTAAAAGGTAAAGGGGATTTTTGAAAAAACTGTTTCAAGCACCATGTTCTTTTTTGTCAATTCAGTAACAAAGTAGACATGAGATATGTAGAAACGATTAGACTTTTATTGAACTGATGTCTCTCTAATGATCTGTAAGCTTCCTAGGCTCTTATAATGACATGAAAACCTAGAAAGTCCTGAGTGAATTCTTCTCACTGACTTTTAAAATTTTATTTAAAGTTTGATTCCCCTGTCATTGCTAAAAGGGTATCCTGCCCTTGAATAATTGATGGACAATTTATCCTTCCTCTAGAGATATTTAGAGAAACCAGATGGAAAATTTCAAATGGCCATGTCCTGGTAGGTCCAGACCATAGTTTGAATGGGGATTTACAAGATAACTAATACTTGGCTACATATTTTGTGCATTCAGCCCAGCCTTGAAGGTAAACTAGCCATTGCGAATATGCAAACTTGGGTGGCCTTTTTGACCTTATCTTGTCAGTTGAACAAACAACTTTGGCTCCTGCAAGTATTCTTCAAAGACCGGAGGAGAATAGGAAGTCTATCATGATCAATACCAGGATGGGAATAAGAAGGCCATCTAAATAGAGATGAGATGGATTTGGGTTGAGGTCAGGAAAAAAGAGAAGGCTGCAATAGGAATCTATTAGTGCTGAAAACTGTAAAGGGCTATGGCGGAGTTGTTCTGGACAAATTGCTGGAACTAAAAGGACTGAGAGAGATTTATTAGGCTGGGGAAAAGGCATGATGAAAACTGTGGCCATGGTGATGAATTAATCTTCCTTAGGCCAGGCTGAAGCAGAGATGTTTAACTCTCAAAGTTCTGCACAGAAGCCAAGTTAACTCTGAGACACTTTATTGCTAGGTAGCCAATCACAGAAGGGTGTGCATATATATATGTGTAATATTTTGAGTGTCTATGCGACATTTCGGTGAAATCCCTTGCAAAACATGTGCAGCCACATACATTGGGCAAACCAATCGAAGAGTGAGCGCACGCATTGCAGAACATAAGAATGCAGTTAAAAAAGAAGAAAAGACTTCCTCCCTTGTCCAGCACATTAAAAAAACAGGGCATGAAATTGACTTTGAAAAAACAAAATTACTTTCCAAAACAGAAAATTTATACAGAAGAATTACTATGGAAGCCATAGAGATAGAGAAGCACCCCTTCTCTATCTCTACGGGACGACAAACGGGATGACACGTCCCCCCTACCAGAGATTTGGAAACCAGCCTTAAACAAAAAAAAAATATCATAATCATCACCATGTCAATCTTTCAAGTAATTGTGATTCCACCAACCAATCAAATCACTAAAACATAGTCACCCAATCTATTTGCTACATTCAAATCAAATCTCCACCACCAACACTATATATAAGGAACAAATGGCAGTTGCAAATATTCCATATTTACAGCAGCACGAAGCTTAAAACTTCAGCCTGATGATGGTGAATGTGATTTCACCGAAACGTCGCATAGACACTCAAAATATTACACGGGGCAAAACCCGAACTCAGAACAATCTACATACATATACCCGTGAAAATCTACGAAAACATATAGGCCAAAATAAGGCCGAAATGGATCTATCCTAGTCTCCCTTAATTTTCAAATTCAGCAAAAAACATGTGACACACACACACACACACACACACACATATATTCCCTTGTGTGATTGGCTACCTTGCAATATATATATGGTATGGCTACCTGATTAAGGCAAATAAGCCCGAATTAGAACTATAGTAGTCTCCCTTCCTTTTCATGATTAGCAAAAATATATTTATATACATATATATGTGTGTGTGTGTTAAATTTATTCCTTCTCCTCTATCATACGTGGCTGACAATCCCCATTCCCGCACTAGCATTTACTTATGAAACAATGATCAATTCATCCCTCAATAATAAACCATATGGCAAATGCTGTGTCTGCCATATTGACTGCTGAGATCATTTTGCTCAGATACATCATCACAGACTGTCAGCAGTTCTCCAGAGTTTCAGGCCAGAATTTTTCCTTTATGCAGTTGGCAGGGATTGTATCTGGACCCTTTTGCATTGAAAACACAGATTGTCCTTCTAATTTGCAGGCCCTCCCTAAGTCTGTCTTTTTCTTTCTTTAATGTCTTAAGAACGGGATCACAAAGAAGCCTTCTGAATTCTGATAAGAATAACATTGAACAAAGACCATGTACTCCATATTACTTATGTTAAAGATTTGAGACTCTTCAAGTATGGTGATATTGAATTGTCCATTGCTGAGAATTGTCTGTCTGTTTGTCTGTCTGTCTGTCTCTGTCTGTCTCTGTCTGTCTCTGTCTGTCTGTCTCTGTCTGTCTCTGTCTCTGTCTCTGTCTCTGTCTCTGTCTCTGTCTCTCTCTCTCTCTCTCTATCTCTCTATCTATCTATCTATCTATCTATCTATCTATCTATCTATCTATCTATCTATCTATCTATCTATCTCTCCATTCATTCATTTGATTTTTATGCTGCCCTTCTCCTTAGACTCAGGGCGGCTTACAACATGTTAGCAATAGCACTTTTTAACAGAGCCAGCATATTGCCCCCAAAATCCGGGTTCTCATTTTACCCACCTCGGAAGGATGGAAGGCTGAGTCAACCTTGAGCTGGTGATGAGATTTGAACTGCTGACCTATAGATCTACAGTCAGCTTCAGTGGCCTGCAGTACAGCACTCTACCTGCTGCGCCACCCCGGCTCTTTTTGCGCCACCCCACCTTTTTAGTATACTCTATAGCAGTGTTTCCCAACCTTGGCAACTTGAAAAAATCTGGACTTCAACTCCCAGAATTCCTCAGCCAGCATTCACTGGCTGGTGAATTCTGGGAGTTGAAGTCCAGATCTCTTCAAGTTGCCAAGGTTGGGAAACACTGCTCTATAGTATCTCTTCTATGAATGGAATAGTTTTTCTGAGGGTAGGGGTGGGGTGTTGTATTCAGAAATACTATTTTGATAAAGCCTTATTCTGCAAAAACATGTTTTTGATTTATGATTGTGAATGCAACTACATTTATAACGTCCATCATTGCATGCTGTGTAAGTTCAAGTACAAATGAATTGTAGAGACATGCAATATGACTGTGCATTCACAATCAATTGTATTGCTTAGGATTCTTCAGAACAGCGGTGGGTTGCTCCTGCTTTGGCCCGGGGCCCTTTGCCCACCTGCCTGGGACGCTTTGCCCACCCACCCAGGATGCTTCTGCTCATGTGCAGAAGCATTGCACACATGCACAAGTGCACACAAGAACCAGTAGCAACAGGTTTTAGAACTCACTACTGCTTCAGAACCAGGAAATTGATGGCACCATTGCAAAAGAATGTGATATTTGGAGACATCCTGAAGACCAATAAAATATTGTTTGATATGAGAACACCTAATACTTTCCCACACTTCCCTTCTATCAACTGCGTCCGTGAGCAATCTGCTTCATTTTATTTGCCTTGATGCATCTCTGGAAGTCTATGTCTTTTTTCCTGGGCCACAATATCTACTAAATGGCTCTTATTTTGATGCTAAACAAAGGCATTGAATTGTTTTAAATAAGCTTGTTAGTTTGTCTTATTAGCAGAAGCCTTTCAAGGCATCTCAAAGAAATTGTAATTATGATCAAATTAAACATTCTGGTAAAGGTAATATCTCAAGATGAAAAAGCCTAAACCAGGAAAAGTAGCAGCAATCACTGAAACTAAATTAAAAACTTGGGTTCAATCAAACTCTTTTCTTGTCTCTTTCCCTTAACACTGCTTTCAAATGTACCCACATTTGAAGCCTGAGAGATTACTTGTCCAGAAGAGAGAGAATAATTGCTCAAAGATCTGATCCTCGTGATTCAGTAGGTTTGGAGGTTTTCATTAAAGCTCGGTATGATTGAGGATTGGACTTTCTTTTTTAACAGGTCCACGTTTTTAAGGACAAATGGCAAAAAAACATATCTTTATGTTGGGATTAAGTACATTTTTGTGTGTGGAATTTAGGTATGGGTGAGAGGTGATAACATTTTGGCAAGTTTTTCTTACATGAGTCAAAGTTATTAGGAATAACCTCCATGAATAACTTCCAGTGCATAGAAGGCATCTTCAGACCTGGACTGAACAAGACTGAACTCTTGGACAGTATTTATATTTGTTGTTGTCCGTACAACCTTACTAGAGTAGCTACTTAGATGTAGTTGACACTGACAAAAATTCATTGACAAAAAGGAAGACAGAAGAACTTACAGATTTATTTCTGGGGTTTTTAAGAGGTGCTAAGAGTGTTTGTTTAGGTACGTTCATCTGTGTTTGTGATGTGCATGATGTACATGCGTGTAAGAGAGAAAGATTTATTACAATAACAATGAAAAGGTCTAGAAGCTATTGACACGGTAAAGCCGGATGACAGGTTTTAGTGACTGAAAGCAAAACACAAATGAGGACACCATTTAGGTCAAATGTGCACTACCGTAAATCTTGATCTTTCTTTAGGAGAGGACCAGGTTACTAAACCATATTGTTCAAGTTGAGCCTGATTCGTGGTAGACTGATGGACACATTCATATAATTTTTTTGACCATACTGTATTCTTGTCAATAGTGATGGTTTCCATTCAAGCCTAACTTGAAAGCAGACTAACTAGCCAAGATAAGATTGGACACAAGCCACTGCTTATTAGTAGCATAGTACATTTAAAGAAATGAAGGCTTGCTTCTTCAGGGCTTCAGTTTTGTAGCTTTAACACCTTATATGACATGATTTCAGTTATCATTCTAACCTATGTTAAGAATGAGCCTCCATTCTGGAGAGCCACATATTGGAGAAAAGCAAATTAAAAAGCATAGAAATCAGATAGATAGATAGATAGATAGATAGATAGATAGATAGATAGATAGATGGATGGATGGATGGATGGATGGATGGATGGATGGATGGATGGATGGATAGATAGATAGATAGATAGATAGATAGATAGATAGATAGATAGATAGATAGATAGATAGATAGATAGATAGATAGATAATACCAGTCTTTGTATATCAGAATGACTTTGGTGGTGATGCTGGAGCAATTTTGTTTTATGTTGTTACACAGAAGACAGAACTGGAATAATCATATGGAAATAAGAAGTGAATACTGGTAAATCAGCATGCCATTAGTGAAGGCACCCTCTGTTTCCAGAGGGAGTGTCAGTATGCCTCTGCTTACTAGCCCTAGGGCATTGATGGTGAACCTTCGTTTGCTTGGGTGCCAAAAGGGCACACGGATGGATGGATACACATGCACATAATGCTATGGCTTCCCTCCCATGCATGCATGAACCCTCCTACACACACACTTCCCCTCCCCGCACATGTCCACAGACCTCACTGAAGCCTGTGGGTTTCTGGTAGGCCCATTGTGCCATTTTTTACCCTCCCCGGGCTTCAGTAAAGCCTCTAGAGCCTGGGGATGGCAAAAAACAGTCCTATCAGAAGTTCCAAACTTCCAGTAGACCTGTTGGGATGTTTAATGCTCTCCGCAGGCTTCAGGAAGCTTTCCTGAAGCCTGGGGAGGCTGAAAATGGCATCCCACGCCCTTTGGAAAGCCAAAAATCAGCTGACCAGTGCTGAAGCTGACACAGGACAATGTCTTGCTTGCTCTCAGATATGGCTCTGTGTGCCACCTCTGGCACGTGTGCCATAGGTTTGCCATTATGTCCCTAGTGCCTCTTTTTTCCCCTGCTCATGCAATAATATGTGAATTTACAGCTCTCACATTAACTTCTTTTTTAAAGTTTATCTCTTCCATGGCACTTATTCAGCAACTGCATAAATCTGGACGATCATCAGATGGCAGCCAAGAGTTGCCACATTCTCTTTACCTAATGGCCAAAAGTAGGGTGGGTTGCTACTTCCGCTGCTACTGGTGCACTGCGTGCGTAGCTTCAGTTGTGTTGCATGTCCATGTGTGTCTCCAGCAGGTTTTTGCTTCTGCGCATGTGTGGAAGTAAAAAAAAAAAGCTGAAATCTCACACTTTTCTGCAGGTCCCCTCATAAGAGTTTTCTTCTGTGCATGCACGTGAAATTATTAAAAAGACGGTGGCACCCATAGGACGGCCACTGGAACAGTTGCGCGCAAATTGAGCAATCTGGCTACCACCCATGTGCAGTCCACTCTTGCACTGGTAGCAACCCACTATGGGCCAAAAGGTTTTAAATCCATGATAATTATGTATTTAGAGTACCATAATTTTCTGCTATCTCTGAGTGATGAAATCAGAATAGATAGGAAACCTGATCAGATAACCTAGTTTTACTTTATTATAAGATTACATTAACAGAATCTTGCAGGTCTGAAAGTAGTTCTCTCTCTTTGTCCCCTTTACAATCCAAGAAACTAGGGAGAGTCCTTCTCAGCCTCTTGCCCCATCAACTTTCCTGCTATGGGCTAAGTTGCCTTTGATGTGATCCCTGCCTTGACCGCATCTCTTTTGCTCTGTCTCCTAAAGTCATTTCTGCATACCATTATACATGAGCAAAACAGTTGTATAGATAGTGTATATCAGTGATGGCGAACCTTTTTTTCCTCTGGTGCTGAAAGAGCATGACCGTGCGCTATCGTGAATGCGCAAGTGTCCATACCCATAATTCAATGCCTGAGGAGGAAGAAAACAGCTTCAGTTGCCATCCGGAGGCCCCCTGGAGGCTGGGAACAGCCCGTTTCCTGTTGTGGTTAGCTCTGGCCCAGCTTCTGCCCCAAGGACTGTGGATGTGGGGGAGACATCCACATGTCGCAGGCCTGTTTTGCTCCCGGTGGAATCTGCTGACTAAGAAGACATGAGTGACAGGGAGGAGGAGAGTGTGGCAGACAGCTCAGAAGGAGATCAATTATCTAGCTCCTCCTTGGATTTGGAACAAGAGTTAATGATACAGCCACACATGCGGAGAGCGATGCATAGGCAGCAACAACTGAAAGATTATTATCAAAGAAAATGAGGCCACCTGTGGTTGGGTGGGGCTGTGGTAATTAGTGAGGCTGCTATAAATAGCAGCCTGTGGGTTTGACCATTGTGGAGGATTATCTGATTGTTGTGTTTCGTGCCTGCCTTGCTGACTTTGACCTTTGTGTGCTGATTTTTCCCCGCTTTGAAAGTAAACCAGAGCAAAGTGTGTTTCACTTTGTGAAAGAAGAAGGACTGTGAATTACCTCACAGCTGCAAGCTAAGTATCACAGAATTGATAAGGGACTTGTACAAATTACCAGTTTGTTTGGAGATGAGTGCTCTTTGCTATACAAAAAGAGTGCTTAGTTTCTTTGAATTTTCGGTATAAAGAACATTGTTTTGAATTTTCAAACGTGTGTATGTCTGAAATTTGTATCTGTGCATTTTCGGGAGGATTCTACCAGAGAGCTTGACAAAACAGTTTCCCAACTTCTGGTGGTCCCAGTAGGCTCATGTTTCAACCCCCCCAGGCTCCAAAGGCTTCCCTGGAGCCGGGGGAAGGTAAAAACGCCCTCTTCCATCATCCCAGAGGCTCTCTGGAAGCCAAAAATGCCCTCTGTTGGAGACAAAATCAGCTGGCCAGCACACTCATTCATGTTGGAGCTGAGCTAGGACAATGGCTCACCTGCCAGCAAATGTGGCTCTGTGTGCCACCTGTGGCACCCATGCCACAGGTACGCCATCACTGGTGTATATGGACAGGAATCTGAATTTTCTGATCCTCCAGGGTTTTCTGAAATATGGCTGTTAGCAACTCTCAATAGGCTAGCTGAGATTCCTGGGTAATGAAAGGCCACAGTTACACCCTGCATCAAGGGAAATGACATGTATAGCAAGTCGCATGAGATGACTGTCAAGGTCCCTTCCTTAAGTATTTTCTTATGAGACAACAATGTGTACTGGTGGTACTTTTGGGGTCAGATTGCAACTAAAATCAAAGGAATTAAAGCTGAAATATTCTTGATGCTCTGGCTCTCCCTCCCCCAATCTCGGTGATCTCTGGACCTGGCAGCTTCAATTATTGTCCCTGGGGAGTCTCAGCATCCTTCAACTCCATCACTGTTTTCAGCATGGAAACAGCAGAACTCCTGTGCCCCTTTTGCCTTGGAATCGAATTTTCAGACAACTGTAAATCACACGCGCACACAAGAACCTCCCTTTCAAGGCACAGCTTCATTGACTTAACATTCAGGACTGCAATGTGATTTGTTTAATGTATAGATCTGTCAGAACTAATAAATCTTTGTGGCATTATGGATGGCGTTATTAGTTTTGATCAAGATTAGAGCTGAAACTCGATGATGTGGCTGATGTTGATGCTTATGGGCTATCAGTTCACATATTAGACTTTCTTTAAAAAGAAGGAAGCTAATGCAATTCAGAGCATACTTCTATTAAAATATTTAATAGCTCGCTGATATTGCTTGGAAAGCTATTCCTGCATTCCTTCAACGGTACCAATGCAAAGTGTTAAATGGAAGGAAAAAAATGACTTGCTACTCTTAACTTCCACACAGAAATCTCTGTGCATAGTCACTTGAAGAGCCTGTCTAGAACTACAGGTAGTCCTCATCTTTCAATAGTTCATTTAGACCAGTGAAGGGCTGCCTGTTGCCGGGACTCCCGGTGCGCTCCCAGCGATGGGTGTGTGTGACGGCATGAGATTTAGCTTCTGTGTATGTGCTGCAAGTGAAATCTCACGCGAGGATGCTCTCGCATGTAAGATTTGGCCGATTTTAGGTGATTTCTTTGCTTCTGCACATGCGCAGAAGCAAAAATATGCCGAAAATTAGTGAAATCTCTTGCACGTGAGTGTCCTCATTTGAGATTTTACTTGTGGTGTATGCGGAGAAGCTGAATCTTGCTGGGGCACCAGGACACATGTGGCGCATCAGGGACATGCAGCTGTGTGCACATCGCGATTTTCGCTACCACACTATAGTGTGGCCCATGCCGGATGCAACTCACCACTGATGTAGACTTATGACCATTT
The DNA here is from genome assembly GCF_031021105.1 of Erythrolamprus reginae. Lineage (NCBI taxonomy): Eukaryota > Metazoa > Chordata > Lepidosauria > Squamata > Dipsadidae > Erythrolamprus > Erythrolamprus reginae. The sequence continues at coordinate 46,327,412 of NC_091950.1, forward strand.
TTCACACCTATTGCAGCATTCCCATGGTCATGTGATCGAAATTCAGACACTTGGCAACTGACTCGTATTTATGACAATTACAGCATGATCCTCTTTTGCGACCTTCTGGACAAGCAAAGACTCACGTATGATGCCAGGCTTGGAGCAATTAGGTCTCAGCCCCCTGGCCAACGAAATGAGATATATGTTGTATGACTGAACTGGTATGATTGTTTTTAAATATTGGATTTTTAGATTGTAATTTTAAATTTAATCAGATTTGCCATTGTACCGTATTGTAATATTATATGCTGTGAGCCACCCCGAGTCCTTGGAGAAGGGCGACATACAAATCTAATAAAAGAAGCCGAGGTGGCGCAGTGGGTAGAGTGCTGTACTGCAGGCCACTAAAGCTGACTGTAGATCTGTAGGTCACTGGTTCAAATCTCATCACCGGCTCAAGGTTGATAGATAGATTCCATCCTTCCAAGGTGGGTAAAATGAGGACCCGGATTGTGGGGGCAATATGCTGGCTCTGTTAAAAAGTGCTATTGCTAAAATGTTGTAAGCCGCCCTGATTGAGCCGGTCTGAGGCATTGGATTCAAAGTTCTTCATTGTGGGCATAACTGAACTAGAGGTCATTTTACAGTCTGTAGAGACTTATAAACTGGAGTGCTGCCTAAATGCAGTTTGAATCTCCACACCCACCCAGCTGATTTTTATTCTTGCAAAAGAGACATGCTTCCCCCCACCTGCTCACGGTAGAGTAAAATGGTTTTGCTTTTTCCTCACCCTGCTCACCCAAGGAGAGAAAAAAAAACCACAAAAAAGGGGGGAACAGGGAAAGTTTCCTATCCATTTGGAAGAGTCAGCTGGAGTTGTTCTCTTCCTGTATTTTTTTGTTTTGTCTTCTTTTAGAACATCCTAATTCACTCCTGCTTTGTTGTAATTGCTTAAAAAAATGTTTACTTTTAGCACAATCATCTGATCATAATTTATTTATTTATTTTATTTATTAGATTTGTATGCCGCCCCTCTCCGAAGATAATATGGGTCTGTTGATGCAAGGAAAGAGAAGAGAAAAAAGATCCAGTTTAGTAAAATATACTAAATATGGACAGTGGGGAACAGCTTTTCTAAATCTTCAGAAAGAAGAAAAAACTTTTTAATATTATTTTCTCATTGATGTGGATGTTTTTCTTTCTCAAATAAGTTATTAAGAGCAATCATTTGCCATACAATGTTGCTATTCCCACCCTGTCAATGAGAGAGGGGGGGAGGGAGGGATGGAGAGAGAAAGAGGGATGGAGAGAGAGAAAGAGGGAGAGAGAGAGAAAGAGGGAGGGAGAAAGAAAGAGAGAGAGAGAAAGAGGGAGAGAGAGAGAAAGAGGGAGGGAGAGAGAGAGGGACAGAAAGAGATAGGGAGGGAGGGAGAAAAAGAGAGAGAGAGGGAGAGAGAGAGAAAGAGGGAAGGAGAGAGGGAGGGAGGGAGAGATGGAGAGAGAAAGAGGGAGAGAGAGAGAAAGAGAGAAGGAGGGAGAAAGAGAGAGAGAGGGAGGAGGGAGAGAGGGAGGGAGAGAGGGAGAAAGAGGGAGGGAGAGAGGGAGAGAGAGGGACAGGGGAGAGAGAGAAGTTAGTAACTACTTACTGTTTTCTCCAGCAGCATCATTCCTGCCCAACTTTGTCAAATATTTATAAGTGCATTTTATTCCCACTCTAGAATTATCATCTACTAAAATGATGTTGGAGCCAAACCAAGATAAGTCTGAGCTTAATTTAAATGCATTTAAGTTGATTTAATAATATACAACAAGTTCCTAGTTTATTAGCATGTATTCCTCATGCCAAAATTTGGTAATGGAATAGCCCAGGCTACACAAGGTTGCCCACCCCTGCTTTTATTGCTTTAAATGAGTAGGTATCTTGGGTGTCATTATTAGTGTAATTGCTTTCCTTGCCCCTGAAGTACCCTTGTGAGTTACAGGATAGGAGGAAAGAATTTAAAAACCTCTTGATACTTACTCACAACATTAATCCTCTTCTCCATCCTTGCCTTGCTGGAGGTGCTAGCCACGGAAGGCCAAAGTCAGCTATTTTGCAAGTGTTCCTGTTGTTCAAAGCAGATCAACCAAATCCAGACAATCTAACTAACCCCATGGCCTAGGTATCAAAACTTTTGAAAGGATTGGTCTAATTGCTTCTAAAAAGTCCTTTAAGGGAGCTAGCAATTCATCTGCCAGTTTATTTCATCTACTTGGCATTTCCCTGGGGAAGCTTCCAAAAAGAGTGCAGAGAAGAGCAAGAAAGATGATTAGGGGACTGGAGGCTAAAACATATGAAGAATGGTTGCAGGAACTGGGTATGCCTAGTTTAATGAAAAGAAGGAGTAGAGGGAGACGTGATAGCAGTGCTCCAATATCTCGGGGTTGCCACAAAGTAGAATGAGTCAAACTATTATTCAAAGCACCTGAGGGTAGAACAAGAAACAATGTTTGGAAACTAATAAAAAAGAGAAGCAGTTTAACATAGAAACATAGAAACATAGAAGACTGACGGCAGAAAAAGACCTCATGGTCCATCTAGTCTGCCCTTATACTATTTCCTGTATTTTATCTTAGGATGGATATATGTTTATCCCAGGCATGTTTAAATTCAGTTACTGTGGATTTACCAACCACGTCTGCTGGAAGTTTGTTCCAAGGATCTACTACTCTTTCAGTGAAATAATATTTCCCCACGTTGCTTTTGATCTTTCCCCCAACTAACTTCAGATTGTGTCCCCTTGTTCTTGTGTTCACTTTCCTATTAAAAACACTTCCCTCCTGAACCTTATTTAACCCTTTAACATATTTAAATGTTTCGATCATGTCCCCCCTTTTCCTTCTGTCCTCCAGATTATACAGATTGAGTTCATTAAGTCTTTACTGATACGTTTTATGCTTAAGACCTTCCACCATTCTTGTAGCCCAGAACAGTGGAACAGCTTGCCTCAAGAAGTTGTGAATACTCCAAATCTTGAAGTTTTACAGAAGATGTTGACCAACATTTGTCTGAAGTGGTGTAGGTTTCCTGCCTAAACAGGGAGCTGGACTAAAAGACCTCCATATGTCCATCTTGCACCAATAACAGGACAGAGTCAAGCAGTTGGAGATGATCTGGGCACAATGGTTAACCAGGGCATCTTTCATGTCTTGCCATGCTCTTAACATACCACATCGCTTGCAGAGACCGCCTTCATGACTGTTGCCCTAATCTAGTATATTTCATCCACTCAATCTGCCGAAATCTGTGTTCACATGCTTGGAATAGACAAGTCCCCATCTTATCGAAGAAAGAAATATTTAACCAAGAAATAGTGCAACAATAATGGAGGTGACTTACAATGGAGGGCTGATGGCCTGAAATAAAAACAACAGCTGTACAGGAGCTTGTCAGAAGACTTAATCTGTGCAGGCAACCCTCTCTTGAGCAGTCTTCCCTGCCCCTTCCAATACTCCTTGTATTGTATTGTATAGCATAGTTCCCTCTAAGCTGAGCAGTGAGCAATCGCTCACTTAAAAATCATCATCAACTCAGAGTTATCCAAACCTGCCCAGAAGCCGAGAGGGAAAGAGTGAGAGGGAAGGAGAGAGAGAGGAAGAGAGGAAGCGAGAGAAACAGATAGAAAAAAGAGAGGAAGGAAAAGAGAAAGAAAAAGAATGGGAGTAAGGAAGAGAGAAAGAACATCAAAATCTAGTTTGAAACTAGCTCAACTTTTTAAGTGGCATTTTGATATTGATAGAGTTGCCCTATTATGAGCTCACTGTTAGAGACATACAATATTTATTTATTTATTTATTTATTTATTTATTTGTTTGTTTGTTTGTTTGTTTGTTTATTTATTTATTTATTTATTTATTTATTTATTTATTTATTATTTCTGTGCCGCCCAGTCCTGAAGGGACTGCCCCTCAGACACTATACTTTTCCGCCCACCCCCCCAAAAAATTAGAGGGAACAGTGTTGTATAGTAAGTATTTTAGTGAAGTTGGTGGATTTCAATGTGTGAATGAGTGGCGTTTAAAAAATTGTAACCTGTATTACTAAGTGGATAACTGTGGTTCCCTTTCTGCACAAGACAACCAAATTCAAATCCATAACAGACAGACAGACTGACTTCATTAGAGCTTTCATCCATCTCAGGAAGGATTTCCTGTGTGAAGTGAGGCAAATAGCAAATAGCTACAAAGGAGAAGACATACTTGTTTGGGATCTTTTCTAAGGACCGAAATGCCCTTAGAATGCAAGTAAATATATTAAAAGTTGGCGCATAGTGGCTTCCTATTATCTTTCTGCAAGAATTGCTTTTATCATTTGGGAATTTTTCATGTGTTAAAATGTAATCTTCCAAGATAATTAAATGAATTGAAGAAAAATAATAGGAAGCCAGCATGCTACAACCTATAAAATATTGATTTGTTCAAGTCAGTCTGCCTGCCTGCCTGCCTGCCTGCCTGCCTGCCTGCCTGCCTGCCTGCCTGCCTGCCTGCCTGCCTGCCTGCCTGCCTGCCTGCCTGCCTGCCTGCCTGCCTGCCTGCCTGCCTGCCTATCTATCTATCTATCTATCTATCTATCTATCTATCTATCTATCTATCTATCTATCTATCTATCTATCTATCTATCTTTTTAAAAAAGTATCTATTAATTCTATACATTAAAACCAAAAGGAAAACACAAAATAAACAACAGACAAAAAGAAAAACAGTCAAACAAAAGATAAGGCACATAAACATATACTACATTGCAGCAAGGATCAGAGAGGAAAGGGGCAAGTAATGTATTATTGTATTCTATTTCATTTCATCATTTTTATGTGATAAATTATACTATACTTAATATGATGATAATGATGATAGTTTTATCATTATTTATGTCTGTCTGTCTGTCTGTCTGTCTGTCTGTCTGTCTGTCTGTCTGTCTGTCTGTCTGTCTGTCTATCTATCTATCTATCTATCTATCTATCTATCTATCTATCTATCTATCTATCTATCTATCTATCTATCATCTAACATCTATTGTATCTGTCAAATTTCCACTAAGTCCAGGATGGTGAACCTATGGTATGTGTGCCACAGGTGGCATGCAGAGCCCTCTCTGCAGGCACATGAGCTGTTGCCCCAGCTCAGCTCCACTGTGCATGTGCATGTGCCTTTCACTGGCCTGCTGGATTTTGGGTCTCTGCCATGCATACGTGGTGGGCCGGGTACATATGGGAGACATGAACGCATTCGTGGGGTTGGCACACACATGCAAGGAGGTGCAGGCAGGTGTTTCACACATGTGTGGGGATCATGCATGCATGTGTGGGGTCATGTGCACATGTGTGCAATCATACCCATGTGCAGGGGGTACATGTGCATGCACAGGGGTCGCACATGCATGCATAGGGGTAGGAGGTATTCAGGAAGCATGTGCATGTATGGAGGCAGGGCACATGTGTGGTGGTCATATGGGGGTGTATGTGGGGGTGGTCATGTATGCATTATGGGTGTGCACATGCGTGCTTTTGACCCTCGGTGCCGAAAAGGTTAGCCATCACTTCACTAAGCCATTTCCCTTTTGGCTAGTTTAATGGGCAAAGTTTAAGAGCGTATACTGGAAGCACTTTTACCCTCAAACATTTTACAAATCTGTTACTGGATTACACTGTTGCAGCAAAAACCAGTTACCAGTCAAGGGAATGGAGACCACAAGGAGATTGAGTAACTCAGGTTTATTGCATTCAAGGTTCAGAAGTAAGACAAGAAAATCTGAACAACCATTAACACTTTTAGTTACATTCTTATACCTTTTTCTGAAAAGTAGGACAAACAAGTGTGTTATTGTGTGGACCAATAATATGGGTTACATGCGAATGCAGGCTGGGGAATTCTGGGAGTTGAAATTCAAATATGGTAACTACAGGCCAGTTAGCTTGACATCAGTTGTAGTTAAAATGATGGAGACTCTACTCAAAAAGAGGATAAATCAGCACCTAAAAAACAATAACTTATTGGACCCAAATCAGCATGGCTTTACTGAAGGCAAATCATGTCAGACTAATCTCATTGATTTCTTTGACTATGTCACAAAGGTGTTGGATGAAGGTGGTGCCGTGGATATTGCCTACCTGGACTTCAGCAAAGCCTTTGATACGGTTCCACATAAAGAGCTGATAGATAAATTAGTGAAGATTGGACTTAATCCCTGGATAGTTCAATGGATTTGCAGCTGGCTGAAGCGTAGACATCAGAGAGTTATTGTTAATGGCGAGTATTCTGAGCAGAGTCAGGTTACAAGCGGTGTGCCACAAGGGTCTGTTCTGGGTCCTATTCTTTTTAATATATTTGTGAGTGACATAGGGAAAGGTTTGGTAGGGAAGGTTTGCCTATTTGCCGATGACTCTAAAGTGTGCAATAGGGTTGATTTTCCTGGAGGCGTCTGTAATATGGTAAATGATTTAGCTTTACTAGATAAATGGTCTAAGCAATGGAAACTGCAGTTTAATGTTTCCAAATGTAAAATAATGCACTTGGGGAAAAGGAATCCTCAATCTGAGTATTGTATTGGCAGTTCTGTGTTGGCAAATACTTCAAAAGAAAAGGATTTAGGGGTAGTGATTTCTGACAGTCTCAAAATGGGTGAACAGTGCCGTCAGGCGGTAGGGAAAGCAAGTAGGATGCTTGGCTGCATAGCTAGAGGTATAACAAGCAGGAAGAGGGAGATTATGATCCCACTATATAGAATGCTGGTGAGACCACATTTGGAATACTGTGTTCAGTTCTGGAGACCTCACCTACAAAAAGATATTGACAAAATTGAACGGGTCCAAAGACGGGCTACAAGAATGGTGGAAGGTCTTAAGCATAAAACGTATCAGGAAAGACTTAATGAACTCAATCTGTATAGTCTGGAGGACAGAAGGAAAAGGGGGGACATGATCGAAACATTTAAATATATTAAAGGGTTAAATAAGGTCCAGGAGGGAAGTGTTTTTAATAGGAAAGTGAACACAAGAACAAGGGGACACAATCTGAAGTTAGTTGGGGGAAAGATCAAAAGCAACATGAGAAAATATTATTTTACTGAAAGAGTAGTAGATCCTTGGAACAAACTTCCAGCAGATGTGGTAGATAAATCCACAGTAACTGAATTTAAACATGCCTGGGATAAACATATATCCATCCTAAGATAAAATACAGAAAATAGTATAAGGGCAGACTAGATGGACCATGAGGTCTTTTTCTGCCGTCAGACTTCTATGTTTCTATGTTTCTAAATATCTTCAAGTTGCCAAGGTTGGGAAACACTGCTCTAGGCCACAGGATCTGATCCCTTCAGCTTTGTACCAGGGAGGACCTATAGGTTTTTTCTGTGGCCTAGAGGTTGAAATGGCCCTGGGTTGGGTCTAGAAGCAAAAAGGAACTGTGACGTTCCTTCCATATACCAGGGTGATCCAACAGAAAAAACAGTTAGTTTTTTCTATAGTCCTATAGTTCTATATATGCAGTTATTTATTAGATATGTATATATATATATATTAGCCTTCAGATGTTTCACTTTTCAATTCCCGATGCGTGTATATTTCCAGAAGCCAGTTGCTCAACAAACGGATAGGGATAAAGAAGAAGTCACAAAAGTACAGACTATGCAGTTATGATCTTTTTGCAATGTAGAACTGTTGATTAGAACCATTAGTTAAACTTTAACATTATAAAGGCACTTAAAATACATGGAATTCTTGTTAGAACACTCTTAGGGTATAGAGAAAAATGAATATCTTGGGGCGTCTTCCTCAATACTATAAGGATTCTAAACAGTTTTCAGTTTCAGCATGTACTGTGCAAATTGTTTTTATTTATTTATTTATTTATTCATTTGTCCAATACACAATGGAAGAGAATAGACATGAAGTAATATATATAAAGATAATATGTAAAAATAGAGGAGAAGATATACGATATATGATATATGAGATAAAGGAAAGACAATTGGACAGGGGATGAAAGGCAGGCTAGTGCACTTATGTACGCCCCTTTCTGACCTATTTGGAATCTGGAGAGGTCAATTATGGATAGTCTAAGGGAGAAATGTTGGGGGTTAGGGGTTGACACTATTGAGTCCAGTTATGAGTTCCACGCTTTGACAACTCGATTCTTAAAGTCATATTTTTTACAGTCAAGTTTGGAGTGGTTAATATTAAGTTTGAATCTGTTGCGTGCTCTTGTGTTGTTGCGGTTGAAGCTGAAGTAGTCATTGACCGGTAGGACGTTGCAGTATATGATCTTGTGGGCAATACTTAAATCATGTTTTAGGCACCGTAGTTCTAAGCTTTCTAGACCCAGGTTTGTTAGTCTATTTTCGTAGGGTATTATGTTTCGAGTGGAGGAGTGAAGGGCTCTTCTGGTGAAATATCTTTGGACGTTTTCAAGGGTGTTGATGTCTGAGATGTGGTATGGGTTCCAGACAGATGAGCTGTATTCAAGGATGGGTCTGGCAAATTGTATCACCTTTTAATTCTTCAAAGCCGTGGTGGTATAGTGGTCAGAATTGCAGTATTGCAGGCTAATTCTGATGACTGCTAGCAGTTTGATTCTCACTGACTTAGGGTTGGCTTAGGCTTCCATCCTTCTGAGGTCAGTAAAACGGGGATCCAGATTGTTTGGGGCAATTTGCCGACTCTGTAAGCCATTTAGAGAAGGCTGTAAAAGAACTCTGAGGCATATATAAATCTAAGTGCTATTGCTAATCAATGCCACAATTTGCATTTTACTTTACTAAATACAAATATGGGATAATGCAATTAGATCTCTGATTTTACTTTTAGATCTGTAACCCACGGCACTGACTCTTTTATCCTCCCACCTTTCCCAATTTGTTTGAACTACAGTAAGAGTTTAGAAGTTCTGAAAAATTACCTGCCACTAGAGGTTATTCAAATCCTAGTCTTGATTTATTAGTCTAGACATTTTTAAGGCCATATCTATAGTCTGTAGTTAGCAATTTAGTTGAAATGACATATATGCAACAATGAAGAACATTTACAGATGAGCTTATTTTATTTGCAGCATTATGCACAGAGCAAACATTAAAAATTTAGAAAGTAATATTGATTTGTGGCTCCATCAAAGTATATCCACATAAGCTTTCTGAGAAGTTCCCTGTTGCTATCATTGAATTGCCCTCATGCCAACAGTAAACACAAATCCAACTGAAGGGAAAATAAGTAACAATAAAGTGCACTTATTAATTATCATGCTATAAGTAAAGCATTTTGCATAATTGGCATGTTTCAAACACTTTCTTAAATGTGATTTTATATTGAATGTTTGTTTGTGTGTCTGTGCGTACCTACATAGATACATATAAAATATACAGTGGCTGACAAAGTACAACACAAGATGGCACTGTTGTCAGTTAATTGAATCATCAGAAAATCCTCCCTATCTCACTAGTTTTTGATTGGTGAGAAAGATCCTTTGTAAGAGCACAAAGGTATATATGCAAAAAGGTTTGTAGATTTAAGAATAAATGCTACGGAATCATTTGTTTCCTAGCCAACTATGGGACTAAGAAACATAGCTTACCACTTTGCAATAGCTAGAGATTTTGTAATGATGAAGTCTGCTGTGCTTATCCAGAAGATGTATAAAATAAAATATTATAACAGTGCATCTAATTTGACTGTTACAGGTTTAAATGCAGTTTTAAATGTTTTTAAGGCTAATAGAAGTACGCTTTAATTTTCATTTTATGATGGTTCAAAGCATCAGAAAAAATAATTTACAACCTGTCCTTGGACTTAACCATCCCCATGGTCACATGATGACAATTCAGATTATGGTAACTGGGATAACAATTACAACTGGTTATAACAACCTGTGGTCACATGACTATGATTTTCTCCTTCTTAGTAAGTTTCTGGCAAAAAAAAATTGGGGAAAGTGGATTCACTTAATGAATATGTGATTTGCTTAATAATTATATGAGTCATTTAATGACTGCTATAAAAATTTAAAATTGGGTCCAGTCATGTGATGACTTGCTTAACAACTGCCCTAATTTACAATAGAAAATCTGATCCCAGTTGTGTTTGTAAATTGAGGACTACCTATACACTTTGACATCACTAAGACAGTTTTTATTTTATTTGGAAACATGAGATCCTGAAACTCATCTTTCCATATAGCCTCATCCTTACCCGAATCATCCATTTATTCCCATTCATCTTCACCACCAAGGAGGTTCCAAAACTGGATCTGTGATTTGACCTGTTGGTACATAGAACTTCAAAATTAAACCACATCAGTATTTGAGAATCAGGTAATAGTACAATACAGTGTTCCCTTGATTTTCGCAGGTTCAAACTTTGTGAATAGGCTATACCACGGTTTTTCAAAAAATATTAATTAAAAAATACTTCGCGGGTTTTTTTCCTATACCACGGTTTTTCCTGCCTGATGATGTCATACGTCATCGCCAAACTTTGGTCTCGGCCAATCAGCATTGTTATCACAAAAAAAATAATTATTGTTAATAAATAAATATGTTTAAAAATATCAGGATCACTAAGTGTCTTATTCAATGGTGAGTACCAGTAATAATGGTGAGTAAATGGTTGTTAAAGGAATGGGAAATGGTAATTTAGGAGTTTAAAAAGTGTTAAGGGATGGCTTGTGATACTGTTCATAGCCCAAAATTGTATATTTACTTCCGCATCTCTACTTCGCGGAAATTTGACTTTCGCAGGCGGTCTCAGAATGCATCCCCCGCGAAAATTGAGCGAACACTGTACTTAGGCCTATGTAATTTTGTGATTAGGGTTAGGGTTAGCCATCTAGGACAATATTTCTCAAATTTGGCAACTTTGAGGTGTGTGGGACAACTCCCAGCATTCCCCAGCTAGCCAAGTTTGAAACCATTGAGCTAGGATGAAGGTGAAATAAAATTCATTCCATATTAGATCAGTTTAGAAAATGCAGCACTGAATTCTGGCACTGCCTGAATCTTCTTTTCTTTTCTTTTCTTTCCTTTCCTTTTTAAAAATTGGCTACCCAATTTCACTGAACTCTGGAACTAGGAAAGATATCAAGATGGCTGAAAACATTTTATTATTTATTTATTTAATTTATAAAGCTGCCCCACAATGGTTTCATCAAAACATTGCGTCACAAACAGCCCAGACTAAAATAAACCAATAAGTAGCAAAAAACACAAAACAAAACAGAGGCATTGAACAAATAGAATAGAATAGAATAGAATTTTATTGGCCAAGTGTGATTGGACACACAAGGAATTTGTCTTGGTGCATATGCTCTCAACGTACATAAAATAAAATATACATTTGTCAAGAATCATGTGGTGTCATAGGGATCAAATAAGCAATGAAGAAGCAATATTGATAAAAATCTTAGGATATACGCAACAAGTTACAGTCATACAGTCAACATGGGAGGAAATGGGTGATAGGAATGATGAGAAAAACTAGTAGAATAGAAGTTCAGATTTAGTAGAAAGTCTGACAGTGTTGAGGGAATTATTTGTTTAGTAGAGTGATGGCGTTCAGGAAAATACTGTTCTTGTGTCTAGTTGTCTTGGTGTGCAGTGCTCTGTAGAGACGTTTTGAGGGTGAGAGTTGAAACAATTTGTGTCCAGGATGTGAGGGGTCAGTAAATATTTTACCCGTCCTCTTTTTGACTCGTGCAGTATACAGGTCCTCAATGGAAGGCAGATTGGCAGCAATTGTTTTTTCTGCAATTCTGATTATCCTTTGAAGTCTGTGTCGGTCCTGTTGGGTTGCAGCACCAAACCAGACAGTTATAGAGGTGCAGATGACAGACTCAATGATTCCTCTGTAGAACTGAATCAGCAGCTCCTTGGGCAGTTTGAGCTTCCTGAGCTGGCGCAGAAAGAACATTCTTTGTTGTGCTTTTTTGATGATGTTTTTGATGTTAGTTGACCATTTTAGGTCTTGAGATATGATAGAACCTAGAAATTTGAAGGTCTCTATTGTTGATACTGTGTTGTCTAGTATTGTGAGAGGTGAAAGGGTGGAAGGGTTTCTCTTAAAGTCTACCACCATTTCTACGGTTTTGAGTGTGTTCAGTTCTAGATTGTTCTGGTCACACCACAAGGATAGTTGTTCAACTTCCCGTCTGTATGCGGATTCATCATTGTCTCGAATGAGTCCGATCACTGTTGTATCATCTGCAAACTTCAGTAGTTTAACAGATGGATCGTATGAGATGCAGTCATTAGTGTATAGAGAGAAGAGAAGTGGTGACAGTACACAGCCTTGGGGGGCACCTGTGCTAATTGTACATATATCTGATGTGATTTTTCCTAGCTTCACCTGCTGCTTCCTGTCTGTTAGGAAGCTTGTGATCCACTTACAAGTGTGTTCAGGTACCGCTAGCTGATTTAGTTTGGTTAAGAGAATGTCCGGTACGATGGTATTGAATGCTGAACTGAAGTCCACAAAGAGAACCCTGGCGTAGGTCATTGGAGATTCAAGATGTTGAAGGATGTAGTATAGAGCCATATTAACAGCATCATCTGTTGATCTATTTGCTCGGTATGCAAATTGCAGGGGGTCTAACAGTGGATCCGTGATGGCTTTCAAATGGAACATCACTAACCTTTCAAAGGTTTTCATAACTACAGATGTTAGAGCAACTGGTCTGTAGTCATTCAGTTCCCTGATGGAGGGCTTCTTTGGCACTGGGATGATAGTCGAGCGTTTGAAGCAGGAAGGAACATAGCACAACTCTAGTGATTTGTTGAAGATTTGGGTGAAGATGGGGGCCAATTGGTCAGCACAGACTTTTAAGCAAGAAGGAGTTATCTTGTCTGGGCCTGGTGCTTTTCCAGGCTTCTGTCTGAGAAATAGATCTTTCACTTCCTTTTCTGTGATCACTAGGGGTTGTAAACACAATGGGATGGGTTCAGTTGTAGAAGATTTAGCTGTTGTTGGTGTGTCTGGGATGGAGGTTGTGCACATAAGTGGTTGAGGTTTCTTTTCAAACCTGCAGTAGAACACATTCAGGTCATCTGCCAATTGCTGATCTCCTTCAGCTTGGGAAGGTGGTTTGCTGTAACAGGTGATGTTTTTGAGAGTTTTCCACATGTTTGCTGGTTCATTTGTTGAGAATTGATTCTTTAGCTTTTCAGAGTAGTTCCTTTTTGCTGCTCTGATCTCCCTTGTTAATATATTTCTGGCCTGATTGTACAGCATTCTATCACCTTTTCTGTAGGCTTTCTCTTTGGAATGACGTAACTGCTTGAGTTTGGCTGTGAACGAAGGTTTATTGTTACTGTATATTTTCAAGTTCCTGGTTGGTACACATAGGTCTTCACAGAAGCTGACATATGATGTTACAATATCTGTGAGTTCATCTAGATCTGCAGAGGTGTCTTTAAAAATATTCCAGTCCGTGCAGTCAAAGCAAGCCTGTAGCTTTAACTTTGCTTCCTCAGTCCAAGTCCTCACTGATTTAATTATTGGTTTTGTGGCTTTAAATCTTTGTTTGTAAGCAGGTACAAGGTGAATCATGCAATGATCAGAATGGCCCACAGCTGCTCTTGGTAAAGCCCTGTATGCATTTTTTACATCAACCAAAGCCAGGGTTTCAAAGCTTCCTAGAATCTCAGGAGAGTGGGCACCATCCATTTTTAGTGGGAATGCAGTTCCAGAGAGTGGGGGCCACAACAGATAAGGCATGCTTCCTTAAAATGACCAGATTTTTACATTGTTAAAGAGAGACACCATTTTGGGGGGAGGGGTTTGATTAAAAAATTGGTTTATATGGAGCAAAAAAAATATCTCTTTCTTTTTCTCTCTAACTCTCTTCCTCCCTCTCTTCCTCTCTCTCCTTCCCTCTTTCTTTCTCTCTCTTCCTTCCTCTCTTCCTTTCTCTCTATCTCTCTCTCCATCCCTCTTTCTTTCTCTCTTTTCTTTCCTCTCTCTTTTTTCTGTTAAGCGGCATATAAATCTAAATGCTATTGCTATAAAAGAAAGAAAGAAAGAAAGAAAGAGGAAGGAAGGAAAGAAGGAGAGAGAGAGAAAGGAAGGGGGAGAGAGAGGAAGGAAGGAATGTGGGAGTGAGAGAAAGGAAGGGAGGGAGGGAGGAAGGGAGGGAGGAAGGAGAGAGAGACAAAGGAAGGAAGGAGGGAGGAAGTGAGAAAGAAAGAAAAAAGAAAGGAAGGGAGGGGAGAGAGAGAGGAAGGAAGAAAGGAAGGAGAGAGAGAGACAAAGGAAGGAAGGAGGGAGGAAGAGAGAAAGAAAGAAAAAAGAAAGGGAGGGAGGGAGGGGAGAGAGAGGAAGCACCTTATGCTTCCTGGGTCTCATCAGATGGCAATGTTTAATGGAGAGGACCTGAAGTGCACCCATTGTGTTTGAACATACTGGGAAAATAAAAACAATGGAAGATGAGAGATCTTTCAGATGTTCCACAGGGATTTGTGGGGAATAATCAGTATCTTGCATTGCACTCAGAAGCCAGATGGCAGTCAATGCAGCTTGCGTAGCAATGGTAACACATGACCAGATAAGAGGTGGTCATTATTCCTGACACTGTATTTTGAACCCTTGTAGTTTTCAGGTGGCCCTCAAGAGTAGCTCCATGTGGATCTCGATGCAAGAATCCAATTGTGAGGTGATCCAGGAATGAGAGATTGTCTACAAGACCCTTCAAATTGAGGAAAGGGCACAACTGGTGCACAAGATGAATCTGGACAAATGGTCTCCTGGGCACAAGTGCCATTTGTTCCTCCAAGAGTAGCTGCAAATCCAGGAGGACCCCCTCGTGGCTTATCAGTCCCAAATTGTGATGCATAAAGGCACCACATTTTCCCCTCTGTCATTCTCTTGAATTTGAATTAGATGAAATTTTACTGCTGTCCTACTGTTAAGAGCCCGTTGTAGGAGCTTGCTAAGTAAACCTGTTATGTTACTAACATCTGTTAGGACTTCAAATACTCAGGGAAGCACATCAATCAACTTACTTGTTTCTGATTTAAAGAGTAGATGAAATGAACATGCTTGCAAGTTACTTAATCTAAAAAAATTGCAAAACAACAACAAAATGTTTGGATAAAATTATTGAAATTGATGTATATAAAAGATCAGAAAGTTGTAGATAATCAGAAGGAGCACGTATGCCCATTTGGCTGCACAAAAGAAGATAAACTTTAAAAGGCACAGTATACAGAATAACAGAGTAAAATTTATTTACTATACAGGAAGTCTGCGACCAGATTTTCTTAAAGAAACACATCTGTTTCCTCCTAACAGATGTTGCTTGAATGCCTAGGGTCCAGACATGTATAAATTACTTTCCATACACTTTAGAAACATATGGATCAGAAAATGGCAGGAAGGAAAGATAACTTTGTTTGGAGTTTCTAGTTTAATGGAACTAACTTCACTTACAAATCATAAAGATTACCTGAACAAAAATATAACAATACTTAATTTTTTTAAAAAAAAATGCAATAGTGTTCTCCAAGCAAAAGAAGGACTTGATATAGGTAGGAAATGCACACCATACACACAGACACACGTGGAGAAAGAATGTATAAAACATGCATATAGATAAAAATAATAGTAATTTATATGGTGCCTGCCTGCCTGCCTGCCTGCCTGCCTGCCTGCCTGCCTGCCTGCCTGCCTGCCTGCCTGCCTGCCTGCCTGCCTGCCTGCCTATCTATCTATCTATCTATCTATCTATCTATCTATCTATCTATCTATCTATCTATCTATCTATCTATCATCCAATCATCTCTGGCTGGACAAGTTTGTGAAGTTTTCTTGACAAGGCATCGGAAGTGATTTTCTATTGCCAACATCCTAGGTCTGAGAATACCCGGCTGGTGACAGTTCCCCGGCCCATTTTGCTGCAGGGCCAGGGAGACACGGCCCTGATCTCGTGAGATTTCGCGAGATCTCGGCCACCTCCGGGAAGGCTTCGGCCTTCCCGGTGATGTCATCCAGGGGCGGAGCCTGCAGCCCTATAAAAGGGCTGGACAGGCTCCAGGGCCTCCTTTTCCCCCTGGATGACAAGAAGCGAACACTCACCCGCCCTCCCTATCTTCCAGTGTGCCAGTGGGGGTTGCCTTTAAGGGGCCGAATAGGAATTTTTGGCGGTTGCGGTATTTTCTGCGACCGTTTTTCCACCTATTCCACACTGCAGTGACGGATAAGCGGTTAGGGGGTGCTTCGCCCCTATTTAGGTTAAGTGGCATACCTTTGGTCATTTGGGTAGGCAGGTTAGGGGCGGAAAACTGGGTGGTGGTTTAGCAACTGCGTGTTCTCCTTTGGGCATCTTTGGGGATGATTGACAGGTTCTCTCCAAGGGCTTGTGGTGGAAACGACCTGAGCAATTGGGGGGAACCTGTCTTTGGGTCCCGCCCATTTCTTTCCCCTTGTATGGGATAGACGGCGGGACCTCCCACATGCAAGTGCATGGCAGTGAGTCAGGTGAGGGCGTGGCCCCTCACCTGGATCAGCATGGAGCTACGCCCATAAATTGCCCCGGAAGTTTTTTCTGACGTCATTTTCTGCCCTGGAAGTAATTGTTTGACCCTGCGGGTCCTTGTTTAGGGTTATAGTTAATTTATGCAAATTTATTTAAATAAATTATGCAAATTTAATTAATAAAATGACCCATTTTAAATCCAGCTCTTGTGTCCGTGTCGTTACTCCGCCTCTGCTGCAAAGAGTGGTGGTTCGAAAGTCACTCACAGAATCTTGGTTTCTAACCTGGTGCTTTAACCACTACACCAGATTGGCTCTCATTGTTCACATATAGATTATTTAACACTAGGCATTAGGGCTCTAAAACACACCAGTATCATTTGTGGGGGGGAAATGCTTCTAGGGGTGCAGATCTAGCACTTGTTTGCAACTCTTTTCCTTAATGGACCTACCATCATGTCAGATAAAACCACACCATGTGCTGGAATAAAAAGCAGCTCAGTTTGGAGAAAATACTTCTGCAGCAAGGTATTTTAGTTTTTTATAAAGGGGCCTATAAATAATACATGCCCATTTTTTGCTGTTCTCATTGCTATTGCTATGCAACAGACGGTCCTTGGAGTTTAAATCTGCAGATATTTTTATTGCTTCAGGTCACTGCTGTGTTACTTTGTACAAATAGCACCCAGTGTGGCTCCCCCAGCATATGTTGATTTTCGCATGCCTCGGTGGAGATCATGAAAAGGCAACCCATCATGTGCGCTGAGCGGCTTCTACCTGTCTTTGGATTTTGCTAAGTGCCTGCTTTTATGGATCAACGGAAAAGCCCAGATTGCTCTGTAATTTAGAGATTTTAGGGCCCAAATGCTGGATGTCAGGCTAATAGATGATGGGTAATCAAACTCTGAAGGAATTACCATTTTTTTGTTTTGTTTTTCAAACGGAGTCTTCTGTGGCCATTTCATGAAACTGTCAGACAAAATAGCAACAATTATTTTATGTTTACTTTATTCAGATGTCAACAGTATATGCAGCAGTGAAAAAAAAGAGACATGAAATCCAGCCATGGACTGTTAACTGATGAAATATTTTAGTCAATTTAATTGTCTGCCTTAGTTTTTAAAGCTCTCCAATAGAAAATAGAAAGCAATGATAATAAGACAAAGTGACATCCTGCTGCAAACCCAGAAATCCAATTGAATATAACTTCTAATAACTTAAGAATTCACAACTTGCATACATTGTAACTACTATATCACATAAGTGTGATATAGTATATCTGTGTATCAAATGCAAATGAATGGAAATGAAACTTCATAGAGCTGTTCTTGAAAATCCTTTGAATTTGAGTTGAGCTGAAATTACTCACTTTTTTTTTGAGCCATTATTTGCAGCAGGTCAGGAAAGTGTCTTTCTTTTAAAATGTGTTTTTCAGCACTTCTTGGAAAATTGTCAGACCTTTCTTTTACATTATACACACCACCAGAGCCTCGGTGATGCAGTGGTTAGAGTGCAGTATTGTAAGATACTTCTGCTGATCACCAGCTGCCAGCAGTTTGACAGACTGAATATCAGTAGGCTCAAGGTTGACTCAGCCTCCCATCCTTCCAAGGCTGGTAAAATGAGGACCCAGATTCTTGGGAGCACTATGCTTACTTTGCCCCGGAAGCGGAGTAAAGACGCTGAGAGATATTGTGGATTAAATAAGGGTCATTTTATTAAATTAGCATAAATTTAAAT
Organism: Erythrolamprus reginae; assembly: GCF_031021105.1. Taxonomy (NCBI): domain Eukaryota; kingdom Metazoa; phylum Chordata; class Lepidosauria; order Squamata; family Dipsadidae; genus Erythrolamprus; species Erythrolamprus reginae. The sequence continues at coordinate 46,345,624 of NC_091950.1, forward strand.
AACGTAACTTTAAATACGTAAATTTAAATATTTAAATTCAACGTAACTAAGGGCCTGTAGAGGCCAAAACTAACGGGGCAGAAATTCCTACCAGAAACTTCCTTGGCAACATTGGGCAAAAACTCCTTGCTGAACCAGGTGAAGGTAGCCACCTTCACCTGGATCCAAGCCACGCCCCTTCATTGTGTGGGAGGAGTTCACCCTCCAATGCCTGTGGGAAATTGGATCCGGTGACTCCCATGGACATCCTCTCTCCAATCCCCGAAGTTGTTCCAACCTCTGGTTCCTGGAGAGAGGCGGTCCATCACCCTTTAAAGGATGCCCAAAGGAGCATACGCAGTCGCTTCTAATTGCCCATTTCCGCCCCTAACCTGCCAAACCCCAATGACCAGAGGGAGGCCTATATTGACTTCTAAGTGCGCCACACCCCGTAACCAATCCAGTCCGTACCGTCAGTGTGGAATAGGAGAAAAAATGGCCATCTCTTAAGGGGAGGCCGCAAAAAACTCCTATTCAGCCCGAGGCGACCTCCTTAGGACACACTGTTAATAGCGGAGGGTGGGCGGGTGTTCGCTTCCAGCACCCAGCAAGCAAGGAGGAGGTCCTGGTCGGATCACCCTTAAATAGGGCGATCCAGGACCTCCCCTGTCTCCCAGGAGGCAGTGCGCCGACCTGGCGCGCTGCCAAAAGCCAAACTTCCAGGTTTTCCGAAACCCGGAAGTTCGGGGCTCGAAAGAGCCGCACACAGCGTCCCCCTTGCTCCGGGGGCAATTTCGACCGGCGGTTTAAGCCGCCAGTCGTGCATTTCTGTAAACTGCTTAGACAGGGCTGTAAACCACTGTGAAGCAGTATATAAGTCTAAATGCTATTGCTATTGCTTTTCCTTCACCTTTCTTTCTCTTGGTTATATCAATACTGTTATGCCATGTTCAGTAAAATAATACTTTCTCAAAGGCAACATGAGAAAGTATTATTTTACTGAAAGAGTAGTAGATCCTTGGAACAAACTTCCAGCAGACGTGGTTGGTAAATCCACAGTAACCGAATTTAAACATGCCTGGGATAAACATATATCCATTGTAAGATAAAATACAGGAAATAGTAAAAGGGCAGACTAGATGGACCATGGGGTCTTTTTCTGCCGTCAGTCTTCTATGTTTCTATGTTTCTATGTTTGGTTGACCACAGCTACCCTTTTTGAAAAAGCCCATATGGCTGTAGGAGGTGAGGAACACTAATAAAAGTCCCTTCCCAAAACCTTCTTTTTCTCATGGGAACTTCAGATCTCATTTTAATATCTTATTTCCACTGCTGTAACTTGGAATGAGAATACCAAATCGAGCCACTATAATGCTATGCTGTTTAGCATATTGTTAGATGCAGGTGTGAAAAATGAATGCTGCACTCTTATGAGGCATTTTGTTCTGTCTAATAACAATGTCGATTGGGTAGTTTATATTTTTTAAATATATCCTCTTAGGCAGAACTTGTATTGAATGCATGCTTTCTGTTCCGCTGTATTTGCCCTTAAATTGAGATTGGCAACTTAGTCCTGGAGCTACATATTGCCTTTGTGTTCCCTCATAACAGCCCTGAAAGGTCACTGTTTCTGAAAAGTAGTCATTTTGAAATGGGTTGCTGCCATTTTGAAATGGGAGATCGATAAAAACTGCAGTGTAAGCCTCAAGTAAGCAAGCCTCAGTTGAAAAAGCTCAACATGTCCTCATGCCAAACACGTTTCTGATGATTGCCTCCTTTCATGTGAATTTGTGCTATATATTGAATTAGCACAAATGTGAACCTGGCTGCCATTTTGTAAATTGCAAAATGTCTGCCAGCTGCCATTTTAGTGTTCTGTAACATGTTCTCAAAACTCCAAATATACCCACCAAAAGGGGAAGCAACTATATAGAAAAAAGAAGGCTAGATTGTCTCCATAAAACTGCAGATCAAGAAGAATGCAATCCAAGCCAAAGCTGTTATTTGTTTATTTGGATTTAGAGGCCACCCAATTCCCAGATAACTCTGGGTATTTTACATTTCAAAAGTAAGAAACAATAAAATGAAAAGGCTGGCTTCAGTCTGATAATCAATGAATTCATGTTGTGGAAATGCAGTTATGATGACTTATAGCAGTGATGGGTGAATCTATGGCACGAGTGCCACAGGTGACATGCAGAGCCATACCTGCTGGAACATGAAACATTGCCCTAGCTCAGCTTCAATGTCATATGTGTGCTGGCCATCTGATTTTTGGGTTGCACAGAGGCTCTGGAAGGGCATTTTTGGCTTCCAGAGAGCCTCTGGGGGATCGAGGATGGGCGTTTTTACCCTCTTCCAGCTCCAGGGAAGCCTTTGGAGCCTGGGGAGGGCAAAACATGAGCCTACTGGCCCCACCAGAAGCTGGGAAACAGTCCGTTTCTGGCCTCTAGACGGCCTCCAGGGGGTGGGGGAGCTGTTTTTGCCCTCCCCAGGCATTGAATTATGGGTGTGGGCACTTGCACAAGCACGATGCTTGTTCATATTTATGAACATATGAAAATATGAACAAGCGGGATGTTACCTCCCGCCTACCAGACATCTGGAAACCAGCCCTCAAACGTAACCCAGCCATAAAAACAGAAACTAGACTCAGAACACATATTGCAAAACAATCAAGTAGCCTGCAAGATCCAACTACTCAGGATATCACGCCTAATCAACAACCATTAACTAATCAGCATACTTCAGCTACATCAACGACCCCAGATGTTACCCCACTGACTCACCAGGAAGTTTCTACACAGCAGGCAATTGCTGAGCCATCAAACCACACCCAGCCACCAGTATTTATAGAAGGAAGGCAGCTTAGGTCTCGCAGTGTTCGCCTTAGCACAAGGACAGAAACACCAGTCTGAAGATGATGAGTGGGACCTCATCGAAACGTCGCCAGAAATTTCCAAATCCTACACGGGAAGAAACCCAAATATACCAAGACCGTCATGCCTGTACCCATGAAAATCTACGAAAAAAAGGTGCACTTATGAAACTTCTCAAACTTGGAGGAGAAAGAGTGCTGAAGATGGATTTCCATTTCAAGTTTTGAATTAAAAAAATAAAGATACACTGAAGTTTGTCTTTTTGTTGATTTACACAGACATTATGTTGCTTCTCCACAGAGCTAACCGAAAGGGACTGTCAGAATCTTTTTCAGGAAGGCTTTTTCAACTTTTCAGTTTAGCTTTTAATCCTTAAGTTTCTCTGGTGGTCTCCCATCTAAGTGCTTTGCTTAGTTTTGAGCCCACACAAGATTAATCAGGCCTACTATTTCCTAATACACAACATTTGTTAAAAAAATAATGTGCCAAAATCAGCCTTGTGATTTTCAGAAGGTATTTTATCCTGCAAAGTAGGTGTTTGTGTGTTTGTAGTTGGTATGAACGTATAATATAATTCAAAGGTGAAGGATATTTTGCTAGTTTTCTCTTGAGAGAATTTTATAAGCATTTGACTTCCAGATACCCGGTGGACATGGTTGCATCTCCAAATTTTCATGGTTGTATTCTTCAAATAATCTTTGGTGTATCATCTGTATCTTCATTCTAGAGTAGTGATGGCGAATCTATGGCATGTGTGGATTTATATCGGAGGGCAGTGGAGGTGTTGCCCTATGCCAGCTCCAGCGCGCATGCGCACACTGATTTTCAGGCTGATTTTCAGCTGATTTTCAGCCTTGGAGAAGGACATTTCCCCCTCTGGAGGCTTCAGGGAAGCTTCCTGAAGCCATAGAGTGCAAAAAACAACACAACAGGCAAACTGGAAGTCCATTTTTCTGAACATTCGGTTTGGCTATTTGGCTGCTTTTTCACCATCCCAGGCTTCAGTGAGGCCTCTGAGCATGCGCGAGGGTGGGAAGGATTGTGTGCATGTACAAGGGGCAGCAGAGTGTCTGTGCATGTGAATGGGGAGGGAATGGGTTTGGGCAGGTACATGCATGCTAGTGCACGGACACACACCCTTTTGGCACATGAACCAAAATAGCCATCACTGTTCTAGAGCATATAACTTCATTATTCAATGTTACAAGAAGGAGAAGTGGCTGTGAATTTCCATGTTTTCTTCATTGCCATGTATTATTTGTTTGTTCCCATGTTTTCATGGGAAACTTTAAATTATCTCTAGTTTTTACCTAGTTCTGCTGTTTGTTTTTGCTGCATCCCTTTTCTCAGAATTCAATGTTTGCCTCTAAAGTAGTAGTTTAAGATGACTAGAAACTTTCAATAAATAGATTCATCTGGCTAGATGCAGCAGTCATGTTTCAATAAAATTTCAGCTGATATTTCAATGAAATTGATTCCTAAAGGAAACAACAAGATTGTCTCCTATAGCTGATCAAAACTGCCTATGCTTTGACATCAGTGAGGACAAATAAAACTATTCCCAAGAAAGACATTCAATATAAATCTGGGGCCCTCTGGAAAACCTCATAATTAAACTGTTTTTGGAATGCAACTTAAAAATGTCCTGAAATATCTACTACGCCCACAGCTTCATTCCTTCAATCTTGCTTTGTTTCTTTCAAAATAAAAATAAAAATCCTAACATTTTGCAATACAATATAAGGTAGTAGGATTTCCTCAAAAAAAGTGGAGGGGATGGGTTTGATAGCCCCATTTTCTTCGACAAAACTTTACATATAAAAACAATTTCATTCCTAGATCCTGTTCTGTCTGGGTCCCCCCAGATGCCAACACCAACCAAAAAGAGTATCCAGACACACTGGTAAAAAGCAAAGGCAGTTTATATAATTCAAAGCAAACACAGGTAACAAAAACTGTTCTTACAGACAGGAACACTATGAAGCTTCACAGAGGTTTCACGAAGGCCAGGCAATAAAACAGGATTCTTGCTGGCAAAAACAACGCTGGAGATAATAAAACCCACGCCTCCCCCAAGTCTTCCAAACTTCTAGGCCACAAGCCAAGACCACAGACGCCAAGAATCGAAGCAAGGTCACAGGACTCCCAGTTGATAACTCTCCATAAGACTGTAAGGGCGGGCCTGCCTTTTCAACCCTGCTGAGGAGAACCACACCCAAACCCAGCTGTTGCCAATTCAGGGATGGAAATACCTTTCTAATTGGCCCCGTCTTTGAGCTGCACGTCGCTGCCTCATGTCTATTATAGCCTGTGCGTCTTCATTCAATGAATCCAGGCTACTAGCTGGGGAGAACCCCCTCCCCGGGGGGGTCTCAGGCTGCTCTCCCTCCTCCTCTTCCTGACGTTCCTCTCCCCCGTCTGCCTGGTCCTCCCCCTTCTGTTCACTGTCCTCCTCCTCTGGGCATGGATCCGGCAGAGATCCAGCCGGTCCCTGAGGAGCCTCAGGCTGAATCACAACAGATCCTAGTGGAAAATATGCTGTCAACTAATGAGAAAGACTACTGAATTAAAACCAGAGATATACCTTCTGGGTATTTTACCAGACAATTTTAATAGAAAAGAAACATACTTAATTATACATATAGTAATGGCTGAGAGGATTGTTTATGCACAAAATTGGATTTGAATAGGGTACCAACTGAAAGGGAAGTTCTGAGGAAAATTATGGATTGTGCAGAGATGAACAGATTGATTTTGAAACTCAAAGACAAACTCAAAGACAAACGATTCTGATTATTGTAACATTTGGGGGAAATTTTATGATTGGATAAAAAGTTAAAAGATCTTTATTTTTTTAATAATACCGGTAAGTTATATGTGACAAAATGTAGTTAAGAGAATTAAGAGAAGTTCAACGATATGGAGAGGTAGCTGGTCTAAAAATCAATAAACAAAAAACCAAAATCATAACCAAAAACATGAACATCAAACAAGAACAGGAACTAGAAAAATTTTTAGGAGTTCAAATTGTCAAAAAAGTAAAATATCTGGGCATAATACTAACTAAAAGGTGTGGCACAATTCAAAAGGATAACTATGATCTACTTATCAAAAAAAACAGAACAACAGTTAATTAGGTGGAATAAAATTCACATCTCGTTATCAGGGAGGATAGCTACAATTAAAATGTCTATCTTACCTAAATTTTTATATTTATTCCAGACTATCCCAATAAAATTGAACAAAAACTTTTTCACCAAAATAAACACAACTATTTCAAAATTTATCTGGGCGGGGAAAAAACCAAGGGTGAGATTTAAAGCTCTACAAGACACAGTAACACAAGGCGGATTTGGACTACCAAACTTTCAAGTCTACTACGAAGCATCGGTTCTTCTATGGGCAAAAGAATGGATAACCCTCCAAGACCAGAGAACTTTGGCTTTGGAGGGACACAGCATTCTACAGGGTTGGCATAGCTTCCTATGGAATGAAAAAGAGAAAATACCAGTATATTTTAGAAACCACATGATCAGGGACTCCTTAATAAATGTATGGTTAAGAATTAAAAAAGAACACTACTCCAAAATCCCTAGGTGGTATTCCAGCCTTGAAGCCCTTAGACACCCTAATTTATTTCAAATACAAAAAGTGCTGAATTATAATCACACATTAGATGAGAAAGGAGTTATAAAATCTAGACAACAACTGCAAAACCAAAATATCAATATTGATTGGTGGTCCTATGCTCAAATTTTGACGAAATGGAATAAAGACAAAAAGAAAGAAGGAATCCAAGAAAAAGATAGTATAATTGATAAAATATTATTAGGATATGAAAAAAAAATTATAACCAAAATGTACAGTTATATAATGGGGTACACTATGGAAACTGAAATAGTAAAAGATAATATGATTACTTGGGCCAAAAATATAGGTCATAACATCTATATAGAACAATGGGAACAAATGTGGAGAAACCTGAAAATTACTAAATCAATACCATACAAAGAAAATCTACAAAAAATGTTTTATAGATGGCACTTACCCCCAACTAGATTGGCTAAGATCTACCCCAACCTAAAACCAAACTGTTGGAGATGCAACAGCATAACTGGAACCTTCTATCACCTATGGTGAACATGCCCACGCATAAAAAAACTATGGAAAAAAATTCAAACATGGATACAACAAATCACAGCAATCTCATTAAAACTTAGACCAGAAATATTCCTCCTGGGCATAATGGATTTGGAAAATAAAAAAGAAGACCTATACCTAATACAGCATATAATTACAGCTACAAGAATCACAATAGCACAAAATTGGAAAAAAGACAATACACCAAGTGAAAGAGAAATTATTTAAAAAATTTATGATTGTGCAGAAATGGATAGGCTCACTCAAAAACTCAAAAATAAAGAAGATTCGAGATTCTATAAGAATTGGGAAAAATTTTACGACTGGGTAAAAATCAAAAAACAAATGGAGAAAGAAAAAAAAGACAAGGAAACAACACAAATTGTAGATCAAAAATAAATTAAAGGATAGTGGAGAAACCTTTATAGCGACATAACATAAAACTCTGAACGGTTTTATCGGATTATTATGAACACCTTGATCAACCCAATATGACTTTATCTCAAGTGTAATCTAGAAATGTATTGATAAAAATAAAACAACAACAGAAAAACAAAAAACAACAAAAACCGCGGCACCCATATGCCGCCCAATTAGTAATTTAAAGCTTTCAGAACTGTTACAGTTCACTGTGGGGGAGGGGGAGGGAAGGAAGAGTCAGAGGACTTAAATGATAACGAATTTTCCATAATTGGTTCTGGGTTTGATATGTATACTGACTGGATAAAGTTCAATTGAACAGAATAATCATATTACACTTGCGAGTATATGTTATCATAATGATGGCAATTAAGAGATATTTACTCTTCCTCCCTTTGTACATACTTTTCTTTTTGTAAACTAATAAAAATTATTTTTTTTAAAAAAAAAAGAGAATTAAGATTTAAATATTAGAACCCAGATGAAGAAGATAGAAATGATGGTAGCACTATATAATGATAAAACACAAATATAACTTTATAAAGATTATGTGTAGTAATATGGGAAGATTTTTCATATGTAATTATTATTCATTATAGGATAATCAGATATTGGATCAATTAGTTTGATAGATATGTAAGATTAAATTAAGATCCGAATTAATGAGATGTTATCAATGTCTAGATTGTTGTAATGTTTTATTGTAAGATGGAGAAAAGATTTTTCTTTAGAGGTTTAAGAATTTATAATGCTGTATAAGCGTATAGAGTCTTTTAGAGGAGGAAAGAGATATAAGAGCTTCCATTGAATGATCATAAGAAAAAAAGTATATGTTTTATTATAAGCATTGATGTTGTGTTTGAAGTTATGTATTGTTTTTATTTTATGTTGAAGAAAAAATAAAAAATTGACACCAGGAAAAAAAAACTAATGAGAAACTCCTCCTAGCATATTTGAGTTTAACACAGCAATAAAATGAATGTAATCACCATAACCAGTTGTGGATTTAGTAAAGAAAGTGGCCTGAATTGAGATTCACGGATGCTGCAAAGCTGTTTTGCAGCTAGATATTTTGTCCTACCAAAGAAAACATTGCTTTTCAGGAAATTAGCATTTTCTACAAATTAGTCCCTGAGCTCAACAGTTGCAAGGATCAACTCATTGGCAATATTCTTCCCTAAAGTGTTGTACTAATTAATGCAATATACCCACAGCCAAAGAGTCAACTAATTACTTAGCTCTGATTGTTGATATCCAGCTTTTCTTCCAGAGCATCATAAGTGAATAAATGAAGTGGATTGGCCTCTTTATTAGGAACTGAACCAATGTTCTGGTGTTATCTTTCAGATTATTTATTTATTTAGATCATTCATATGCCAGCAAATACCCTTCGTGGCTTCAGACACTTTACCAAATAGAAGGAACACTATAATAAAATCTCACTAAAAAACAAGAACGACAAAACATTAAAATCTAAAACAATAAACTTGCAATATTAAAACAGCAGAACATTAAAAGGCTTGGTATTTTATTATTTATTCATCCAAACACTTGCCAAGTGCAAGCGGCTGTCCTGGGCTGGGAACAGAGTAGCCAAATGGCCACCTGCTCCTATTTCTATCTGCCTGACAGCCAAGATTCACCAGCAATTGTTGTGGGAGGTGCATCCTGCTTTTGCAAACTTCAGTTGAAACTCACTTGGTCTTCATTTTCTGTACTATGATAGATAAATTAGTGAAGATTGGACTTAATCCCTGGATAGTTCAGTGAATTTGCAGCTGGCTGAAGCGTAGACATCAGAGAGTTATTGTTAATGGCGAGTATTCTGAGCAGAGACAGGTTACAAGCGGTGTGCCACAAGGGTCTGTTCTGGGTCCTATTCTTTTTAATATGTTTGTGAGTGACATGGGGGAAGGTTTGGTAGGGAAGGTTTGCCTATTTGCCGATGACTCTAAAGTGTGCAATAGGGTTGATATTCCTGGAGGTGTCTGTAATATGGTAAATGATTTAGCTTTACTAGATAAATGGTCAAAGCAATGGAAACTGCAGTTTAATGTTTCCAAATGTAAAATAATGCACTTGGGGAAAAGGAATCCTCAATCGGAGTATTGTATTGGCAGTTCTGTGTTAGCAAAAACTTCAGAAGAGAAGGGTTTAGGATTTCTGACAGTCTCAAAATGGGTGAGCAGTGTGGTCGGATGGTAGGAAAAGCAACTAGGATGCTTGGCTGCATAGCTAGAGGTATAACAAGCAGTAAGAGGGAGATTATGATCCCTCTATATAGAGCGCTGGTGAGACCACATTTGGAATACTGTGTCCAGTTCTGGAGACCTCACCTACAAAAAGATATTGACAAAATTGAATGGGTCCAAAGACGGGCTACAAGAATGGTAGAAGGTCTTAAGCATAAAACATATCAGGAAAGACTTAATGAACTCAATCTGTATAGTCTGGAGGACAGAAGGAAAAGGGGGGACATGATCGAAACATTTAAATATGTTAAAGGGTTAAATAAGGTCCTGGAGGGAAGTGTTTTTAATAGGAAAGTGAATACAAGAACAAGGGACACAATATGAAGTTAGTTGGGGGAAAGATCAAAAGCAACGTGAGAAAATATTATTTTACTGAAAGAGTAGTAGATCCTTGGAACAAACTTCCAGCAGACGTGGTTGGTAAATCCAGAGTAACTGAATTTAAACATGCCTGGGATAAACATATATCCATCCTAAGATAAAAATACAGGAAATAGTATAAGGGCAGACTAGATGGACCATGAGGTCTTTTTCTGCCGTCAGTCTTCTATGTTTCCATGTTAATATTTTATCACATTCAAATTGTTATTATAAAAGCACCATGGACATGAACTTATAGCAATAGCACTTAGACTTATATACCACTTCACAGTGCTTTACAGCCCTCTCTAAGCAGCTTCCAGTTTCTTTACTGGGCAGATTAGAAGTGGAATAAAGGTAGTCCTTGAGTTATTATCACAATTGAGACCTTTTCTGTTGCTAAATGCAATTTCTGTTTCTAAATGGGACGATCCCTGTATTTTTCAGAGTATAAGGTGCATCCGAGTATGAAATGAACCTTAGTTTTGGGGAAGGAAAACGGAAAAATCTGCCTACACAGCATTCATCTGGCTAATCCTTAGTCTGGTCAACTTCACCACGTTAGTTTGCTGGTTTTGAGCACGATGTGCTTGCTTTTTACCCCCTGGTTGGGGATAAAAAACATTTTCTAACACACTTCAATTCTCCCTCTCTTCAAAGAGAAACAATGAGAAAATCAGGCAAAGGGAAGATCACTTTGCTAGCAAAGCACGGAAGATTGCTTCACTGTTAGCCCTTCCTCAGGGCTGGAAAAAGCTTAGTAAAAGCTACCTCTGAAGAGTGTTCGGAAACTTCAGATCGTGCAGAATGCAGCTGCGAGAGCAATAATGGGCTTTCCCAAATATGCCCATGTCACATCAACACTCCGCAGTCTGCATTGGTTGCCAATCAGTTTCCGGTCACAATTCAAAGTGTTGGTTATGACCTATAAAGCCCTTCATGGCATTGAACCAGAATATCTCCGGGACCAACTTCTGCCGCACAAATTCCAGTGACCGATTAGGTCCCGCAGAGTTGGCCTTCTCCGGGTCCCGTCGATGAAACAATGTCATCTGGCAGGGCCCAGGAAAAGAGCCTTCTCTGTGGCGGCTCTGTGGCGGCCTCTGGAATCAAATCCCCCCGGAGATTAGGATTGCCCCCACCTTCCTTGCCTTTTGCAAACTCCTTAAAACCCACCTCAGCCGTCACGCATGGGGAAATTGATTCCCCTGGGCCATTTCCACTTTACGTGTGGTTTGTCTGAGATGTATGGCTGTTTTTTATATTAAGGGGTTTTAAATTGTTTTTAACTATTGGATTTGTACTGTTTTCTTGTTGTGAGCCGCTCTAATAAATAATAATAATAATAATAATAATAATAATAATAATAATACACATTCAGATTTGCAGCCTCTTTAAGAGGGGAAAGGTGAGTCTTAGTCTCTGAATATGGTAAGTTAAGTAATGTGATTGTTAACTGCATCTGGCTTCCCCATTGAGTTGGCTTGTCAGAAGGTCTCAATAGGCGATCACATGAAGGCGGGGGGTGCTGCTCCTGCCACTACCAGTGCGCTGTTCATGCAGCTTTGGGTCTCTGCTGTGCGCACACATGCGCCCCAGCAAGATTTTGCTTATACACATGCGCAGGAAACAAAATCTCATGAGGGGACACACGCTTGAGATTTTGGTTTTTTTTTTTTACTTCCATGAGTACACAGAAGCAAAAAAAAAAATCACTGAAATCTCATGTGGGCGTGCAACCCCTCACGGCAAAATCTCACTCGCGCGCCAGAGACCCAAAGATGCACACGCAGCTCCAGTTTTGCAGCAGAGGCGGAGTAACGACACGGACACAAGAGCTGGATTTAAAATGAGTTATTTTATTAATTAAATTTGCATAATTTATATAAATAAATTAGCATAAATTAACTATAACCCTAAGCAAGGACCTGTAGGGTCAAACAATTACTTCCAGGGCGGAAAATGATGTCAGAAAAACTTCCGGGGCAACTTATGGGCATAGCTCCATGCTGATCCAGGTGAGGGGCCACGCCCTCACCTGACTCACTGCCATGCACCTGCATGTGGGAGGTCCCGCCATCTATCCCATACAAGGGGAAAGAAATGGGCGGGACCCAAAGACAGGTTCTCCCCAATTGCTCAGGTCGTTTCCACCATAAGCCTTTGGAGAGAACCTATCAATCATCCCCAAAGATGCCCAATGGAGAAAACGCAGTTGCTAAACACCACCCAGTTTTCCGCCCCTAACCTGCCTACCCAAATGACCAAAGGTAAGCCAATTAGCCTAAACAGGGGGCGAAGCACCCCCTAACCGCCTATCCGTCACCGCAGAGTGGAATAGGCGAAAAAACGGTCGCAGAAAATACCACAACCGCCAAAATTTCCTATTTGGCCCCCCCTAAGGGCGACCCCCTTGGCACACTGAAAGATAGGGAGGGCGGGTGGGTGTTCGCTTCGTCGTCATCCAGGGCAAAAAGGAGACCCTGGAGCCTGACCAGCCCTATTATAGGGCTGCAGGCTCCGCCCCTGGATGACGACACTGGGAAGGCCGAAGCCTCCCAGGAGCTGGCTGAGATCTCGGCCAAAAACAAGATGGCAGCTGCACCGAGGGCCGTGTCTCCCTGGCCCTGCCGCAAAACGGGCCGGGGATGAAGTCACTGGCCAGGTATTACTACCGGTGTGGCAGCTTCATCTGTACCAGTAGGAAGCCGATACTGATCACATGACTGTGATACTGCAACCATCATAAATATGAATCGGTTGTCAAGTGTCTGAATTTTGATCATATGACATGGGGATACTGCATAGCCATTAGTGTGAAAAAACAGTCATCAGTGCCATTGTAACTTTGAATGGTCACTAAATGACTTGTTGTAAGTTGAGGACTTTCTATAGCAATAGACCAGAAAAAGAACTGGAAAATGGTAATTCTTCGCCAATTTTAATGACTGTAGCCATCAGAGTAAGTTTTGTAGTTTTATGGCTACCATTATCTTCTCAGGTGAAGTAATGTAGGCTTTGATGTTTTTCTTAAGCACACAAATTTATAACTTGTCGATATAAACATTTTAAATAGTTCTGGCTTTCTGTATAAATTATGGAAATATTTGAGATAGTACATCTTGCTTTAGCTACATTATACTCTATCAGCATTGCATTAGTGTGTTTTCTTTATTTTGTGTATTAATTCTTGGATTTGTGATCATTTTAATTTGATTCAAGGCCAATGTAAACTACATTGATTATATACTTTGGCATTTTATTTATTTCTGGTTTCTTTTACTCTTAAGTATGGAGATGACGGATTGAGCCTTTATAATAAACTGTGAAGTTACTGAAAATGGTTCTTGTTCCTTAAAACTGCAATTTGCCTTGAGAAAACAGCAATCATTATTGCTGTGATAGGATTAAAGAGAAAAACTGAAATAGAGTAAGCCACAATGGATAGATTAATGGCTGAGAATAAAATGCATTATTTATTTGCCAAGTCCATATCAGGCATCTACTGGCTACTGGGTTTCTTTATTTTTATTTTATTTTTGTTTATTTATTTTGTCCAATACACAATGAGGGTTTTAGTGGATATATATCTATATACACATAGAAAAATACATGATGAAGGTTATAGAGGAGATACTCATAGTAAAATATATCTATGAAATAATAGAAAAGAAGGTATAGTAATAGAACATATCACTGAAAGAATAGAAGAAGAGATATAGGAATAGAAGAAAGGAATAGGAGATATAGGAGAGCAATAGGACAGGGGACGGAAGGCACTCTAGTGCACTTGTACTCGCCCCTTACTGACCTCTTAGGAATCTGGATAGGTCAATCGTAGATAATCTAAGAGTAAAGTGTTGGGGGGTTTCTGATGACACTATGGAGTCCGGTAATGAGTTCCATGCTTCGACAACTCGGTTACTGAAGTCATATTTTTTACAGTCAAGTTTGGAGCGGTTAATATTAAGTTTAAATCTGTTCTGTGCTCTTGTGTTGTTGTGGTTGAAGCTTTCTTCCTTCATGTTGTCTTCTTTATTACTGGAAAGGGGTGCCTTTTCATTCAACCATGATTCATCCAAGCAGGGCTTAATCCCTTTTCTTTTCCACCAAGTCTCGTTTCTAGACATCTTGGTAAGATACATAATCAAATATTTATTAAATTGAACTCGATAAAGTAAAGAAAAACCTGGGCAGGAGGAAGAACACATACTTTTGCTCAACGCACCACCCTCATCAGTAGCTAGCCATGGGTGTAGAGCTGTTTTTGAGTACAGTTCAAAGAGCTGGTTTGACTATGGCACCCCACAGAGCTTGCATCCTTGTTATATTTGGAAGCATTTGCTCAATGTGAATCTGCCCAGCCTGCTTTCAACTCAGTAATGAATGTTTTGGAAATGGAGTGGAAGGAGACAAGGCTTCTGGTTGTAGTATTGTCTCAGTGAAGGAGTGTGACACATGAGTATCCACAGATCTTCCTCCTTTCATCAAAGTGACAAAAGTAGCACTATGCCTTCATGCTGCAAACAGCATTCCTTTGTGACATTTCATACAAAAGGAGTGAAGCTCCACTGCTGCTTTCATCATTCTCTTTCTCTTTGTCCTCTTCTGATGGTACCACTGGTTTGCCACTCCCAGATCCATAGTGTTAAATATTCCAACTCTTCATGAAAGATCCCACAATGGCTTCAATAATTGTATTTCATATTTTATTTATTTTAATGATCACATTTTCAAAAGATAACTCTACAAATCATTTTTTTTTAAAAATGCACCAAATAAAGATCTTATTTGCAATAGTGGTGAACATCTGTAGCTTGGTTGTAGGATGAGGGTAAAGATGCATTCTCCAAGCTTGTGGGTTGGTTTTCAAATGTTTCATTAGGCTAGATAGCATCTTCAGTGGAGTTTAGAGGACATAAGTGTCAGTGCTTATTTATAAGGGTATGGATATGTCAAGTGAGAGTCTAATGATGGGTCAACTGTGAGTCATCAGTGACTCTTGTGATGGGATAAGGAGATTGCATTAGGTCAGGGTCATTGGGAGGTGGACTGCTGATGGTAGTGAGGGTTGCATGGGGTGGTGCTGTCTCTGCTTGATTGTATGGTTGATTTGGATTCTGTGGAGTTTGTAGGTGGGTTGTAGGTCAATCTGTCTGTTGACGAAATTGTTTGTGGAGTGCAAAGCTTTAATGAACTCATGAGCATGGCAGGTGGTAGCATGGATAATGATTTTTGTATTGCTCCAATCAAACTGGTGTCTTTTCATGTCAGTGTGGCTAGATCTTATTAGATTAGGTGGGAGAGGGAGGAGGAGGAATACAGTATTACCTATCTCCTGTTTATAATATAGTCCATTCAACAAAGATGCCTCTGCAAAAGTTGTCTTTGGAACAAACATGACCTGGATGATGGACAGCCCTTTCAGCAATTCCAAGAAGTTCCATCCCCATTGACTATTCAGGTGAATCTGCGACACAGATACATTTCCAAATGGCCTCACTTTCAGAAAGAGTGCTAACAACCAGATGATTACATATAAATCTTTTATATAAATCTTTATATAAATCTTTTCTTTCTCCACCATTCAGTCAGAACTGAAGAAGCTTCTTGGATGAGAAGGTAAACATCTTCAAGGAAAAGCAAAGATAGTCTGGTTGCCTCTTGAAAAAAGCACCTTTGGGATTCCTGTAATTCTTTCAATGTCTGTTTCATAATCTGGCCTCTTTTGACAAGTGGACAGAGACTGCCTTGCTCAGCACGATTCTGCATCCTACATATAAGCATTGAATAAGAATGTGCTCATAGTCCCATTCTTATGTGAGGTTAGAGTGGTGAAGAGTAGAAGGCTGGCTCAAGAATCTATATGAAATCTAGATCTATCAGAGAAATCTATATCTATCAGTATGTTTTATGGTGGTTAACACCAAAGATTTCCAACCTTATCAACTTTAAGACTTGTGCACCGCAAGTCCATTAGTCTCAACGTTGCCAAAGTTGGAGGCCCCTGGTTTACACTATAGAGCATACTGTCCTTAGAAAAATTATTTATCAAATGTATTTGCTGCCCATCTCACCAGAAGGTGAGAAATATGTTTGGTTTTAACCTTTTGTTATATCTTGGAACCCACCCCCACTCCACATCAATATGTTTTTATCTTATAATAGGATTGGGGATAACCATCTTATTCTATTATTAGTTTAATATTTTTAATATGGATTTGTGTGAATAACATTGCTTCCTTATTGTGTACTAGCCAAGTATTCTCTGTGGCGAAGTCTATAACATTTGCAAATGTGTAAATAAATACCACAAGGATAATGTGAGATGCCCTGAAAGTAAAAATTAACTATGTTAAAATACATTTCTATTTATCGTAATCTAAATTGCAAGGATGTCATTTGTGGGACCCTATCACAGCTAGTAGAGTAATAATTAAATACACAAGTTGCTTTGGGTCATCACTAGCAAAAAAAATGTCTGGTTAATATTTAAATCTGCTCAGTACTGATGTTTGCATAATTAAACAGTGCATCAGTGCTGATCACTCAGAATAATTTGTTTTGTTAATAGGGGTTTTGTAACTTGTTAAACTGTTTTGAAATATACAACCAAGCAGTATTTGTGCCAACTGGATTAATTCTTCCATAAGTTTCTGTTGCGTGGAGAAACTGATCCCAACTGATGAAACAAAAATCCAGGAGATCTTTTGAGTGGATTCGGCATTTTTATCTGCCTATCAAGTTCTTCACAAAGACCAGGGCTAGGCATTTGTTGTTGCGTGAATCAGTATTTTTATTATAGAAAACAAGCAAAGCAACATCAGTTCCCATTTTAATTCATGCTAAAGCAGTGTTCTGCTGTAAATTTTACACCGTCTTGTACGTGAAATACCTCTTGATGTTTAGTAATGATAAAGAAGTTCCAGAAAGAGAGATGCCTGCAAATTTTCTATCGCTTATGCTAATTTCCCTGGTTAGCGAATCTTTGTTGATGAAGCCACATTCCAGAGGGAAACTTGCTATGCAGTTTGTTATATTTCTTTTTCACAAAACTGTAATTGTTGGATTTATTAGTTTATGCTTTCTGAGTTACTGCCAAGTTTATTTAGGAATAAATATTTATAGAGAGAATGAAATGTGGGGGCAGGGAGTAATATTAGTGTATAATGACTATCTCCATAATGTTTGCGGTTGCTTCAGTTGTATATCTCTATAAGTCTCAGCAAAAGAAGGGAAGAAGCCTTTCTTCTTTTGTATATTTACTAGATAAATGGTCAAAGCAATGGAAACTGCAGTTTAATGTTTCCAAATGTAAAATAATGCACTTGGGGAAAAGGAATCCTCAATCTGAGGATTGTATTGGCAGTTCTGTGTTAGCAAAAACTTCAGAAGAGAAGGATTTAGGGTTAGTGATTTCTGAAAGTCTCAAAATGGGTGAACAATGCAGTCAGGCGGTAGGGAAAGCAAGTAGGATGCTTGGCTGCATAGCTAGAGGTATAACAAGCAGGAAGAGGGAGATTATGATCCCGTTATATAGAGTGCTGGTGAGACCACATTTGGAATACTGTGTTCAGTTCTGGAGACCTCACCTACAAAAAGATATTGACAAAATTGAACGGGTCCAAAGACGGGGTACAAGAATGATGGAAGGTCTTAAGCATAAAATGTATCAGGAAAGACTTAATGAACTCAGTCTGTATAGTCTGGAGGACAGAAGGAAAAGGGGGGACATGATCGAAACATTTAAATATGTTAAAGGGTTAAATAAGGTTCAGGAGGGAAGTGTTTTTAATAGGAAAGTGAACACAAGAACAAGGGGACACAATCCGAAGTTAGTTGGGGGAAAGATCAAGAAAAGCAACATGAGAAAATATTATTTTACTGAAAGAGTAGTAGATCCTTGGAACAAACTTCCAGCAGACGTGGTTGATAAAGCCACAGTAAGTGAATTTAAACATGCCGGGGATAAACATATATCCATCCTAAGATAAAATACAGAAAATAGTATAAGGGCAGACTAATGGATCATGAGGTCTTTTTCTGCCGTCAGTCTTCTATGTTTCTATGTTTCTATATATAATCATGGTGGAAAGATTTAATAAGAAATTCTACATTACTGACACTCTTAATCTGTTGCATTTCAGCTGTCTGAACTGGATGTTATAATATTATATTATGCTATGAAATTCTTATGCACTCTAAGCTAGTGGGAAACTGGAAATTTCAAAGCAGTAGCTTCCCCCTGCTTCTTGCTTGCTAAAGCATACAGACAACAAGCTTCATCAAATCATCATAATAAAAAATACATTTTAAGGGTGGATGTTCTATTACTCAAAGGGTTGACCTTTCTAAATTAGTGGGATGTATTTAGAACATGGGATGTACTTTGCACAAACTAGGAAGGGACCAATGGTACTGTTGAGTGATGCTAGAAATTTTGTTTTAAATATAAATAATATACAATCACAAATAAGTGGATAGGGTAGGGAGTTGTTGGACACAGAGGCACCTGAGAGCATAACGATGTTCATCAGTACCATAGTGCCTCTTTGACTTTTTCAATTGAATCTTTGGATGAACATTTAATATTTAAATTAGCTGCCCTAATGCCTCATCTGTCACATTTTAACAGGAATAAGGAACAAAACTAAAGGTTGGGCTATGCTGGTGCTACAGATGGATCATGAACAATTTTTTTTTAGTTGGTACTACAGTCATTTTCCCACATCAAATTATACACTCCACCGGGGAGAGATCAAGGCCTATGTTTAGAAACTCTGTTCAACTAGTCATCAGCTGTTCAGCAAGTTTAAATATGTAACATTACTCTAAGGATCTGAACAGCTTTGGTTTGAAATACTTTCGAGACGACCTATTTTAAATACTATTCAGATGAGGTAATCTGATGGTACCACCTTGGCTTTTTATCATGTGCATGTTAAATTTGTAAAACAGAAGGTCTGCCTGGATGGGAACAAGCATACTACAATGCAATATTGCCTTTAGAAAGCTAAAATAATTAGGGAGATTGCTTGTAATTTAACAATTTTCCTGATGTACTAGTTTTCTCCTCCTGGGACTGAAGATCTGGCACTCTCCCTCAGACTCCCTGAGCTCCTTCTTTCTCCCTGAATTGAGGTGACCATAACATTCCCCCAGCCCGTTGCAGCAGCAGCAAAGGGCTGTGAAGGGTGGCAAAGGAGAGTGAACAATAATGGAGTGTCCACCCATTTGCTTGCTTTCTTACTTTGCCGAGGTGCACTGCAGGGGCCATGCTACACTGAGCCACCCAGCTAAGCTTTATTTGAGCATGGATCAGTGTGGGGCACGCACACCTGTGTATCCTGTTTCCACTCTGTCCAGTGAGTCACACGTGGATGGTTTCATGGAGTCCCCACTTCCTTTCTTTTCCTTTTACTCTGCCCCTCAGGTCTCGGTCCCCATGTCCAGCCCATGACAGGGGATGCACTGCTGCTGAGGCAGGCAGGCAGGCCCCCTTCCAAAGCACTTTCTTTCTTCTCCCATTGCCAAGAGAAAGAAAAAGAAAGAAAGGAAGGAAGGAAGGAAGGAAAAGAGAGAGGAAGAGAGAGAGAGAAGCAAGACAGACAAGAAAAAAAGAGAAAGAGAGAAAAAAGAAAGAGAAAGAATGAGGAAGGGAGAGAGAGAAAGGCAAGAAAGAAAGAAAGAAAGAAAGGAAGGAAGGAAGGAAGGAAGAAAGAAAGGAAGAAGGAAAGAAAGAAAGAGAGAAGAAAGGAAGGAAGGAAGGAAGAAGGAAAGAAATATATATATAGAGAGAGAGAGAAAGAAAGAAAGAAAGAAAGAAAGAAAGAAAGAGGAAGATAAGGGGAGAGGGAGAGAGAAAAGCATGACAGAGACAAGAAAAAAGAAAAAGAAAGAGCAAAAAGAAAGAAAGAGAAAGAATGAGTAAGGGAGAGAGAGAAAGGCAAGAAAGAAATGAAGAAGGAAAGAGAGAGAGAGAAAGAAAGAAAGAAGAAAGAAAGAAAGAAAGAAAGAAAGAAAGAAAGAAAGAAAGAAAGAAAGAGAGGTTATGACCACAATTGAGCCCAAAATTTTGGTTGATAAGAAAGAGCAATATTACGAGAGTTTTACCACATTTTACAAGTTGTCCATGCCTACCCGGTCACATGACCACCAAGCTACATCCACCAAACCACCCCCACATAATTTTTTTATATTTCACCACTGCATCAAGTCTTGGAGATATGTTTTCTCTGACTGCCCCAATCCATTGGAACAACCATCGTTGGTATTTGAAAGGTCTCTATTCTACAAACTTTTTGGAAGATTAACAACCTGGCTGTTCACCCTATTTGGCTAGGATGGAAGTGAGTCTAGCAAATGTAAGAGCATGGGGAGTCTAAATTATATTGCAATACTGTGCTTGGGATATGTGGTGTTTGTAATGGGGATGTTTGTTTTATTGTTTTTTATTTAGTTATATTTAGGATTGGCTTGATAAGATAGGTGGCCACATACAAGTTTCAAAATAAACTGCATAATTCTTCCAGATCTATTCTAGCTTTTCTATGAGTGTCTCCTTAGGTTATAGTGATCTCTAGGTGTAGTCCATGTTAAGAATATTATATTCCATAGAAAATCAAAGCTTGCCCTTGAAAGATATTGGAATGAAAACATGGTAGATGTTGCAAGGAATTAAGGTTTGGTACCACCTAAGCCTGCTTTATTCCCTCCTCCTTTCCAATCTTCTTTTCATTCTTTACTACACTGCTCAAAAAAATAAAGGGAACACTCAAATAACAAAACCTAGATCTGAATGAATGAAATATTCTCATTGAATACTTTGTTCTGTACAAAGTTGAATGTGCTGACAATAAAATGAAATTGATTGTCAATCAGTGTCGCTTCCTAAGTGAACAGTTTGATTTACTTGTAGATATATTGTTTAAGTGTTCCCTTTATTTTTCTGAGCAGTGTATTTCTTTTGCAGTATTAATTTTATTTAGTTATTGAATCAACTTGTGCTGCATGTGAATATTGTAAATAGAAAAGCAGGCTTAGATGGCACCAAACTTTAATTCCTATTGTTTTTATAACTAATATTGTTGGGTTAATGACTTCTAGGGACAGCGTCAGCGGTGGGCTATGAACTGGAACGCTAAATTGCACTTGCCGCCGCGGCTCGTAAGTTCTTGCAGGACCAGCATGATTTTGCTGCTGCACCTATAGAGGAAGCAAAATTGCACATGGAAACCCCAGCTGCGCTCGTGTTTCAGCATGCGCGGAAACAAAAAAACCTCACTGAAACATGGGCACACCTGCAGTTCCGTGTGTGATTTTGCTTCCTCCACAGGTGCAGCAGCAAAATCACATTGGTCCTGCAAGAACTTATGAGCTGCGGTGCAATTCAGCATTCTGGCTTTTAGCCCACCGCTGGACAGCTTGTATACTGTAGCTTCTCCTTTGACAATGATAATGGAAAATGTGAAGCACTATATATTACATATACAGTGATCCCTCGATTTTCGCGATCTCGATCTTCGCGAAATGCTATATCGCGATTTTTCCAACCCGATGACGTCACTCTCTTCCTTTCTCATCTTTCTTTCTCTCTCTCTTTCTCTATCTTGCTTCTTCCTCTCTCACACTCTCTTCCTCCCTCTCTCATCTCTTTCTTTCCTTCTCTCTCTTTCTCTATCTCTCCCCCTCTTGCTCTCGAGCGGCGGGCGGGCGGGCGAGCGGCGGGCGGGCAGCAGTGAGGAGCCGAAGATCGGGGTTTCCCCTTTGCATGGGCGGCGGGGAAACCCCAATCTTCGGCTCCTCGCTGCTGCGGCGCTGCCGAGCAGATCAGCTGCTGGGCGGCCGAAGAAACCTTCCCTGGGTCTTCCCCGTCGCCCACGCAAACTCCACCATCTGTGCATGCGCGGCCATGGAAAAAGGGTGCACATGCGCAGATGGTGTTTTTACTTCTGCACCACTATATCGCGAAAAATTGAGTATCGCGAGGGGTCTTGGAACGATACTCGAGGGATCACTGTAACTCAAAGTCTTCAGAGAGGGGTGGCATACAAGTCTAATAAATTATCATTATTATTATTATTATTATTATTATTATTATTATTATTATTATTATTATTACATTTGCAATTGGTGGGCAGGACTATGCTGCATAAAGATGTAGAATGTGTCTATTCATAAGAATAGCTGTCCTAAACTGCCCAGATTGAGGGGACATGGGAGGCATAAAAATTAATTAAAAATGAAATAAATAAAGACATTTTGAATTTCCTATTTCCCAACCATACCACACAGTCAGCCGTAATGAACAGAACATTGCCAGTAATCTAAAAGATATATTTCATATAAAACACTTTATACATTAATAAAAGATAGAAATGACAAATAATTCTGCTGAGGATACCTCTTACCCAACATAAACAATTGCAATTCCTTTGTTTGTCCTTTACACTCTTACAGGTAGGACTTTATTTTTCTCAGCAATTGGATTCATCAACTCTTCATGCCTCAATAATTCCTGAAATTCTCTTTCCATTAAAAATAAATATCCTATTTTATATTCTTGAGATGGTACACATATTTGATTGTCTTCCCTATGATGGCATATATTGAAAACTATAAAATTATAATACAACTATTAATCCTATGTATCTGCTTGTACCTAATTTTTTATTAAAAATATATTGCAATCCAGCTGGCTCATAAATTACCGTGTAGTTGAAAAGTCTCTTGTTGGATTACTCCTGAAGCAGAACATATTGAAGTAAGGGGTATGGCTTTCTGATTAATATTTTGACTTTATGGAGATGATGATGAGCTGAGACAGTTGTCTGACTATAGGCAGGGCAATTCCCAAGAAGAATTGTTACAAGAAACATAGTGATGAGGTACCAGAGAAAAAGCACTCTTTCAGTGAGAAATACGTGGGTTGTCTTTTCTGTGCCTCTGATTGACAAGTCATAAAAATGATATTTCCTATCTAAATTCATATCACTTGTCCTGTTAGGAATATACAGTTCTTCCAGAAATCTCCTTCGAAGTATGCTTTTAAGGTGATGACAGGGGAATAAAATTAGAGGCTTGGGGGTATTTTATTAACTTTTAAATTAATTAACTTAGATTGAAAGACATTGTCTGGCTGATGGGACCTGGCGAAGGCCGACTCTGTGGGATCTAACCGGCCGCTGGGGTGCATGAGGCAAGAGACGCTTTGGGGTTATTACTTGGAACTCTGACAATATTGACATGGTTAAGTCTGGATAGTAGACTTGGCAGTAATACTTGGAGAAAACAGAATGGAAGAAAAAGACCTGGAGAAAATGTCCAAAGATACTTCACCAGAAGAGCCCTTCACTCCTCCACTCGAAATAGAATACCCTATGAGACTAGACTTTCAATCCAAGGCCTAGAAAGTTTAGAACTAAGACGCCTTAAACAAGATCTAAGTATTGCCCACAAGATCATATGCTGCAACGTCCTGCCTGTCGGTGACTACTTCAGCTTCAACCACAACAACACAAGAGCACACAACAGATTTAAACTTAATATTAACCGCTCCAAACTTGACTGTAAAAAATATGACTTCAGTAATCGAATTATCGAAGAGTGGAACTCATTACCGGATTCCATAGTGTCATCCCCAAACCCCCAACACTTTACCCTTAGATTATCTACGGTTGACCTATTCAGATTCCTAAGAGGTCAGTAAGGGGCGAGTACAAGTGCACTAGAGTGCCTTCCATCCCCTGTCCTATTGCTCTCCTATATCTCCTATACCTTTCTTCTATTCCTATATCTCTTCTTCTATTCTTTCATTGATATGTTCTATTACTATACCTTCTTTTCTATTCTTTCTTAGATATATTTTGCTATGAGTATTTCCTCTATAACCTTCATCATGTATTTTACTATATATACCCACTAACACCCTCATTGTGTATTGGACTAAATAACTAAATAACTAAATAACTAAATAGCTAAATAGCTAAATAGCTAAATAACAAAATAACAAAATAACTAAATAACTAAATAACTAAATAACAAAATAACAAAATAACAAAATGAATGAATGAATAAATAAATAAATAAGCAAATAAGCAAATAAGCAAATAAGCAAATAAGCAAATAAGCAAATAAGCAAATAAGCAAATAAGCAAATAAGCAAATAAGCAAATAAACAAACAAACAAACAAACAAACAAACAAACAAACAAATAAACAAATAAACAAATAAACAAATAAACAAATAAACAAACAAACAAACAAACAAATAAATAATATACAAACCTACAAGTAGAAGTAGAATGACTGTGGCAAAAAAAAATGCAAAAAGAGTACCCATAGTAATAGGTGCCTTGGGTACAATCCCAAAACATCTGTGGCCCACTTAAACACCATTGGCATAGGCAAAATCATATCAGTTAATTGCAAAAGGCAGATTTACTTGGAACAGTTTATATTAGCTCACTATACTTTTAACAGCATGAAACAATAACACTCCATAGGTGGATAAAAATCCCAAACACAGTTGAAAAATCTGCCTTACTGGGTGACCAACCATAGCAATATTTGACATTTTCTGTATGTAACTTAAGGTGCCAAACATTTTCCTACCTCTTATTTTCCCCCAAAACTCTGTGAGGTAGTTTAAGCTGAGAAACTAACTGGTCCAAGGTCAGCTGATCACTAGCTGCCAGCAGTTTGGCAGATTGAATCTCACCAGGCTCAATATTGGGATATCATGATACATGTTATATTATTTTAAGATAATGCTGCGGATCCACTATCACACACCGCCTCCATATTTGCCAAAGAGATAAGGGAGATGCGGCAATTTTACTTTCAGATTGTAAGTCAAAGGCCTTGTTTGGAGTTGCCAATTTTCTGTTTGAAAGTAGGCAATAAATTGATAGATACTATTTTGCTGAGTACTTTGCACATGATGTACTTTGTATCCATCATGATCTTAACTATTTATGGGTAGGATCCAATATGGTGATTGTGGCAACATTTTGTTATGTTAATTAGGTCTCCTTTGGACTCCTTTGAAATGGAAAGGATATCATCTCCTATGTCCCTGGCCATGTAAACTCAATAAAGGGAATGGGAGTCGAGGGGAATGATTGGTTGATACTTGTAAAAAAAAGTGTTTCAGACAACCAGGAATCTCTCTTTCAGAAATCCTTCATGTATTCATCTATACTTGACAAATATAACCTGTCTGTAAATGTCTATGGAGATTCTCAGTCATCCAAGTCATAGTTATTTCACAAGGCAACTGGGGAAGATTATTGAAATTATGGTTTCTGACAGCTCTCAACAGACTGTGACTGAGTCTGCAACTTGGGGGACTTCTTGGACTTGCAGGTGGTCAAGTGGAGGCTGTGACCAGGGATATCTTTGCCCAGATTTGGCTGGTATACAAATTGATGTCCTACCAGTGTGAGAGCATGTGATTCACCCTCTTATCGCTTCTTGCTGGCACCACTGCAATGTGTTCTGCAGAAGTCTGTCTTTGAAAACCACTTGAAAGCTACAATTGGTCCAGAATGCAGCTGATCAATTATTAGTCAGTGTGTGCTAGTACAAGCTTATAAGGTAATTTGGGTTCGGCACTGTCTTCCCTTTGGCTTCTAGCTGCAATTTAAAGTGCTGCTTTTGACTTATGAAGTCATAAATTGCTTTTCAATGAAGTAGTTTTTCCTACTCCAACTGAATGCAACAAACTGATTTATTCATCCCAGAAAAAGCTGTTGTTGGTCTGTAAGGTGGGAGAAGTTAAGATCACAAAGGCTGCTCCTCTGTCACTGTACCTTTTAAAAATCAGGACAATGGGGGGGGGGAACAATTATTTCAGAGGAATTACAGAGAGTTGGTTGATGCCATCTGTTTTTGCGAGGTACATCATATTATATTTTGTTCCAATACTGTTTTATGATTTAATTTTAATTTACTTCCTGTGGATGTTTTAATTATTATTATTCCTGTTGTTGTAAACCACTGAGATACAAGCTCAATCAATGGATGTAAAAGATAACATTGGATTTATATCAAACTTTCTCTCTGGATGCTCTGTTTATTCCTTACACGTGGGGAAAAATAATGAAAAATCACATTTTATAGTTGCTTTCCATAGTAGTGTTTTCCTTTTTCATAGGCTTGCTGTAAACAGGCTCTCAAGGTATCAGTTTTAGATGAAATTAGCATTAATGTCCATAATGCACATGTGTGTCTCCCGTCTCCCGTCCTAATGACTCTCTTATGTTTATGTCTATGTTTATGAATCCTATTACTCCCAATGATTATTTTTTCCATATTATTCCTAATGTCCTATCTTCCATTCTTCTATTACTGTATTTTTACTATGATTATATCCTTTGAACCTTACATTATGTATTTTGACAAAATAAATGAATAAAATAAAAATAAATAAATAAATAAAAATAAAAAATAAATAAAAAATACAGACATCTATAACAACTCCTATAACAAGACTGCATTAACTTTGATGATTTTATTATAACAATAATAACAAGAGTTGGAAGGGGCTTTGGAGGTCTTCTAGTCCAACCCCCTGCTTGGGCAGGAGACCCTACACTAATCCAGACAAATGGTTATCCAACATCTTCTTAAAAACTTCCTGTCTTGGAGCATTCACAACTTCTGGAGGCAAGCCGTTCCACTGATCCATTGTTCTCACTGTCAGTAATGTTCTCCTTAGTTCTAAGTTGCTTCTCTCCATTGCTCCCTGTCGTACCCTCAGGACAGGTGCTTTGGAGAATAGCCTGATTCTTCTTTATGGCAACCCCTGAGATATTGGATGTTGGATAACCATTTGTATGAAATAGTGAAGGGTCTCCTTCCCAAGCCCTTCCAACTGTGTTGTTGTTATTTATTGTTAATTTCACTATTTTTTCAACAGCATTTCATTGACAACATGGAAATAATGTTGAAGAAATAATGGTGGATAATATTTATTGTGTTGAGTTACCCTACATGAAATTGTGCACAGCTAGTTGTCTTATGTCTAGATGGCCATGCCAAGTTGGCTGCAGTGAGATGGCCATAGGGGGTTGGCTGCAGCAAAATGTCTGTGGTGAAATGGCTGTGGCGAGTTGACCATGGTGAATTTATTTATTTATTTATTGGATTTGTATGCCGCCCATCTCCGTAGACTCGGGGCGGCTAACAACAGTAATAAAAAACATCATATAAATCCAATACTAAAAACAACTAAAAGCCCTTATTGTAAAAACCAAACATCCCTACAAACAAACATACCATGCATAAATTGTAAAGGCCTAGGGGGAAAGAATATCTCAGTTCCCCCATGCCTGAGGGCAGAGGTGGGTTTTAAGGAGCTTACAAAAGGCAAGGAGGGTGGGGGCAATTCTAATCTCTGGGGGGAATTGGTTCCAGAGGGCCGGGGCTGCCACAGAGAAGGCTTTTCCCCTGGGCCCCACCAAACTGTTTTGTTGACGGGACCTGGAGGAGGCCTACTCGCTGGGATTCATGCGGCAGAAGGCGGTCTTGTAGATACCCTGGTCCGGTGCCATGAAGGGCTTTATAGGTAATGACCAACACTTTGAATTGTGCCCGGAAACTGTTGGGCAACCAATGCAGACTGCGGAGTGTTGGTGTTACATGGGCATTTTTGGGAAAGCCCATGATAGCTCTCACAGCTGCATTATGCACGATCTGAAGTTTCCGAACACTTTTCAAAGGTAGCCCCATGTAGAAAGCATTACAGTAGTCGAGCCTCGAGGTGATGAGGGCATGAGTGACTGTGAGGAGTGACTCCCAGTCCAAATAGGGCTGTAACTGGTGCACCAGGTGAACCTGGGCAAACGCCCCCCTCGCCACAGCTGAAAGATGTTTCTCTAATGTGAGCTGTGGATCGAGGAGGTTGCGGACCCTCTCCGAAGGGGTCAATAATTCCCCCCCCCCAGAGTGATGGACGGACAGATAGAATTGTCTTTGGGAGGCAAAACCCACAGCCACTCCATCTTATATTGTCCTAGACTTGCTTATTTAGAAAAGAACTACCATAGGAACGAGGTGGGAGAATTTAGAGAAATAAATGAAGCAGTGATAGAAAGCGCTCAGGCGATAATAGTCTTGGGTTGGAAGGATGCAACAAAATGGACAATACAAAATTGGTACCGATACATGGTGGATCATATTCAATTTGAAATTATGGACAAGAGGATGAACTCGGCCAATGAAATTGATTTGTGGGAACTGATGGGACGATGGGGCAAGGTAAGAGGATATGTGGTCAGTAGAATTCGAGACCAAGCTCCAAGGAATAAATTGGAATCACTTTATAATATGTAAATAGATATATTGCTCTTGAGTTAAAATGGTATATATAAAATATGCTCCCATTCTGGTGGAGGGGTATGAATGTTGTCCAGTGGTGAGCACAAATCACTGAGCACTTGTATGTTTTGTGTGTGTGTTTTATATTTTAAAATCAATTTAAAAAGTTATTAAAAACTAATAACAAAAAAAGAAAAGAACGACCATATTTATATAGAAATACAGCAAAATATGGACGATATGGTAACTGGGGGTGGGTTATGGTTTTCTTTGCTGCCAGTTTGCTCTTTAATGTGCCATGTAGGCAGGGGTATACTGCACACCACATGGGTGCATTGTGTGGGTGCATTGCACAGGCACATTGGGCGAGCACATTGTGTGTGCATATTACGCAGTGCTTGTTGGGCAGAGCTACTCAGCCCACAACCTGTTGGGCAGAGTAGAGTTTTGTGCACCCAGAAGTTAACCCACCAAGTAGCCACAGTTAACCACTATATCTAATTGAAGTCTTCAATGAAACACAGCAGCAGGATTTCTTGTAAAAATATATTTTACTTCTCTTTTATCAAACTGCTTCTCTAAATAAACTATCATACAATACTTTCATATAACTCTTATTGTAACTACAACTGCAACCACTAAGCACTAACCACTAAACTACAAACCACTCTGTATCAAACCACTCTCTGTATCAAACCACTCTCTGTAACAAAACCACACCCATGCAAGGGTGTTCCTCCTTTTATAGGATACAGCCAATCACGGTGCAGCACAATTAGCAAGTACATGCTGATTATGGCTTACATTAGCCTCATGGTTACAAACCATTTACAGTACTTGTATTGTGATATTACCTTCAGAAATGAACATATTTCTAACAGTGCTAAAAACCAGCTTCTGCACATGTGCATAAGCAAAAAAATAGCTTCTCTGTGTGCGGAGAAGCAAAAAACAGACAATGACTCTGAGCTAACTAGTTCGGATGCATGGCAGGCCTGGGTCGCTGCTGGTTCTAAGTTACACTCAGTTCAATAGAACTGGTCCGAACTGTGAGGAACCCACCACTGATGGTGACTGCATATCTGATGGTCAATGCTAAGGAATTAGAATAGAACAGAACAGAATAGAATTCTTTATTGTTCAAGTGTGATTGAACACACAAGGAACTTGTCTTTGATGCATATGCTCTCAGTGTACATAAAAGAATTATGGACAATTTTAAGATTGTTCCTTCTTCTTTTTAAGCCCAAATTTTAAAACTTGTAAAAGCCCACATAGCTTTTGATGGTGAAATGTTAAGAGATTGAGGCTCTGATGGAAAATTAAAACAGAGGCTAAACAAGTTGAATATATATGTATATATATGTATATGTATATGTCACATGTTTTTTTTGCTGAATTTGAAAATTAAGGGAGACTAGGATAGATCTATTTCGGCCTTATTTTGGCCTCATCAGCTAGCCATACCCACTGGGATTTGAACCTGCAACCTTTGCCTTGTAAGACAGGGAATTATCCTCTAGGCTGCAGTATCCAATCCCTTCAGCTCTGCACCAGGGAAAGGTTACATATGTGTGTGTGTGTGTATGTATATATGAACTATATATATAGTTTGAGTGTGTGCCAAGTGACAATTCCAGCTATAAAACCAACACTGTGACATTGCAAACACACAGCATTCACATCTATTGGGATTCTTTTTTCACTGTAGTTATTCTCTTTTTCCTTGCCAACTTTCTTCTAGAGAGAAAATAAAACAAAAGCCACAGGATTGCTTTTTTAAAAATGGCCCTAAGAAACCTTGTCTGTGTGAAGGTCTATGAAGGCAAAACTCTCTTACTGATGGGTGAAAACCCAGATGATCTATTGTGGTGCTAATTCACTAAATGCATATTGACATGATGGACAGTCATGGTGCCAAAGAAGTCCATTGTGGATACAATCTGCAGATAATGGGTCTCCGGGAGATTTTTGAAGTGTGCCTTTTTAATTCACACTGTCACACTTCCAAGATGCACAAAGGCTTAGGTTCCTTTAGATGTACTGCAAAGTCTCCTGCAAACACCTTCGGCACTGTCTTATACTCTTCGATTGATAGAGCCATTTATGTTCTCAATGGACGCACAATAATGATTCCATTTGGACCAATCCAATTTCAATGCCATTGCCTCGTGTGCTTCCATTAAAAAGACAGGATCGTTACAACCGGGCTGATAGATTATTTCTTTAAAAAGGAAGAGAAAGGAAATTAACCCGCTATATTGAATTGCACCAGATTGACACAATAAATAATGACATGGACCAGGCTCTAATCTCTCTCTCCTATATTTCCACAAGGAGAAATAGACATATTTACCACATAGTTGGTGTCACTTCTAGGTTAAGATAGAGGCAATACTCTTTTAAGATAGTAATGGCATTACAGAACTGGCCAGAGTTTATATTGCTAACAATATAATTCCAATTGTGAAGCTAACAAATTGTCCATTCTTTCTCCTTGTCCCCCTCCCTTCCTTCTACGGTACCTGTCACTGTTGGATGCTTTTGTCTTTAGGATCTTATCTCAGACAACTTTCTTCTAAACCAGTGTTTTTCAACCAGTGTGCCGCGGCACACTAGTGTGCCGTGAGACATGGTCAGATGTGCCGCGAAGCTCAGAGAGAGAAAGGAAGAGAGAGAGAAAGAAAGAAAGAGAGAGAGAGAGAGAGAAAGAAAGAGAGAGAAAGAGCAAGCGAGAGAGAGAGAAAGAGAACAAGAGAGAGAGAAAGAGAGCAAGAGAGGGAGAAAGAGAGGGAGGGAAGGAGAGAGAGAGAAAGACATAGAGGGAGGTAGGGAGGGAGAGAGAAAGAGAGCAAAAAAGAGAGGAAGGAAGGAGGAGAAAGAAAGAAGGAGAGAGAGAAGGAGGAAGGGAGAGAGAGAGGGAGGGAGAGAGAAATAGAGTGAAAGGGAGGAAGAGAGAGAATTTTTTTGTCCAAACTATTTTTAGCCCCCCCCCCCAGCTCAATGTGCCCCAGGGTTTTGTAAATGTAAAAAATGTGCCGCGGCTCAAAAAAGGTTGAAAATCACTGTTCTAAACAATGTGATCTCCTCTTCCAGTAAACTTTTTAAAATATTTTCATCATTAATGCTGCAGCCTTGATTATTTTCTCTCCTTATTCTAGCCATCACCAAAGCCATAAGAATGCATAATATGAACTGGAGGCAGCACTGATGTTCTATTGATAAGACAACATATTTTGCTGGACATGGGAAGACGTTTTGATCATGGGGACCTGCGAAGAGAAGATAACTAATGACAGAAAGGGATTTAGGACATCATAGCCTCTAATTATTTGCTTTGGGAGTATGTCCTAAGCTGGAACCTTAAAACACCTAGTTCCTAGTTCCTGAAAAACAAGAACAAGCTCCTTCTCCTGCTTCCAGTTTGAATCTTGAATGGAAATAGCTTCTCAGATATTTCCAATGTATTATCTACATTGAATGCAGAGGGTCAGATAAATACGTTTGCTTTATCACTGTTACAAAAACTGCAACTGAGTCTAAGGAGAAGGGCGGCATAAAAATTGAATTGAATAAATAAATTGTGTCTTTATTTAGCAAATCGGGTTTCCAGAGTTTCTAAATGTGTGTGTGTTAGTTATTTTTGTCAAAATTTTATTTTGTGTACAATGAATTGTGTACATTGGGATGGAGAGAGCCTATAGATAGGCATATTCTGATTAATATTATAAACGTTTAACCATATCCCATAAGTCTAATGTGAATGAGGATTTGTGGATTTTATCAACTGGAATTGCCTATTGTGGTTTCTTCTGTTCTCATTTCTCTTACCTACCCATTTTTACTCTAATAATGATACATCCTATTTCCAGTATTTAAAAATCAAGAATTATTAAATCTAACATAACAGATCAAGGGATATTTTCCTATATTTTAGAGCAGAGGTCTTCCAACTGGGCAACTTTAAGACTTGTGAACTTCAACTCTCAGGATTCTATAGCCAGCATAGCTGACTGGAGAATTCTGGGAGTTGAAGTCCACAAGTCTTAAGGTTGCCAAGTTTGAGGACCCCTAACAGCCATAACAGCAACTAGCCTTTAGCAGTCATATTCTTCAAAACAATAGCAATAGCATTTAAACTTATATACCACCCATAAGTGCTTTATAAGACTTGTTGGGTGGTTTACAACATCAGCACATTTCCCTCCAACAATCTGGGTCTTCATTTTATCAACCTTCAGAAAATGGTAGTCTGAGTCAACCTTCAGCCCATTAGGATCAAACTCCAGACTGTAGGCAGAGTTGGCCTGCAATACTGCATATTCTAACCACTGCACCATCAGGGCTCCTGAAAGATTTATGACTGTCATGACAGATTTTGAGGAATCCCACATTCTCCCCCCTTTTTCCTAAATTAGTATGATGATTTAAGAAATACTATAATCCATTCATCCATATCAATGTTTATAATTTCTAAGATGGTTCAAAATCATCTGTTTTGGTTTCCTTTCTTAAAATTGTGACTATAAAGTGGTGACAGTGAGATTTATGTGTTGACAACTATTGGAATTTTCCCAAGAAAATGTTCATGCCACTTTTAAGATATTCATAATCATCTGCTATTGTTTGCAGATTCCTCCACTGTTAAAAGCACATGGCTATTATTTTTTTTAAAGTTGCACATTTGAAAACTCCAACCAGTCCTTATTTTTACTATGGCCAATCCATGTTTTCCAGTTTTCTTTAGAGTGGATTTTTTTTAAAGGAGAAAACAAGTTATTTCCTCTTGTTCCTACCATTAATTACAGGTGTTAATTTGATAATTTTTTCACATGAAAAGAAATGGCTGCAAGATTATGTAGAAGTAGAGCAGGGGATAAAAATCCATTGACAAAGAATTGCAAGACCAAGATAACAAGTTTCCCTGGGGTCTCTGATAATTCCAAGCTTCGGTAAACCTATTTAAAATAAAAGGCATATTAAAAGCAAAGCGCCTTTGTTTTAAAGAAGCACACAGATATAAAAAGTTATTCTCCATGGAAATTGTGCCTTTAAATGACATTTCCCTTTTTATGAACAGTTTTATTACAAAATAGATTTCCTGAAGCTAATTCCATCAGTTGCCTCTACTCTGTAGATGCTTTCTGCTGCCTCCCTCACTTCAAGCTATCCAAGTATGGTTACGTTAATTGCTAGGTGATCTAAGAGTCTTGGCTTCTCTCCAAAATCATAAGCTTGGAGATGCAGAAGCTAGCAGGGACTAGGGGAAAAGATGCTAAAATGAAGCTAACTGTGCAAGCAGTATTTAAAGCAATATTTCCTTTTGATAGATTGTCTCTGATGGAAGTGAAGGATGGTATCTCCTAAGTGTCATTTTAACAAGATGTATATGTTGTTCAACGTATTTCACCAGTCAGTCTAATAATGCATCGTTCTCCCGGAGAAGGAATAAGTGATTAGTAGCTCTAATTAGAAAGTTCCCTGAGACAGACTTTGGTTGATAAAGTAGAGTGTGGGCTTTCTTGTCATTAGAAATAATACAATGAGTTCAAGGTAGAATCAATCTTAAGTGTGATTGCGGAGATGACATTAAAAAATTATAGGCCTCTTTATTCATATATTGATTTGTGTTCTAAATTAAGCAACACTGAATAATAAGTCAAGAGAAGGAAGAGGCTAGTAAGCTGTGCTCCTCTCGTGTCTGGTGCAAACTTGTATATTCCTTTCTAATCAATGGCGATTGGCTTTTTTGTGGAATCAAATACCCCGAAGCCCAGAGAAATAATGGAACCTTGGTGGCCTTGGTGCGGGGTGGAGACATTGCTTAATTCCTAGCAAAAAGACATCATAACCTTGGAGAGTTATCTGAGAGTAATTGGTTACAGTGAAGGTCCTGCCTGAAATGGTCAACCCTGGCCAGGTGGTTCCATCTTCCATGGAAGTCTTTGTTATACTCTAAGTTACAACACTAGGCATAACTCTGTTTTATTATTTTTTTCACTATCATGATAGCTATCATCAACAGTGATACTGGAATAGTGAGTGGAAGAGACTGAGAGGAGAAAAGTAGATGCCCCCATTATATTTTAACTTCCCAGAGGCTGGTGAGAGGAACTGCTGAGAGGGAATACAGAGGATAAAAGTAGCGAATCATATAACTACAAACATAGTTCCCTCTAAGCTGAGCAGTGAGCAATCGCTCACTTAAAAATCATCATCAACTCAGAGTTTTCCAAAACTGCCCAGAAGCCGAGAGGGAAAGAGTGAGAGGGAAGGAGAGAGAGAGGAAGAGAGGAAGAGAGAGAAACAGATAGAAAAAAGAGAGGAAGGAAAAGAAAAAGAATGGGAGTAAGAAAGAGAGAAAGAAAATCAAAATCTAGTTTGAAACTAGCTCAACTATTTAAGTGGCATTTTGATATTGATAGAGTTGCCCTATTATGAGCTCACTGTTATAGACACACAGTACAGTATTTTATTTTGAAATTCTCTGAGGCAAAACAGGGTGGGTTTTTTGTTTGTTTGTTTGTTTGTTTGTTTGTTTATTTATTTATTTATTTATTTGCCGCCCAGTCCCAAAGGGACTGCCGCTCAGACACTACTTTTCCGCCCCCCCCCCAAAAAAGTAGAGGGAACACTGACTACAAACCAAAAATAGCAATAATAAATTCATGATTAGTGCGCTTGAGGTTGTGATTTTTTTAAAATTTAAAAATGACTGGCTTAGGTCAGTGTAATACTTGTTTTTCAGTTGTGTTTCAAAGTACTGTTTTCAAATTTGGATACTGCCCTTTTTCTAAACAAATTACTAGCCTAGTAGTCTACAGATTACCTATATAGAATCTCTAATCTGTGCTCTCCAAGCAGAAATTAGATAGCCAATTCAGCCATTCCACTCTATTGAGCTGCCATGCTATCAGCTCTCTCTACCACAAAGATCCTGCAGGAAAAGGGCAGTATGGACAACTGTGGGATCTAGCAGGCTGAGAGCTATGGACCATAAACACAAAGTTTTTGCTGTATGGCAGCATAACAGATATAGTGCTGACCTTAAGAGGGACACTAAAGTGACAGGTCAAGGTAGTTGGAATAATGATAACTCAAATAATCAGGGGATTGTGATCCCAGATGAAGAACTTACATTGGAAATTAAATTAAATTAAAATACGATAATAGCAATATGCTAAGACATGTGGTTTTTTAGACATAATATATTAGATATGATATGCATACAGGTCTTTTGTGAAAACAAAATTTTTATGAAATTAAATTAATTAACAAAGAGTGTACAGAAGGCGGCTAAGAAAATAATAACAACAAATAAGACATTGACAACCAAAAGGAATAACAGTGAATACCGATTGCTTTTCACCAGAAAATAATTTGATACTAGAAGAGATTGTATTTTTCCTCCTCACAAGAGGATACAAATGATACATATTTTGCTATTTGTTTATTGTTGTTATTGTTGATATTGTTCATTGTATTTTATTTATTTATTTATTTATTTATTTCATTTCTTCTTGTTTTTTGTTTTGGTTTGTATTTTTCTTTTTTTGTATTTTGCAAATGTGTAAATGTATATATGTCTTTGGTTATGTTTTTAAAACAATTCAATAAAAACTATTAAAAAAAAGTTCACAGATGATACAACAGTGATTGGACTCATTCAAGACAATGATAAATCCTATACAGATGAGAGGCTAAAAAACTGACCTTGTGGGGCAACAGGAACAATTTGGAACTGAATACCCTAAAAACCATAGAAACGGTGGTAGACTTAAGGAGAAACCTGCCCTTACTTCCACCTCTTACAATACTAGAGAACACAGTATCAGCAGAGACCTTCAAATTTCTAGATTCTACATCATCAAAACGCCATCAAAAAAGCACAGCAAAGAATGTTCTTTCTGCGCCAACTCAGAAAGCTAAAAATGTGCAAGGAGCTGCTGATACAGTTACACACTTGAATTATTGAGTCTGTCATCTGCACCTCTATAACTATTTGGTTTGGTTCTGCAACCCAACCAGACAGAAACAGACTTCAGAAGAGAATCAAAACTGAAAAAACTAACAATTTCTACCAACCTGCCTTCTATTGAGGACCTGTATACTGCGTGAGTCAAAAAGAAGGCTGTGAAAATATTTACAGACACCTCACATCCTGGACACAAACTATTTCAACTTCTGCCCTCAAAAGGCACTGCACTCTAGAACAACTAGACACAAGAACAGTTTTTTCCCAAACGCCATCACTCTGCTAAACAAATAATTTCCTCAACACTGTCAAACTATTTACTAAGTCTGCACTGCTATTAATCTTCTCAATGTTCCCATCACCCATCTCCTCCCACAAATTAGTGCATGACTGTAACTTTGTTGTTAGTAAATAAAAAGTCTTCCGGTTCCGGTTCGAGCGGTGGGGAGATGGTGGGTCCGCCGCTCCCTTGAACAACGGTTTGTCGTCGGAAATGCTGGCCCAGGATGGAAGGTTGTCTGCTGTCGCTGCTGTGCCATGTCTCCAGCTGCGGAGCCCCGGGCTCCGAGACTGAGGCCGGAGGCGCGCGGGTGACTGCAGCGCGACCAGCTGGGACGCGGAACCAGCTGGGATGCGGAGGATGGCGGCAGTGCCTGGCGTGGAGTCTTTAACACCGGAGGGAGGAGAGGCGGCCGGGAAGGGGCAGAGCGACTGCCGGGCTAAGCCCCCTGACCCGGCTCGACAGATTGGATCGAATGGTGCCGAGACGGTGGGGGCCGGGGGGGTGCTGTGGGCACCGAAAAAATCGCGGCGTCGAAGGGTAATTGACTGAGATGCGGAAGATGGCGGAGGTGCCTGCGCAAGACTTGAGAAACACCGGAGGAGAAAGAAGGAAAGGAGGTGCTGAAAGAACGATGGGAGCGACCTGTTGCCTGTGGAGGATAATTGCAAGCGGGGTATATTTGGGATAATAACTCCCCCCCATCCCCCCTTCCTGTATGGCGCCAACGGGTGAGAGCGGTGCCGGGGGAGGCTTGGGTGGGATGGGAGGACTGCATGGACGGTTGGACCTGCTGGACGATAAAATCACGAAAGAGAAATAAGAAAGATGGAACTGGTTGCTTGGGAATTGGGACATTGCTAATATGAACTTGCAAATGACTATCATTGTCTGTTCCCCCCCTCCCCCCCTCCTGACCTCTATGCACTTTATTGAAGATCCACGCCCCCTAGTGGACCGGCTGGGGAAAAACAACAGCTTTTTAAGACCTTTTAAAGTCCTTTTAAGATCTAAGACTTATTGAAGCTATACAAAGACACTTCACCTGGACCGACGGATTAACCGATGATTAACTAATAACTAGTATTAAGATCTGATTTTTACTATTTTACCATTTTTACCATTTTATACTACTAATTATTAATTTTGTGAATTTTTCTATTTCTATTTATATGTATTTATATTGTGCCACATTTTATTAGCATTTTTACCTATTACTAATTTAATCCTTTTTTTAATATTGGGAGGGTTCGCTAATTAATGGATGATTGGAATAGAGTTAATCTTGTGCATGGAATGAATGATTGGTATGAGTGTGATGGTTGGGGTGGGGGGGGAGTACGGTATGGATGAGATGATTGTGAGTAGTATGAATGATAGGTTTGGCCCACATGACGCTCGGGAGACAGGAGAGGAAGGGGCACCGATCTCTGGGGTGACAGAGGGCCGGAATATCCCTGTGTTGCTGGGGAGAGGCAGATATGGTGGGGGCCACAGAGTTAGCCGTTCCAGGGGAATGAGAGACCGTTGCTTAATAACGGTCCCTTGTTCCGGCTCTGTGAGCCCAATCTTGGGTACTGGTGATGAGTGTAACTCTGGCCCTGGGCTCAGGTTGCTGCTGCTCAATGCCAGGTCGGTGGTAAATAAAGCTCTCCTCATCCGGGATCTGATCCTGGATGAGGAGGCCGACCTGGCTTGTATTACTGAAACCTGGCTGGGCCCGGAGGGAGGTGTCCCTCTCTCTGAAATTTGCCCAGCCGGGTTTCAGATATGGCATCAACCTCGATCCCAGGGAAGGGTGGAAGGAGTGGCTATTATAGCCAGGGAGAGCCTTTGCCTGCGTAGACTCATTGCTCCAGAAATTGCAGGTTGCGAGTCTCTCTTGCTGAAGTTGGACTTAGGGGTTCAGGTGGGCTTATTTCTCACGTACCTGCCTCCCAGCTGCGTGTCAAAAGCCCTGCCTGTGCTACTCGAGGAGGTAGCCGGGTTGGCGGTGGAGTTCCCCGGACTCATTGTCCTGGGGGACTTCAACCTGCCGTCACTCGGCGAAACCTCTGGGCTGGCACAGGAGTTCATGGCCACCATGACAGCCATGGACCTGACTCAAGTAGTACAGGGTCCGACTCACGAGGGAGGGCACGCACCTGACATGGTATTCCTTTCCGAGCAATTGAGCAATGGTCCGAGACTAAGGGGCTTAGAAGCGTTGCCTTTGTCATGGTCAGACCATTTTCTGCTATGGCTTGACTTCCTGGCTCCAATCCTTCCCCGCAGGGAGGCGGAACCAATGAAGATGTTCCGCCCCAGACGCCTGATGGACCCAGAGGGCTTTCAGACGGCGCTTGGGGTTATTCCAGAGGCAGTCGTCCACAGCTCGGCGGAGTCCCTTGCTGAGGCCTGGAACAGGGCTGCGGCGGGGGCTCTTGACCGGATTGTGCCTTTGTGACCTCTCCGCGGCGCTAGACCCCGTAGAGCCCCATGGTTCAACGAGGAGCTCCGGGAGTTGAAACGCCAAAAGAGACGTCTAGAGAAGCGATGGAGGAAGAGTAGGTCTGAATCTGATCGAACACTTGTAAAAGCTTTTATTAAGACTTACAAAGTGGCGCTCAAGGCGGCAAGATGCGCGTACCATGCCGCCTTGATTGCATCAGCAGAATCCCACCCGGCTGCTCTATTTAGGGTGACCCGCTCCCTTCTTAATCAGGGGGGAGTTGGGGAGCCCTTGCAGAGTAGTGCCGAGGAGTTTAACACGTTTTTCGCTGATAAAGTCGCTCAGATCCGGGCCGACCTCGACTCCAATTGTAAAACAGAGTTGACTGACAACGAGTCAGTCGAGGTGACTGGGGCACGTACTTGTCCACCTGTCTGGGAGGAGTTTGATCTGGTGACACCTGATGAAGTGGACAAGGCCATCGGAGCTGTGAGTTCTGCCACCTGTTTACTGGATCCGTGTCCCTCCTGGTTGGTCTCGGCCAGCAGGGAGGTGACACGGAGCTGGGCCCAGGAGATTACCAACGCTTCCTTGGGGAGGGGAGTCTTTCCAACACTCTATAAAGAAGCGCTCGTGCGCCCCCTCCTCAAGAAGCCCTCCCTGGACCCAGCCGTACTTAATATCTATCGTCCAGTCTCCAACCTTCCCTTTATGGGGAAGGTTGTCGAGAAGGTGGTGGCACTCCAGCTCCAGCGGTCCTTGGAAGAAGCCGATTATCTAGGTCCCCGACAGTCAGGTTTCAGGCCCGGTTACAGCACGGAAACCACTTTGGTCGCGTTGATGGATGACCTCTGGCGGGCCCGGGACAGGGGTTTATCCTCTGTCCTGGTGCTCCTCGATCTCTCAGCGGCTTTCGATACCATCGACCATGGTATCCTTCTGCACCGGTTGGAGGGGTTCGGGGTGGGAGGCACTGTTCTCCAGTGGTTCTCCTCCTACCTCTCTGACCGGTCGCAGTCGGTGTTAGTGGGGGGGTCAGAGGTCGGCTCTGAGGTCTCTCCCTTGTGGGGTGCCTCAGGGGTCGGTCCTCTCCCCCTTGCTATTTAACATCTACATGAAACCGCTGGGTGAGATCATCCAAGGACATGGGGTGAGGTATCATCAATATGCCGATGATACCCAGCTTTACATCTCCACCCCATGCCCAGTCAACGAAGCGGTGGAAGTGATGTGCCGGTGCCTGGAGGTTGTTGGGGCCTGGATGGGTGTCAACAGACTCAAACTCAACCCGGATAAGACGGAGTGGCTGTGGGTTCTGCCTCCCAAGGACAATTCCATCTGTCCGTCCATCACCCTGGGGGGGTATTATTGACCCCCTCAGAGAGGGTCCGCAACTTGGGCGTCCTCCTCGATCCACAGCTCACATTATAAAACCATCTCTCAGCTGTGGCGAGGGGGGCATTTGCCCAGGTTCGCCTGGTGCACCAGTTGCGGCCCTATCTGGACCGGAACTCATTGCTCACAGTCACTCATGCCCTCATCACCTCGAGGTTCGACTACTGTAATGCTCTCTACATGGGGCTACCATTGAAAACTGTTCGGAAACTTCAGATCGTGCAGAATGCGGCTGCGAGAGCAGTCATGGGCTTACCTAGGTATGCCCATGTTTCACCATCACTCCGCAGTCTGCATTGGCTGCCGATCAATTTCCGGTCACAATTCAAAGTGTTGGTTATGACCTTTAAAGCCCTTCATGGCATCGGACCAGAATATCTCCGAGACCGCCTCCTGCCGCACAAATCCCAGCGACCGATTAGGTCCCACAGAGTGGGCCTTCTCTGGGTCCCGTCAACTAAACAATGTCGGTTGGTGGGTCCCAGGGGAAGAGCCTTCTCTGTGGCGGCACCGGCTCTCTGGAACCAACTCCCCCCGGAGATTAGAACTGCCCCTACTCTTCCTGCCTTCCGAAAACTCCTTAAGACCCACCTTTGCCGTCAGGCATGGGGAAACTAAACATCTCCCCTGGGCACGTTAAATTTATATATGGTATGTTTGTGTGTGTGTTTGCTATTACATGGGGTTTTCTTAAATCGTTAAATATTTTAATTAATTGGATTGTTGTGACTGTTTTACTTGTTGTGAGCCGCCCCGAGTCTTCGGAGAGGGGCGGCATACAAGTCCAACTAATAAATAAATAAATAAATAAATAAATAAATAAATAAATAAATAAATAAATAAATAAATAAATAAATAAATAAATAAATAAATAAATAAATAAATAAATAAATAAATAAATAAATAAATAAATAAATAAATAAATAAATCCTTACAATTTATATTGACGGTTCCTAATATGATTGGATTGTTTATTTGGACCTGGACTATCATTAAATGTTGTACCACATGATTCTTGACAAACCTATCTTGGCTTTTATGTACACTAAGAGCATATGAAGCAAGACAGATTCCTGAGTGTCCAATCACACCTGGCCAATAAAAATTCTATTCTATTCTATTCTTTTCTATTCCATTCCATTCCATTCCATTCTAAAGATGAGGGTCCAACAACAAATGTTTTCAATGGTTTTCTTTATCTTGTGGAATCTCTTTCTTAACTCTGGGAGGTCAGTATAAGGCAGAACTGTTCTGCAGAGCTTTTGGAGTCCAATGTATTACAGCTGTTGCAAATTTTGGCTGATACTATTGATTGTTTGTTTTATTTATTGTTTATTATTGTTTATTGTTATTGAATTTTATAGTTAGTGATCCACAATAATTTTGTTGGGGCAGTATATAAATAAGTAACGCCCCTAAAATCTATTTCAAAAAGAAATAATAAAAACCACTCACAGAGATAGATACACACACACACACACGATTTAATTTTATGGGGAAAATAATAATTGCAGAAATAATGGACTGACTGGAAGCATCTAGGCAACCACTGTCAAGTGCAAGATTTCTATTTTAAAATGTCTGCTATTTTTTAATTCATCAGATCTTGTTTTGGTCTGCTTCATCTACTTTTCATTGTGATAACCTCACTTTTGAGTACAATTGCTGGGCACATTGCCCGATGTCAAATATGACTCATAGCTCTACAATAAGGGAACAGATGCATGAATAAGTAAGGAAGAAATACCATATCTAATTAGTTGTCTTCCAGACAAAAAGGCCACATATAATGAAGTTTTACAAACAACCAAATAAACAAGTGGGAATTAGTGGAAATTAGTGACCATTTTGTTCACTTCCTTTTTTATTCATAAGATTCTCGGAAAGATTAGTAGATTTGTTCAGAAGCACATTGAGTGAATTTGAGATGATGCAATGTTAAACAAACGTGTCAATTTTATCCATTTAAATCCATCCAAAGAATAACTCTGCCTTCTTAAAAAAAATAGATCAGTAGGATTCTGCTTTGTCCTTTTGTTGTAGTGAGCTCAGGCAAGACAGGTGTTAACCCTATTGCAGATTTTCCAAGAAATTATAATTACTTAGTTCCAAGGGACAAAGCTTCTCTATTCTACATAGCTCTTCCTTCTTATACTAGATGTATGTATGGTTTGTTAGGTTGTGTGTTTGTTTTTTATAATAAGGGCTTTATTTATTTATTTATTTATTTATTTATTTATTTATTTATTTATTTATTTATTTATTTATTTATTTATTTATTTATTTATTTATTTATTTATTTATTTATTTATTTATTTATTTATTTATTTATTTATTTATTTATTTATTTATTTATTTATTTATTTATTTATTTATTTATTTATTTATTTATTTATTTATTTATTTATTTATTTATTTATTTATTTATTTATTTATTTATTTAGATTTGTATGCCACCCCTCTCCGCAGACTTTAAATTGTTCTTTCAACATTTAGAAACATAGAAACATAGAAACATAGAAGACTGACGGCAGAAAAAGACCTCATGGTCCATCTAGTCTGCCCTTTTACTATTTCCTGTATTTTATCTTGCAATGGATATATGTTTATCCCAGGCATGTTTAAATTCAGTTACTGTGGATTTCCCAACCACGTCTGCTGGAAGTTTGTTTCAAGGATCTACTACTCTTTCAGTAAAATAATATTTTCTCAAGTTGCCTTTGATCTTTCCCCCAACTAACTTCAGATTGTGTCCCCTTGTTCTTGTGTTCACTTTCCTGTTAAAAACACTTCCCTCCTGAACCCTATTTAACCCTTTAACATATTTAAATGTTTCGATCATGTCCCCCCTTTTCCTTCTGTCTTCCAGATTATACAGATTGAGTTCATGAAGTCTTTCCTGATACGTTTTATACTTAAGACCTTCCACCATTCTTGTAGCCCGTCTTTGGACCCGTTCAATTTTGTCAATATCTTTTTGTAGGTGAGGTCTCCAGAACTGAACACAGTATTCCAAATGTGGTCTCACCAGCGCTCTATATAAGGGGATCACAATCTCCCTCTTCCTGCTTGTTATACCTCTAGCTATGCAGCCAAGCATCCTACTTGCCTTTCCTACCGCCCGACCACACTTGACCACATTTGATCAGTACAAATTGTTGTGAGCCACTCCGAGTCCTCAGAGAGGGGCGGCATACAAATATAAACAAACAAACAAACAAACAAACCATAGGTGGCTGCTTTTATCTCTGAAAAAGGATACAAAAGTATTTTTCCACATGGTTCCACAATAATGCTAGCAATCAAGCATTGCTGAGAAAAAGTTGGACTTATTTTACCTTTGCTCTTCTGGTCCAATAATCCATCCCCCCGGTTGGCTTCACATCAGAGGTTTTGAGAATAAAGAGAGTCAGAATTGGGCAGGCAGGGCCAACTTTTCTCAGTTGATACCTGATAATGATCCTCAAACATGTCAAAATGCCATTTCCCTGTGCATATGAAAATGAGACCTTATCTTTCTGCAGCATCTGTATCTCCATGGTCTACTCAGCAAGACTGTGCTTGCTTATTAATGCTCATTCTTCCACAACAGCCCCATTTGAGCAGAATGTATAAAAGTGCATCTTTCCGAATAACTTGAGACAAAAATTTCACAACAGGAATTTGAGAACTGAAGCGTCAAAGTCCCTTTTATGGACTTCAATATCTCTTGGGTGTGTGTGTGTCTTCTTTGCTTTATTCTCATTTCTCCATATTTCGGTATTTTTCAGGCACAACTCAGAATTTCAGATTCTTTTTAGCACTTCACACTTGCTATCGTAATAAAGTATGAAAGTGATTTAGTTGGAATTATTTACTTTATTTTACAAGATTTATATGGCTGTCTATTTTATACAACATAATCCTGAATGACCCACAACAGGAACCTATAAATAAAAAATAGCAAAATATTAAAAATAAAATAAAATAAAATCAGTACAACCTTTAAATCCTGGCCATCTCTTTCTGAAATGGTCAGGTTAAAATCTGTGCTTGTTTTTTTAATATTCTGGAGTTGTTTTTTATGAAATTTTTAGCTTAACATTGTAATTGGATTGGTGGGTATTGGATTTGTTATTATGTATTGTTTTTACTTTGTTGTGAGCCGCCCTGAGTTTGCAGAGAGGGGCGGCATATAAATCCAATAAATCTAATCTAATCTAATCTGTGCTCTATCATCATGACATTGTACTTTTGGT
The DNA here is from genome assembly GCF_031021105.1 of Erythrolamprus reginae. NCBI lineage: Eukaryota > Metazoa > Chordata > Lepidosauria > Squamata > Dipsadidae > Erythrolamprus > Erythrolamprus reginae. The sequence continues at coordinate 46,390,293 of NC_091950.1, forward strand.
TAAATTAGATCAATGCCCTTTAGAAGTGTAGCTAAGCTGGGCAATCACCTACAGCACGTGCAACCTGATCTACAGAAACAAATTGGACATTGAAGGAACATTAAATGTCATTTTCTCAAGAATGGAATGATTAGACGTGTGTTTAAGGTTAGAAATAAACAGTTTCATGGCCATGCAAGAAAATGAGATTATAAATAAAGTGATTAAAACATTTAAAGGGCATACTTCTATGGACGGCCATGGTTTAAAATCCCTCCTAAATTAATATATCCCAGAAGATGGCATTATCTAGTTGACCTTGTTTGATCTCAGCAAAGTTAAGCTAGGTCTTACTTAGTCCTTCAGTTGCAAAGCCTCCAGAACTCCCAAGAATAAGAAACTGATAAAAAAATATTGGAAGAAGTCAGTGGCAAAATGTATGTTCCCGTGAAAACAACAAGGATGTTTTCATATAGTCATCAAGGAACTAAGTTTGAAGATGAATTTATTTCAATATTTTAATGTTATGATCTGCTTGAAGGACCTCAATTATTGGCAAAATATAGTTAAAATATTTACAACCATTTCTGTTCTTCCTTAACTGACTTATTCTAACAGTGTATAATTGGAAGAATTATTTTCCTTCTATGGAAATTTTACATAGTATTGTCACAGGATGCAAAATTGGAAAACTTGCTCTGGATTTCAAGGACTTTTTATAGGTGGCTTTTGATGTAACACATTTTTTTCCCCCTGTGCTACTTCAATAATTTAGAGAATGACTTAAATGGGAAATAAAACAAAGTCTGTGTATTTTTCTTTACTTCTGATGTAAGTATTTATAGTGACTTGAGACAAAGGCGACCACAAACTGATTTCCCAGGAAGAAAATAATATGAAACATGACATGGCAGGAAAAGTTGAGTTAATAACCTAACTTTCTCCTGAGAATGAGAATTAAATTAAAAGTGTTCTAATATAAAGCATTCTGGTAGCCTATAGAAATGACACCTAATCCTAGATAGATCACAATGATACCACTTGGCTTATGTTTCAGGAACTAGCATTTAATTTATTTTATTTATCACATTTTGATCCTATATTGAGATATTGCATTCAGGGATACAAAATAATGTGCACCGAATTATTTTCATCTGAAATCCTATGAGATAAAATATGGAAAATGAAAGCCCAACCAAGACATGTATCATCATTTTTGGGATGCATTTCTGCATTTCAACCTTGGACTTCTGGTAAACATGCTTTCAAACATTATTATTATTTATTAGATTTGTATGCCGCCCCTCACCGCAGACTTTTTGGGCAAGAGTTGGGGCGATGTAGGAGATGATCAGACTACCTCAAGATTTTTGCTGTGGTGATATTATTCAGTGACGATCAACCATAAATTCCTTTCTTCCCATATTTGAAATGTGAAATTAGAGAAAAAAGACACTTCATAAATGATGCTTTTCCTCTTCAAACACCTGCTGATGAGTACCACACCCAAACCCAGCTGTTTCTACTTCAATGGTGAAAATATCTCTTTAACTGCTCCTTTTGTTGCTTTGAACGTCGCTGTCTCATGTCAATGACAGCTTGTGCGTCATCACCTAATGACTCCAAGCTACTGGCTGGGGGGGAGCCCCCCCCCCGGGGCTCTCATGCTGTTCTCCTTCATCCCATTCCTGATTTTCCTCTCCCCCGTCCGACTGTTCAGCCCCCTCCTCTGCGCTGTCATCCTCCTACGGGCATGGAGCCAGCAGAGACACAGCTGGTCCCTGAGCAGCCTCAGACTGAATCACAACACTGGTCAAGTTATTTTGGTACATGAAATAAATACAAATCTTACCAGCAGTGATGGGC